>NC_084833.1:87063246-87376272 GCF_033115175.1 Lepus europaeus | reverse complement strand
AAATGAGGTACTAATGTAAGTTCATCATTTATAGCAAATATGCCCCTCTGGAAGGAGGAATATTGATAATAGAGGAGGTTATGTAACTGGGGAAGCAGAGGTTATATGGGAAATCTCTGTGCCTTCCCTCACAGTACTAATCTAAAAATGCTGTGAAGTGAAATCTATTAAGTAAATATATTCTTGATTTCAATAATTTTGTTTGAAGGAGTTGTTACTATTTATATTAGAAAGAATGCATGCTTCATTTAGACCTATTTGGATTCAAAATCTTTTTCAACTTCTCACTAACTTAGTGAACTTGAATAAATTGTATAGTTTCTCTAAATTCATTTGGATAAACTGTGAAGAATCATACCTACTTCATGATATGGCAACTGCCTTGGATGTTATGCTTTTTAAAATAAATATTAACACCCCCACTACCATATTTAAGTTTCTTTTGTCTTTGAAATCTGTCATTGGAAAATAACTCTTACATCATTAATGACATTTCCCCAAATGATGGAATTTTGTTTTATTCTTTTTTATCTAAAAATATAAAATGTTTTCAGCATTGCAAGGGAAAAAATTTTGTACAAGAGAATTTCTATTTGAAAAGTGGAGTTCATCCATAGAAATCACTTTAGAGGCAGAACATTCATACCATAACAAAGAAATTGCCCTTCAACTCAAACAAATTTAACTCTTCTTTAAAGGAAATTAATTATTTCATCTCAAAAAGATTTACAATAAAAAACATAAAACAACAATTCACATTTGTTCCAAGTCCCTAACCTGCTTGCTACCTTTCCATTTTCCCTTGGAAAGGTTCTGAAGTATTCCAAGGATTCATTTAGTATTTAGCATTACATTTAAGATTACTTTACAAATAAATTTTAAAAATGAAAAAATTTCTAAGCTTGCCAAAATGGTTAAATATGATTTACTATTGATAAATGGAGCATGAGGACATTCATAATAGTTTAATTGTGGACAGTATTGAAAGATTTTGGCAACGTAATTCTTCATCCTTAAGGTACATTTTAGTAACTTGTTCTTTTTACATAGAAGTAAAACATACATTTTTACCGAATGTGCATAAATTATAAGAATAACAGTATCAATTTATTAAAATGTATGGACCCATTTGTCCATCACCTAGTTAAAAATATATTGATAACACCTTAAAAACCCTGCCATATTCTCCTCCAATCCCTACCCCCTTCTTGATCTGCATAGGTAATAATTATCCTGTGTTCTAACACCACAAAAACCATTTTGTCTGTATTAAAACTTTATATAAATAGAATCACATATATTCCATAGTGATTACTTTATCTTGCTCAGTTTTGCGTTTTTACATACATTCATTTTGCTAAGTGAATCTTTAGCTTCTTCATTATTAAAACAAAGCACCTGCAACTGCAGATAATTTTATGGAAGTCCACCAAAAATACCTTAACATTAAAGAATGATTTTACTGTAGCTCTGTTGTACAGTACAGCAACCAACAACCAAAATATTACTGACCAGACGAGTGAACTGAATTGGGAACACAGCAAGGTCTGTCACCCCTGCATTCCTGAAAATGATTATAGCATTACACTTTTCCTCAGATGCAATAATTCTTTTGTATTTAAAATATTGTACAGGAAAGTACAGATCACTCAAAAGACTCCCAATTAGCTACTGCTCCATAGGATCCACGTAAGGCTTTGAGAATGCACATTTATATCTAATCAAATTATATAATTAAACCTCACAAATAAGAATATAACCTAGGATTATTCAAGACTATGTGGACTTGTTAGGTCCCATCTTTTATTTTCACTCAGTCATTGTGGGACCCACACTGTATACCATGATTTCATTAGTATAAACTTAAAATGTCATTGCTTGCAAAGGACCTTTGAAAAAATTCAGTAATCCTCACATATTTGCTTCAGTTGAGCTACTAGTCCATGGTCTACATAGAAAGGGATGTGTGCTGTCTCTCCCAGACACTGCCTTACACAACATTAGGATTGCAATTTATCAGGTTAGTATATTCAGTGCCACAGTCCACATCTAACAGCCACATTCTACTTTTTTAAGAATTCTATAAATTTAAATCCATTAAATGTGGCTACCCAGCAACCCAGTTCTCATGGTAATCATTGGCTCCACTGATCTGATGCAGCTACTACTGTGTTGGTCCATGCTTTGCCCTTCAACTTCATCTCCTCTCAATGAATCAAAGCTGAAATCTATTGATTATGTAGTCACCCATGTGGGTGTTTATCACCAATAATAATTTCCCTATGCCTTCAGACATTTGACAAGCAGATTCCACAATTCTTTTAGAACATTCTGATTTCTATGACACTCCTAAAACAATGGTCTTACCTCAACTTCTCTGCAAAACAGGGCTGCAGATAAAGGTTATGTACTCATCCACCATTGCTAGTGAGACAATGGGTTTCTGAGGTCATGATTCCACAAGAAAACATGTACATCACCAGAGTGACCTTATGGACCTACCACAGTTTGAAACTGCACAGTATCACTAAAGAATAACTTATTTTTCAGCTATCTTGCCCTCCAATCTCTTATTGGCCAAAGCTTATTAATCCATGAGAATAAAATGTACTGCTCAGATAGCACGTGTTATAAATGCCATCTTTTCAATCACTGGGAAAGCCAGAGCTTCCATTACTAGACACATGAAACAGTGAAAAGCCAAATCAAACAGATTTTTTACTAAAGACAAAAGCAATCAATCATATATAAGGATCCTTAATCAAATGAACAGATTATCTCTTATCAAAAATCAGGGATACCACAGGCAGAGAGACACAATATTCAGAATTCAAATATACATATTTGAACATATAGTTAAATTGACAACTATTACATTGCTGTAAATGCCAAATTTACAAAACAGAAAAACATCAAGTTACCAAGCTTACCACCTAGCTTAAGAATCTTGAAAGAGAAGAGCAATTCAATTGTAGGCAAGAAGAAAGAAGAAGAAATAAAACAACGGACAAAATAAATGAAATAAACAGAAAAGCCAATGAAACTATTGTTGGTTCTTTGAAAAGATCAATATAACTGGTAAACCTTTTTCTGGAATGACCAAATAAAACTGAAACTTGAACTGAAAATTGAACTTACTCAAATGCGAATGGAAAAATGAGGGCCATAACAGAACTTCACGGTTTTCCACTCTTCACTCAAAAATCTTCGCTTTCTTCAAGATCTATAAAGGATTTTAAGAGAGTAATATGAATAATTGCATTATATAAATTAGCCAACATTTATTACATAGACAATTTTCTAAAGAGACACAAGCTATTGAAACGACTAAATAATAAATAAAATTATTTTCCTATAACAATTTTTGTTTAGTTTTCTGTGACTGTCAAACAATAAGCAAGAAGCCACAAATTAAGTGACATGAAACAGCAGAATCTCTCTTCTAGTTCTGGTAGAAGTTCAAATAGGCAGGTAGCAAGGATGGACATCCTCTAAAGGCCCTAATGTAGATACTGTCCTTGCTTGTTCCACCTTCGGTTGGTCCAAGTACTTTTTTTGGCTGCATCCTGCAAATCTTACTGTCTGTCTTTATATTTTTCCACTTTCCTCTCTCTGTTGTGGGTCTTTTAAAAGGAGCATTAGGATGGCTAAAATCATAACAATACAATAACTAATGTTGGTGATGATATGGAGGAATTATAAGTTTCATGTATTTGTGGTTGGAATATAAAATGAAATGGCTCCTTCAGAAAATTTATGCTAATGATACTAAAAGAACAGAAAGTTAATGCAATTATGGTTTCTAGACTAGAGCCTTTGGGAAAAGATTAGATCAGATTAGGTAATTAGGGAGGGACTCTCATGATTGAACCACAGTGACTATAAGCAATAGAGAGACACAGAGACCATACAGATCTGTACACACATAGTCCCTGTGTTGCCCTATGATGCCCTGTGCTGCCTCAGGACTCTAGCAGCAAGAAGGTTATCCTCAGATATGTTCCCTGGTAATAAAATGCTATATTTAGCTTAAATTTTCTCACTGTTTCTCAGTATGAGTTTGCATTTCCAGCAGCAGAAACCAACCTATTTCTTTTGTAACATTGTGCTATTTTTATTTGCTGTCTGTAATGGATCCTACATACTTGAATGCTTTACCTTCCTGTAGTTTGCAGTTCTCCATCAGGCAATATATATATATATATATATATATATATATATATATATATATATATATGTTATATGTTTGCAGTTCTCCATCAGGCAATATATATATATATATATATATATAGGTTACATGTATTAAATAAGTTGAAATATTAATTTCACTGATACAGTAGAAAACATCTCATAAGCAATGTTTATTCATCATTATTTTCAAATTTAGACAAATGTGAGACCAAAACAATGACTAAAAGCAAAACTAACAAAACAAAGTATTTTTTTACTATAGAGTAAATCAAATGATTTTACCTAGAAAATTAGTTGGCATGAGGACATGTTAGGTTACAAATATTTTAAAATTATAATGTTGGCAGTATGATTACCAATGCTATCCTTTTATTTCTATAAACCAATGATAAGTAATTCTAGTTTCCTTTACATATAGGAAGACTACAGGGAATGTGATATTTTGGAAGACAGAGAAGACAAAATAAAGATGCCCTCTACTCTCTCCCTTGCACCCAAAGAAGAACCAAAGCCACTGGTGGATAACTGCATTTTGAGGCAAGTACCTGAGACAGATGACCAAAATTCTGCAAGAGACAGACTGAAAATGTCTGGGCTTGGATGGCAACATAGAAAGAGGAGCAAAGTATATCAGGTACAACTTCAGCTCCCTAGCTGAGAAGACACCTCAGTGCAGGGGAAAGGAGAATAGGAAAGTCTCAACAGACCCAATCATGATGAATAGCAGTGTACGTAGCCATGTGACAGTTTCAATGTTGTCACAGCCTTGCAGATCCATCCTGGTTGCGGAAGCTGCCTGGGAGTCCACATAATAGCTTTTTTTCTAATAACGAACACACACTAACTCACCACAAACCCCAGAACCCAAGTTCTATATATTCACACCACCTTGAGATACTGTCTGCATTTATACTGCAGTATGGGCCAGAGGTCTCTGCATGACCCCATACTTGAGCCTGGACAGACACTCCATCAAATTAGCATAGGGAACTGCAATACCACAATTTCAATTTGATTCAGTAGAATTTGTCTTCAGAGGAATGCTATCCTCAGGTCCTGGGACTCCAAGGCCCTCGTCCCCTGAGACCAGAGATCTGCCTCTTCAACTCAATACTGCTACTGCTTACAGATGGCTACCCACTGGATGGGGGAGATGCTGAGGTTTATTGTAGTGTCACAATACTTCGCACCACCCCATTCCCAATCCACCTCCCTGCCAAGAGTCAGCTACAACTGGGCTCAGGCACCACTGAGACTTCATGTATGTGCATTCTAGGTAGCCACCTCTACCTATCTGATCAGCTTGATTTCAGCCAGTACTGCTGGGAACTGACAGCAGGTGTTACATTCTCCTCCACCTGTCCTCTGTCAACTCACCACTTTTCAGCTGACTCTGCCAGGGACTGAAAACAGATGCTGAGAGTACGTGTTAAAATCTCTTGCACCTCTTCTCCTTCGACAAGCCTTAGCTGATGCTTGTGGGGACTGAGAGTGGGTGTGTAGAGTGAGTGCTACACACCAGCCTGATACCTTCCTGTTCAGCTGATCATTGGCTTGTGCTGTTCCTGGACCTGAAGAGGGGAACTATGCTCAACTTACAACCCTTACATTTCCTGGCTAATCACTCCCGTACTCACACAGCTCTTGGAAATAAAGGTCAGTACTATGAGAAAGTGTGAGAGAAAAGTGAGAAGTCCCTATTCAGAAAAAATTTCATTATAATAACAGCAGGTTTCTTATCAGAATCCTTACAGACCAGTAGGAAATGGAGTGATATATTCCGAGTTATTGCCACTAACTCAGCTGCTGTGGGATATGAAAACAACAAAGGAAGGACTGCATTTCCAGGCGTCTGACTGACAAATTTTCAGCAAAGCAATGAAAACAACGACAACAATGGAGACTCCATGGGATAAAAGGAGAGAAAACAGACACTGCTGCAGCCACATGGCGCAGCCAGCTGCCGGCTGTGAGCCGCCATCTTGCCAGGTTAAGGTAGGAAGAAGTTGCTGCATGTCCCACTGCTCCCAGTTTTAGCTGAGAAGGAATTTCAGCCACCCACTGACTTTTACTTCTGCCTGGGGAGCTGACTGCAGTCTGAACAACTGCTGGGCTTGGAGCAGGGAAGCATGGTTGCTTTCCTTTCCTTCCCTCCCTGACCCACACAGAGCACCACACTCGGCAGTGAAAAGCCAGGCAGAGTGCCTGACTCTCCTACCAGCATTGTAGTCAGAGTCAGGGCATTGTGTGGGGCAAAGGACGGATCCCCTGCATCCTGCAACTTTGGGAGTTTCTGGGCATTAGCCACAGAGCTATGCTCACACACTCCACATGAGCTAGGGGATTCTCCTATGCTGCTGGGGGCTAACACAAGAAGCAGCTCATAAAAAAATCCACTCCCACCCTTGTTGATCCAGGTAGTGAACCCAATATACCCTGCAACACCATGACCACAGCAATTTGTTTTAAATTTCTAGGTGCCACTTAAATCTGCTTGGTGGGCATAGGGAAGAACCAATTTGCATTCCACCTCTCTAGACTCACACCCTCCATAGTAAAAGCTGTATTCTGTGTAGTCACCCTGTAGGACTGGAACAGGGTCCACTTTACATCCTGTATTCCTAGAGCTAGGGCTGTTTGTATTGTAAACCACAGCACCAGTTGGAATCTCCTAGCAGGACATGAGGAAGGCTGCATTTGTATCACCCAGTCCTAGAGCCACAGAAGTTGCTGCCTCAAGCCCTGGAGTCACTGAGGCTCCCAGTAGGACAAGAGGGCAGCCACCCTTGTCTCCCTCAGCACCAAGAACAAGGCTTCGGCTATCACATTAACCAGGGAGATTCACATAGAACTCTCTGTGGGCCAAAGATATACAACCAAGGAAACCTCTTAAAATCTCAAAGTCACACTTGTATACATACAATCTGTAGCAAACTGGTCCACTGAGTCAGTTATAGACACAGCTGATGTTGATTAAGACAAAACAAATCACCCAGAGACTACACTCACTTAGAGCCAAAGCCAAAGCAACAAAACAAGTGATGCCCTGCATTCCAGCTAAACCATAAACTCTACTCCAATAAAACCTACTGCACAAAGATGGGGAAAGTACACCAGATGGGCAATGCTAATACAAGAACACAGGAGGCATGAAGAAGCAAGATAGCATGATGCTTCCAAAAGAACACAGCCATCCTCCAGAATTAGATTCTGAACTGAAGGAAATCTAGGAAATGACAGAAATAGAATTCAGAATGATTGTAAGGAAACTCAATAAGATGCAAGAAAATAAAAATAGATTAAAACATTGAGGAAATCAAGGAGTGACATGAATGAAAATATTACTAAGGAGATAACTCATTAAGAAGCACCAAATAAGGCCGGCACTACGGCTCAACAGGCTAATCCTCCGCTTCGCGGCTCTGGCACACTGGGTTCTAGTCCGGGTCAGGGCGCCAGATTCTATCCCAGTTGCCCCTCTTCCAGTCCAGCTCTCTGCTATGGCCCGGGAGTGCAGTTGAGGATGGCCCAAGTACTTGGGCCCTGCACCCGCATGGGAGACCAGGAGAAGCACCTGGCTCCTGGCTTCAGATTAGCGCAATGCACCAGCCACAGTGCACCGGCTGTGGCGGCCATTGGAGGGTGAACCAACAGCAAAAGAAAGACCTTTCTCTATGTTTCTCTCTCTCTCACTGTCCACTCTGCCTGTCCAAAAAAAAAAAAAGCACCAAATAGAAATTTTTGGGATGAAATATTTAATCACTGAAATAAAAATAGACCAAGTGGAAGAAAGTTTCTGACCTCAAGAAAAGAATTTTGAAATGATTAAGTCAGACAAAAACAAAGAGAAAAGAATTGAAAAGAAAGAAAAAAGTCTACCTGAAATATAGGATACCATTAAATGACCAAATATTTGTATTATAGAAATTCTTAAAGGAGAAGAAAAGAAAAAAAAAGGCATTGAGAACCTGTTAAATGAAATAATAGTTGAAAATTTCCAAGGTCCTGAAAGAGACCATCTAGGCAGTGAACCAGCAGATGGAAGACCTCTCTCTCTGCCTCTAGCTCTCTCTATAACTCTTAAAAAAAAGAAGTAAACATGAAACACATGTAACCACCAAATTCACTGACAGAGAATCATTACCCGTTAAACAAAATGACAGGTCTTAGTTCTTATCTAGCAATACTAACCTTGAATATAAATGGCTTAAATTAACCAACAAAAAGACTTACATTGGCTGAATGGATTAACAAACCATGACCCCACTATATGCTGCCTAAAAGAAACTCACTTTACAAACAAAGAAACACACAGACTGAAAGTGAAGAGTTGGAATAAGATACACTAGGGAAATGGAAACCAAAAGCAACCAGGTATAACTATCCCGATATCAGATGAAATATACTTTAAATCAAAACTTTAAAAAGAAATAAAGAAGTACACTATATATTGATAAAAGGTTCTATTCAGTAAGAAGACATAACAATCATAAATATATATGTACCAAAGCAAGAAAATACCCAGATATATACAGAAAATACTATTAGACCTAAAGGAAGATATAGACTCCAATGTAATAGTAGTGGGTGACTTCAACAACCCTCTCTCATCAATGGACAGGTCATCTAGACAGTAAATCAATAGAGATACATCAGAGTTGAAACATAACATTGAACAAATGGATTTAAAGACATATACAAGACATTTCGTCCAGTGGCTACAGAATACACATTCTTCTCATCAGTACATGGAAAATTTTCTAGGGTAGACTACATATTAGGTTACAAGTGAAGTCTAAGCAAATTAAAAATGACTGAACTCATACCATGTATCTTCTCAAACCATAAGGGAATAAAACTAGAAAGCAAAGACAAGAGGAAGAATAGAACAATCATAAATACTTGTAAATTAAACAATATGCTACTCAATGATCAATGAGTCACTGGAGAAATTAAAAAAGAAAATCTAAAACTTTCTTGAAACAAATGAAAATGAAAACACAGTGTATCAAAACCTGTAGTTAGTAACACACTATTAGATAGAAACACAGTTTTAAGCAAAGTTTATAGCATTAAGCGCTTACATTAAAAAAAAAAATCTCAAGTTAAAGATCTAGTGATACATTTTCAAGACTTAGAAAAACAAGAACAATCCAAACCCTAAATCAGCAGGTTAAAAATAATAAGAACCAGAGCAGAGATAAATGAAACTGAAACTAAAAATATAATATAAAAAAAATCAACAAAACAAATAGTTGATTTTTTGAAGATAAAACAGATAAGCCTCTAGCCAGATGAACAAATAAGAAACAGAAAAAAACAAATCAATAAAATTAAAGATGAAAAACTACTATTGGCAGGCACCGCAGCTCACTAGGCTAATCCTCCGCCTGCGGCGCCAGTACCCCAGGTTCTAGTCCTGGTTGGGGTGCCAGTTCTGTCCCAGTTGCTCCTCTTCCAGTCCAGCTCTCTGCTATGGCCCAGGAAAGCAGTGGAGGATGGCCCTGGCCCTTGGGTCCTGCACCAACATGGGAGACCAGGAGGAAGCACCTGGCTCCTGGCTTTAGATCGGCGCAGCATGCAGGCCATGGCAGCCATTTGGGTGGTGAACCAACAGAAGGAAGACCTTTCTCTCTGTCTCTCTCTCTCACTGTCCATTCTGCCTGTCAAACAAACAAACAAAAAAACTACTATGAAGAACCATATTCCAATAAACTGGAAAAGCTCAAAGAAATGGATAAATTCCTGGATTCATATAACCTACCAATAAAATGAAGAAGATGGTGACAACCTAAGCAAACCCATAACAAGGAATGATATCAAAGCAGTAATCAAAAGTCTTCATTCAAGGAAAAGTGCAGGACCTGAGGGCTTTACAACTGAACTCTACAAACATTCAAACAGGAACAAACTCCAATACTCTTCAAACTGTTCCAAAATATTTAACAGGATGTAACATTCTGCTTCTTTTATGAAACCCACATTACTTTGATCCCAAAACCAAGAAAAGACATGGCATGAAAATAAAACTATAGATCGATATCCTTTTTTTTTTTTTTTTTTTTTGACAGGCAGAGTGGACAGTGAGAGAGAGAGAGAGAGACAGAGAAAAAGGTCTTCCTTTTCCGTTGGTTCACCCCCCAATGGCCGCTGCAGCCGGTGCACCACGCTGATCCGAAGTCAGGAGTCAGGTGTTTCCTCCATGTCTCCCATGTGGGTGCAGGGCCCAAGGACTTTGGCCATCCTCCACTGCACTCCCAGGCCACAGCAGAGAGCTGGCCTGGAAGAGGAGCAACCAGGACAGAATCTGGCGCCCTGACCGGGAAAGGAATCCAGTGTGTGCCGGCGCCACAGGTGGAGGATTAGCGCTGGCCAGATCTATATCCTTAATGAACATAGATGTAAAGATTCTCATCAAAATACTGGCAAATCAAATACAAAAACACATCTAAAATATCATGCATCATGATCAAGTGGAATTTATCCCAGCAATGCAAGGGTGATTTACTATTCACAAATCAATAAATGTCATAAATCACATCAATAAAATGAAAACCTAAAACCATTTGGGGGGCTGGTGCTGTGGCGCAGTAGGTTAAGGCCCCAGCCCGCAGTGCCAACATCCCATATGGGCAGCGGTTTGAGTCCCAGTTGCTCCTCTTCTGATCCAGCTCTGTGCTATGGCCTGAGAAAGATGGTTTAACCCCTTGGGCCCCTGTGCACACATGGGAGACCTGGAGGAAGTTCCTCACTTTGAATCAGCTCAGCTCTGGCCATTACAGTCATTTGGCGAGTGAACCAGTGGAATGGTTCACTCTGACTTCTACCTCTCTGACTCTACCTCTCTCTGTAACTCTGTCTTTCAAATAAATAAAATAAATCTAAAAAAAAAATGGTCATCTCAATGGATGCAGAGAAAGCATTTGTTAAGATTCATCACCCTTTTTTGATGAATACTCTACAGAAATTAGGTATAGAAGGATCATTCCTGAAAATTATAAAAGCTATATGTAAAAAATCAACATCCAATATCATACTGAATGGGGAAAAGCTAAAAGCATGTCCCCTCAGATCTGGAAGAAGACAAGGATGTCCAATTTTGCCACTCTTATTCAATATAATACTGGAAGTTTTAGTGAGAACAATTAGGAGTTAAAAGAAATAAAGAGGATCAAATTGGGAAGGACAAAGTCAAATTATTCATATACACAGACCACATGATATTGTACAAGGAAAAACAATGTGAAGATTTCCTCAAAAACTAGAAATAGACTTGCTTTATAATCCAGTAATCCCACAACTGCACCACCATGTTCACAGCAGCCACTGTGGAAAATCTCCACAGGAGATTTCTTAAATAACTAGAAATAGGCTTGCCATATGATCCAGCAGTCTTTCTACTGGGTATATAGCCAAAAGACTTGAACACAACATATTAAAGTGGTATCTATAACACCATGTTTATAGCAGCACTGTTCACAATAGCCAAAATTTAGAACCAATCAAGGTTTCCTTCATTAGATGAATATATAAAGAAAATGTGGTAGATATACAAAATGGAATACTAATCAGCCATACAAAAGAATGAAATTCTACCATTTGCAGCAAAATGGATACAACTTAAGGACATCATGTTGAATGAAATATGCCAGACCCAGAAGGACAAATACTACATGTTCTCCCTTATATGTGGAACTAAAAAAAGAAAAGAAAAAAAAACCGTAATAAATGTCTCTGTGCATCAGTAATGCTGAAAGTATAGCTTGTAAAGCTTTGCGTTATGCCTTTTTGAAACCAATAGTTAAGAATATCTACTACTATAATTTTAATGATCTGGGATTACTTTAAAATTTACTATATATGGGCGAAATGGTCATTTTTTTATCCAATTATTGTTTATGGCCATTGTCTATATTTCCATTAAACTAAGGTCTTTTTGCTTTTTATTTGTTAAATTTATTTTTTAAATATTTATTTATTGATTTGAAAGAGTTACAGAGATAGAAGGAGAAATAGTGAGAGAGAGAGATCTGCCTTCCATTGGTTCACTCTCCAAATGGCCGCAACTGCTGGGGCTGGACCAGGCTGAACCAGGAGTCAGGAGACTCTTTCGAATCTCCCACATGGGTACAGGAGCTCAAGCATTTGGGCCATCTTCCACTGCTTTCCCAGGCACATTAGCAGGGAGCTGTAGCAGAAGTGGAGCAGCTAGGACTGGAATTGACATCCATATGGGATGCAGGCACTGCAGGTGTCATCTTAACCCTGTACACCACAATGCC
The DNA here is from genome assembly GCF_033115175.1 of Lepus europaeus. Classification (NCBI taxonomy): domain Eukaryota; kingdom Metazoa; phylum Chordata; class Mammalia; order Lagomorpha; family Leporidae; genus Lepus; species Lepus europaeus. Next base: position 87,363,799 of record NC_084833.1, on the reverse strand, counting down.
AGCCCAATTGTTAAACTTCTTATTAGGTGAAGTATTAAGCCTTTTACTGTAATTTAAATTTATAATATGTTATCTCAAAAACTAAAAAACAAAGAAAAGGAAGGAGGGTAAGGGGGGGAGGGAGGAAGGAAGAGAATACCATTGTGTTCTTAGAATTTTATCTACAAAGTACATAGAATCTGTTGAAAATTAATTAAAAATTTAAAAAAAAAATCTGAAAGAAGACTATTTCATCCAGTGAAGCTATTTTCATAAAGAAAAATATAGATATTCCAAAATAAGCAAAAACTGAAGGAATTCATAACCATAAGAATGGTCTTATAAAAAATGCTGAAGCGAGTCCTAGAGACAAAAAACAAGGATAATTACCATCAAGAAAAAGAAGCAGAAGCATAAAACACACTGCAAAAAGAGCAAAGGATATTCAAAATAATGACAAGAAATTTTTAAATGATTGGACTAAGTCATTATTTAAAAATAATAACTGAATATAAATGAACTAAATTATCCAATAAAAGATATAGATTGATTCACTGAATAAACAAACAAGAGCAAACAATATGCTGGCTACATGGAATTCGCTTCACCATTAAAGACATAGAAAGGGAAATAGTCATAAAAAGTACTCTATGCAAACAGAAATCAAATGTGAGTGGAAGCAACTGCAGTTACATCAAGACAAAATAAACATTTAAAAAATCTCATGATTAAGGTAAATATTTTTTAATTTTACATCAAAAGCATAAAAATAAATGCAGAAACAGTCTAATGGGAGTATATCAAACTTGCAAGCTCCTGTTCTGAAAAGAAACAATGAAGGAGTGAGCAGAAAACACATAGAAAGGGAGAAAATATTTGCAAACTCTTTATCTGACAAAAGACTAATATCTAGGACAAATAAGAAACTCAAAAAACTTGACAACAGTAAAACAACCCAGGTAAGCCATTAGCAAATGAGCTAAGTAAACAGTTCTCAAAAGAAGAAATACAAAAGGGTCAATAAGTACATGAAAAAAAAAAATCTCAGTATCACCACCTATCAGGGAAATGCAATTCAAAATCACAATGAAATATCATTTCACTCAACTTATGTCTGTTATCAAAAAGACAGAAAATAATAAATTCCAGTGAAGATTTAAGAAAAAAGGAACCCTTATGTCATATTGTTGGGAATTCAAATTAGTACAGCCCTTATGAAACTGTATGGCTAATTCCCCAAACAGCTAAAAACAGATCCACCCTGTGACAGAGGTTTCCAATTTTTGAAGGAAATGAAGTCAGCATATGAAAGCCATACCCCAACTTCCATGTTCTTTGCAACACTTTTCATAACAGCCAACATACAGAATCAACATAGGCGTCCATCAATTAATGGACAAGTAATATATGACATACATTAGCAATGGAATATCATTCAGTCATGAGCAAAAATGAAATCCTGACATTAGCCAAAAATTGCATTAAACTAAATTATAATAAGCAAAATAAACCAGTCAATGGAGAGATAAATACTATATATTCATATTCATCTGTGGAATTTAAAAGTAGTATATATGAATTGAAAACAGTGATTACTAGGAGCTGGGTTATGCTGTATGCATGTGTTGAAATATTACCCTGTACCCCATAAAAAGTACAAGTATTAAATATTCATATATTTATGCAATACATGAAATTTATTCACTTTACATAAAACAAAAAAATTTAAATGTGATTTTTGTGGATTTCACATGTTTTAAATATAATTTTTTTCTTTTTAAATTTACTATTTTTTTTGCATGGCATTTTCTCTGCGTGAAAATCTATCCAATAAGGATAATGATTGCACTTTTAATCATAAATATTTATTTTCATCTAGATATAGAAATAAAATAGAAATGTTTGCTAAATTATAGCATCTTGTATATAGCAAAGATTTGCCAAATGACTTACTTTCAATGCATGAATGTATTTATTTGTCAATTAGTGATCTTTGCCTCTCTCTTAGCACTTATTAGTTACAGTTGTTGATTCTAATTTAAAACTGAGAGATGATTTCAGTTCACTCTGCAGGTCAAAACTTGTCTAATATTTAGTATAAGTTTTGAAATCTCATTTTCTCCCAAGTTATAAGAGCATATTTTAGTATCAATAAATTAAAAACACACAGAAATTTTCTGTATCCCTAAAATATACAAAAATATGTGTCTACTAACCTGGAGCATGTCACACACCTACTCACAGATACCATTTCTGGATTCCATAGGGATTCTTAACATCTTCATGCAAAATTATTATCCATTCCCAGGTCTGTGACCTGACCACACTGGTGGTAAGGTAATAAATCCTATTATCAAAGATCAGTAGGTTTAAATTTTGATTTAACGTAAGTATTTTAGTCATTTTGAACAAACTAGTAAATTTCTCTAATTATCACTTTTCTCACTTGTTGAATACTGGAAAATAGTACCGTAACTACAGTGTAATTCTCAAAGAAAACGTACATCTTGAGTTTGGCAAGTAGTAGGCATTCAAAAAATTTTGTTTGGCAAGTAGTAGGCATTCAACAAATTTTATCTCCTATTCTCTTACTTTTGTAGGAAGTCAGATTTACCTCCAAAGAAGTCCATTTGGCTGTAGGGTGTACGTGTGTGTGTTTAAACTATAACATATGGTTATACCCAGTGTATACTAAAAATAATTTCTATATGGTGACTTCTGGGATCTTGGGAGGCCCCACCAGTGAACTTCATTTTCTGTTCTAGCCATGAGAACAGGAATCAAAACTAGTTTAATTCTCATTTTCCAGGACCAATCCAATTACTGCACGCATTTGTCTTTCAAGTTTATTGAAGGCACGCAGTGATTTTATAGGATCTAAAATGCTTCAATGTTCTCTTTTTCTTTTTGTTTGCAGTTATACCAGGCTTTGAGTCCTAAACTTTTTCAAGTTTGTATTTAAATTCTTTTTTTTTCTTTTTTTTTTTTTTACTTTTTAAAAAAGTTATAGCGCCTATAAAGAACACTTGTATATGACAACAAAAACTTCTCAGGGGGCTGGCACTGTGGTGTAGAATGTAAAGCCGCTGTCTGAAGTGCCAGCATCCCATTTGGGTGCCAGTTCGAGTTCTGGCTGCTCCATGTCCAATCCAGCTCTGCTGTGGCCTGGGAAAGTAGTGGAAGAAGATCCAAGTGCTTGGGCTCCTGCACCCATGTGGAAGACCTGGAAGAAGCTCCTGTCTACTGGCTTCAGATTGGCTCAGCTCTGGCCATTGTGGCCATTTGGGAAGTGAACCAGTGGATGGAAGACTTCTCTCTCTCCCTGCCTCTGCCTCTCTAACTCTGCCTTTCAAATAAATAAATAAATCTTTAAAGAAAAAAAAATTTCAGAGGAAGAAGTACAATATTTATATCTCTGAAGATTTCCCTCCTTAGCAATGTTATCCTTTACAATTCATACAGCTAGTAAAATACTAACAATTGTAGTATGTATATGATCTCCAGCCCATTGCTTACTTTGAAATAGTAAAATATTTTGAGTTATTCAGCTTTCTAAATACAATCAGTAAGATTTTAAATGGAATATTCAGTATTTTCCTAAACTATGAAACACATTAACTTTTAAAGCAAAATAATGTCCTTTACTTCAAAGTATAAAATGTACTAGAAAATAAAAGCAACAGGAACATATTGCCCCATTACTGTGCCTCAATGTGTTAATTTAAAGGCAAAAGGACTATTGGAATACTCTTTTTGTTGTTCAAATAAATGATGGGAAATAAAATAAAATCTTAGAATACATTAAGCACATGTCTAATACATGTGAACTTTCAAATTTTTCTATGTTGATTAAAAAGTAGAGATTAACATGCACAAGTCTCTCTATGTTGTAGACACAGCTTATTGTTGCACATGCATGACTGAAAACAAATAAGCAAGTAATTCCTCAAAACATACTCTTTCGCTGTGTTTATTTCTTTAAGGGACAAAAATAAATTCAGTATAAATTGATCTTCCATAGGCATTTCTTTTGTAAGTGTGACTCCCTCTTACATGGTGTGCATTTAATGAGAACTACAGCATTAAACACCTTGGTTAGAAACTTGCCACTAAGGCAAGAAAGCAGCATGTGAAGTGGATTCCTGTGAATTACATTTGAAAGGTAGATTTCTAAAGCAATATGCTCGGCATTAATTTAAGTTCTGTCATTCACTCCAATAATGAAAGTGGGAGCCTTAGTTCTGAGTAACAATCAAACCCAGATCATACTGCTGTTTTTGTTATTCTTCACCACATTATAGATTTTATCAGAATGATTGATATAATTAAATTATGTGATGAATTACCTAATGATGGGATAGACTCTCACTGAACTTATTTTTCATGTGTCGGAATGGAATTTCTGAATTCTGATACCTTTTATTCAAATCTCATAAAAAGTATATATTCTTTTTCTGAATTTTAAAATTTCCATTTGCTTCTGCAGCCATTAAACAAATACCCACAATTTACTTTCTTAAAACAACACTATTACAGAACTACAAAGAAATCCCCAAAACATGTGAATTTTTGCAGTAAAATCCCAGTTTTTATTTAGCATTAGACTCTAATATTAATCTTCTTAGTTTAAGCCTATTACTTTCAAAGCAAGCTATTGAATAGAAAACCTCTATAGGAAGCAAACACCCAAATCTGCTCAGGGTTATAGACAGATTTTCTTCATAACAAAGTCTTGAATACTTTATAACCTGGAGATTTTCTTTCCATATTTTTAGCATCCTTTTTTACCCTACCAAGAACTTTCTTATTCATATTTAATCTACAACTAATAAAAGAGTGTCTGTACTATTATTAAAATTCCCAATGTTACCATTTATGGGTCATAAAATATTAAGAAATATTCTGTTTAAGTAGAGTTGAGTAAATTTAAACACAGCAATTGATTATTTCTAACTATGAAATGTATGTTTTTAAAGGTCTAAAGCAATTTGAACTTACGCTACCTAGTAAAGGCATAGATAGTTCAGACAATTAAAAACTAAAAAACTTTGGCAGACGGTTCAATGTTGTTGCCAACTTATTCTTGGCATAATTATCGCTTTTGATAAATTTATCTTTTTTTTTTTTTTTTTTTTTTTAGTTCTAGAACATTCAGTGTTAGGTTATTTGATGACTATTGTTAGGCCATCACAAAACACACCAAACACTGTAGCAAGGGAAAGGGTTTATCGGGGAAAACCCAGCAGACCGGAGGGAAGGGGCGAAGAGGGCAAGAGAGAGAGAAGGAGAGTATAAGAGAATGTGCTTTGGAAATTTATATTCATTAAATAAAAGCTTAATAAATGAAAAAAAAAAAGAGAGAAAGACAGAGAGGAGATGAGCTAGTGAAGAGAGAGCAGAGAGAGAAGAGGGGGAGAGGAGAGCGCCATGTGTTCAGGAGCAGGTCCTTTTAAAACTTTGCTGGAGGGCGGGCAGGAAAGCAGGGGCAGTGAATCCCATTAGGGTGGGGGTGGAGCTTGACTCTGGTGGTTGGGCCATGTAGCCACTTGGCTTCCAGCAATGGCGGTGGGGGTTAGAGCCTAGGATGTTGTCAGGGTATAGATCATGCTATAGATAAAACTGCACCATTTTCCTAACAACTATGACATAATTTTACAGGGAATATTTCTAATCTTTTACTCCTATAGTATATTGGCTCATGGTTCAAAGGCAGAGTCACCACAGTACACAAGGAAACTAGATTTTTGCTTTCATCTTTAAATAGAAGTGACAAGGATTTAACTTTTCTTTTCCTGAAAGGGGCCTTCTAAAATATCTTTCTCTCACTAAACATGTTGCATGAGCCACATGAAACACCTGGATCAAGTGGGAGTCATAATAGAAAACTACAGAGCACTCAGATGAGAAATGTGGGACAGCAACTACATATAACCCCTTTAATTTGTAAGTGAAAGGTACAGACAACTTTTCAACAATATACCTAAGGGGAAAAAAAAAACTCTTTGTTAACTAATAATACATAATAGGATTAGTATCCCTTATCCAAGACTACTCGGGACCAAAGCATTTGTGATTATATACATAATGAGGCATATTAGGGATGAGATTCAAATCTGAACATCAAATTATTTATATTTCACTTACCACTCAGACACATAGCCCGTAGACTTCTACAATGCTTTTAATAATTTCACGCATGAAACAAAGTTTGTGTACAAAGAAGCTCAGCCGCCTACATGCATGATCTACAGGCGTTTGGCATAATATTCATTTTAGTTACTCAGAGGCAATCATTTTCTTACACTTATCCATTTTATTCCAATAAAAACTACAAGTATGTCATTCCATCCATATAGCATAGTCACAGCACCAGAATATCAGTTGTTAAACAGCAGCGACAGCAATGAAGGGTATCCAATGCCAGCCTTTTGTTATGCTTTGATTAAAACATTTCTGCTCACTTTATTTTCCAGGTAAGAGGAAACATCGGAAGTAGTTAAGGGACCGGGTAGTGGGTTCTCTACGGATGAGGTAGCAGTCTGTGTGTGATTCTTAAAAAACTTTCCTCCGGAATTAGCTGCTTCATTAACAGAATTTCTTGTCTTAGCATTCTTTGATTTTATCAACTGGCATGATTTCCTTGTTTTCGTATGAATGCATGCTGCCGTAGTCCTACAATAAGCTCATACAAATTTCTACCTTGTTGTCCCTAAGGCAGTTTTCATGTACTGTTAAAGACATTTTCATCATCATTATTATGATCACTTTGATTCAGAGTCAGCTCACTTTTTTTCATCATTGATCCATGTTGTTAAAAACTTGTTCAAAACAACAAGTTCTTGTTGTTAAAAACTTCTTTGATCTCTACTAGGAGATTACTAACAGACTCTGAACTTGTTTTTTTTTTTTTTTTTTTTTTTGCATATTTAAAGGAGTTGGAATCACTTTTTATCACACTTGCCATATGGAATCTTCAAAGTCACACCTTGTTCGTGATCATCACTGAAGATAGCAACAGGCCAGATGTTGCACCAGGGATATATAAATGTGTCTTCAGTCACTGTGCTGCATGTGGTGGCCATGGTTAACATGGCATCTTTCATCTTTAGCCCCTTTTGGAAACCTTTCACATCCATCACTCTGCTCACTGCTGCTAGCAAACTGGGCAAAGCAAAACAAAACTGGTTTAACATTTACTCTCCCATTGACCTAAAGGCATGCAGGTCACATGGCTAAGTTAATTAAGTCACATTTGGGAGTAGTATATGAAATAAACATTATTTTCGATGAAAATTTAGCTGGAGAATGACCAGAACAGCTGTCAAAGGATTGCAAAATCTTGCAGTTGTCATCTAGTCCAACTTTCCTGCAGTGAACAGGAGCTGCTGCTACAATTTGCATGTGAAACCAATCAGAAAAGATGTCCCTGGTGATCCATGCCTTTTTGTTAACATAATAATTGACTGGAATACATTCACTCCATTAAAACAGTGAAGATGCAAGCTTTTGCAGATCACAGCTAATTTACATTTTAAAATGTCCAATGCTATGGTACATTCCAGTAGAGTTGTTCTGCCCTGCATCCTTAATTTTTGTACAGACCATAGGCAGTGTCTTTGTGGGAGCATAAAAGCAAAGTGGTGATATTTCCTCAGCATCGTAGACTTGGTGTAGCTTCACATTTTCATTAGTGATGACATTGGTAACGTGTCATCATCTCTGTTGCTTCAGGATCAGCAGATGCTTTATCACCACAAATCTTCAAAAATGCAGTGTTCTGTCCTAAACTTATGCCAGCAGCCTCTTGCATATTCACAGTTCCCTTCCATTTCAGTTCATGGCGATAGATCTCTCCTTGTTTCATGGTCAGCATGCCATTAAATATGTATTACTGCAGTTCTGATGCATCCACCCTTCCATATACAATCGAGATCTTTATTTTTAGCCCTATGCCATTTTTTCTAGTTTTCATTCATATCCACTCCTCATTTGCAGCACAGAACTCCAACAGTTCATCTTTCTGTTTCTTCAAGTCACATATGGTGGTCATTCCAGAGCACTACTCTTCTGTAAGACACTTCACACTTATGTCATTGCCCAGTTTCTCCAACAGCTTAACTTTGTGTGCTACAGATAAACTTATCTGCTTGCTCTTCTGTTTTTTAAATCACTGTATCTTAAGACTTTTTCCATATTTTCAACAATAGCTTTACAAAAAGTGAGCAGTGCACATAATTGGAATGATCTGGGACATAGCAAGGAGCCAGCCCTTGGGATATCAGCCCTGCACACACACAGACTCAACACTCTATTGTCCTTTGTGGGCATGTTTGTAAGGAGGAATCTAAGCATACACAGAAAAGAGATATCATAATTGAAGGATGCTCAAAGGGTCATTTTTCATTTAGAGATGCAGTATAAGTTGTATACAGTATGAATGCATTTTCACAGTGACTTTTCACATGAAGTCAAGAGTGCGATTTGCAACTTGTGGCATCATGTTGACATTCAAAACAGTTTAGATTGTGGAACATTCACATTTTGAATTTTTGTATCAGGTATGCTCATCCTGTATTTACCTAATTAATATAATTTAAAACACTATGAGTGAAACCTAACAATCATTATCAGCTTGAAATAAGGGACCTGAGAAAAGAAGTAATCCTTGAAGACTGGGAATAAAAAAGGCAGTTTAACTTAAATAGAGAAAGGTCCCTGAAACCAGTTAAAATAGAATCCGTATTGAGGGAAAATACAGATTATCAAGTTTGGAGCACAGACATTGACAATAGCTACTGTATTGCCATTATGCTTTCTTATTCAATGTAAACACATATAATGGTCATAGGTCTCATTTCAATGTGCATATTGAAAACAGTGGTTCTCAAAAACATCAGGCTCACTTGTAATATTTTAATAGTTGTATAAGGTATAGACTAAATTTTCATAATAAAGAGAATCCAAAATAAAGTGCCTTTAAAAAGATGTCAGTATATTTCAAAGATAATAGCTGTTTTTCTTTTTTTACCTTATTTAAGAGTACTTGACAAATCAAAATTGAATATGTATCTTCAAGTTATAAGGTGCAATCATTTGATACATGTATATTAAATGTGTAATAATAACACATACATCCCAAGTGGTAATTTAAACCCTGTGTCACAACACTCACACCCTCATTGTTTTCATTTTCTTTTTCCTGGTGATAATATTTATCCTATTTTCTGTACTTGTTAGCGGTTGTTTGTCTTTCTAGGAAAAACATCATTTGCCTTTTTTTTTTTTTTTTGACAGGCAGAGTGGACAGTGAGAGAGAGACAGAGAGAAAGGTCTTTGTTTTCCATTTGCCCATTTTTGAATGAAGTTTTTTTTTTTTTTTTTTTTCTTAGTACATCCTGCTTTGTTTTCTACTACTGAGTTTCTTTTGCTCACATAAAATGGGCCTAACAATGGTCTACAGCTTCACTTAGGCATAAATTACACTATCAACATAAGCCTGTATGGAAACAAGAAGTACACACTAGACACATAGGAGGAGGATTTAAATCCTATGTTTCTTTTTTTTATTTTTATCTATTTATTTTTTGACAGGCAGAGTTAGACAGTGAGAGAGAGAGAGAGACAGAGAGAAAGGTCTTCCTTCCCTTTGGTTCATCCCCCAAAATGGCTGCCACGGCCGGCACACTGCGCAGATCAAAGCCAGGAGCCAGATGCTTCCTCCTGGTCTCTCATGCGAGTGCAGAGCCCAAGTACTTGAGCCATCCTCCACTGCCATCGCGGACCACAGCAGAGAGCTGGACTGGAAGAGAAGCAACCGGGACAGAATCCGGTGCCCCAACCGGGACTAGAACCCAAAGGTGCTGGTGCCACAGGCAGAGGATTAGCCTAGTGAGCCACGGTGCCAGCTCTGGTTCTCATCTAAAAGCAGTTAGTTAGTTGTGTGTACTATTGATACACAATACTGGGTTCAAATCGTGGATTGGCCAAATACTTGCCTATGAATCATGAGTAAATCTCTTTATTTTTAATTTTGCACTGGAATATTGTTGTTAGCAACTTCATAATTTGTGAAGCAAGTAAGATGCTTTAATATCTCAATTGCTTAGCCATGTATATAAGAAATAATAAGATCTTCATTATATTATCAGGTACTGTGAAAGAAATCTGAGCACAGTCTGATTTTTTCCATACAAATAGCCTATTTTTCTGCTTGAATATTTGTCAGAATTTGGGCTTTAACCTTGTGATTCAAAAAACTGTTTGAAATTGGTGACCTCTTTGGATTTGTACACTGGAATATATTTTTAATTTAAAAAAACTCTAATAATGAATTTATTATATATTATTATTATTTCAGGTCCCTCTTTTTTCTATCCATTTAAAATTTATTCTCGGTTTTCATGTCTTTTAATTTAAAGAGATTCTTGAAATATTTTCACTAGTAGCTAATTTCGTGCTCTATAATAACTTTTTATTAATGACATTTTTAGAAACTGCTTTCTTATTATCATTTGACTCTTCCAGTATCTCCACTGGCATCTCATCCGTTTAGTATTTTATATATTCCCTATTTCAATTTCATATAAGCCACATCGTGTCCTTCTCTAAAAAGGTTAATTTTCTCTGCATTCCCATTACGTCACATACTTAGCTTCTTGTTATCTCTACATATATGCACTTACATTCTCAGGGTCTCTTCCTTGGAAACCAGCAATGAAGGCACAAATGCATTTTGCCATGTTTATCTCATTGTTTCTAGATACTCCCCTAGCACATCCTGTAGAAAAATGTTTATTATTCATTGATTTCATTAATTTAGAGGAAGTGAGATGGGAATATGTTGCTGCTTTTTCAATTTTGTTAATTTTTATCTTTAATTTATTGTACTAATGTTTTTAATTTTATTTGTTGAAAAAGAAGAAAGAAATAGGCAGATAACTCCTATCTGCTATTTCACTCTTCAAATACCCACAACATCTAGGGTTGGGCCAGGCTGAAGCTAGGAGCCTGAAACTCAACCCATGATACTCAAATATGTGAGACATTACCTGCTGCTTCCCAGTGTAACCCCGATAGCAGGCATCTAGATTAGTAGTAGTCTGGACTTGAATGAGACACTCTCTATATTTGATGTTGGCATCCCAAGCAGTAACTTAATTCCTGTACTGAGCCCCTTAACTTAGCTACATAGATTCATGCAAACTTTGTTATTTCATTTTTCTCAATTTCTCTTTGCATTATGTCCATGTGGCAGCTTAACTACAATACCAAACATTTATCCCTGATTGTTTATTATTTGGTGGGCAGATATTAGTTTTCCAATATTTTGAAAATCTATGGAAAATTTGATAGAAAGGTGAGAGAGGCATACTAGATCCTTTTTAAACTTTCCACTGCCATTTTGACCTGGAAGAATTTATGGAAAATTATAATGGTTATGTTGGTTAAAATTCTCCAAGAAAGTGATGTCTTCCTAGTGAGCAAAGATAAAAATATGATTCAAAGTCATTAAAATATCAATTGTTTTCATCTTTCCTCTTGATTATAGATAGTTCACATATATAAAGTGATGTTTTAATCTGGGTTATTTATTCTTATTTTGGTTGTCCATGATTTTTTTTCTTCCAGATAATCATCATATTTTATCTCTCCATTATCAATTCTCATAAATTATCATACAGTTAATGACTTAGAACTAAGAATGGTTACTGTTTTATAAGTTAATTTTCACAGTATTGAAAATACATGTTTTAATTTAAAAAATACTGGCTATTTATTTTACCAGCCTTTTGGGGGCCAAATATTGACACATAGCTATCAATTATTGATGATTTTTGCCAGATTTGTTTGTACCACATAGCAAATTAAGATTTAATGTTTGATACTTCAATTCCCAAGAACAAATATTTAAACAAAACAAATAATTTAAAGTGGGAGTGGTGGGTGCTTGGCACAACCTTTGATATATTAGAACACCTAGGGGCTGGCGCCGCAGCTCACTAGGTAATCCTCCACCTACGGCGCCAGTACCCCAGGTTCTAGTTCCGGTTGGGGCACCAGATTCTGTCCCGGTTGCTCCTCTTCCAGTCCAGCTCTCTGCTGTAGCCCAGGAAGGCAGTGGAGTATGGCTCAAGTGCTTGGGTCCTGCACTCACATGGGAGACCAGGAGGAAGCACCTGGCTTCTGGTTTTGGATTGACACAGCAGCGCCCCGGCCTTGGCAGCCATTTGGAGAGTGAACCAATGGAAAAGGAAAACCTTTCTCTCTGTCTCTCTCTCTCTCTGTCTAACTCTGCCTGTCCAAAAAAAAAAAAAAAAGCAATAGAAAATTCAAATTCCCTGTCCTAAAGTATATACTGAGGCTGTGGTTGCTTCCCTGTCCTATATTCTTCCTGTAAGGGTGAGACAGTGATTTTCTGTACCAACAGGTATTATACAGAACTGAAGTCAGGTTGAGTCTGTGACACAACCAGGTTCAAGTGAACGAACACATGTTGATGATTTAGACATTTCGCTCTCCAAAGGAAGTATATTCCACTATCAGTTATAAGAAAAAACTGATAGCTTGGATATGACTTCTGGGGAAGAGATTTCAAATTTTCTAAATCAAAGAGAAAAGAACAGATATCAAGTAAAAATGCTGTCTCCATCAGATCATTCCTTAGCGAAGTACATGAACTGACATTCCCCATGTACTCAGAGAGCATTAATAGAAAAATTAAAAAGCAAAGCAAAAAAGATCATAGAAAGATTAAATAGGTGATACAATAACAGAAACTGTAGAAAAATATAATCACTAATATCGCCAAAGAAGACATATTATATTGAAATTTAATTTTAGAGAAATCAATTTCATAAACCACCCCAATCACCCATCTAAACAAACACCAATAAGCATATTTCAAAGAAAATCAACAAATGCTGCTAGCAAACTGAAGAGCAATCAAAACCAATCTATCAACAAACAACAATCAATGAACTCAAAAGAGCAAATGCTGAAGGCAATGTCTTTCAACTAGAATTACATGCAATTTTATATCAATCATAGGTAAGGATAGGAAATAAAACTAAAGCAGCCTATTTTAAAAACAAAACTATCTCTCATGCTGCCTCACTCAGAAACTGGAAGATACAACTTTGAAAACCAGGAAGTAAAAGAAGATGTAGGAGATTATAAAAGGTCCAGAAAACATGGTAACCAAAAGAAAAGATGTTGTGGAAGGAATTCTAGGACAGTAGCTATGTGGAAAGCACAGAACAGTACCAGAACAGAACACAAGGAGAAAGCTTTCCTAGTGGTAATTTTCTACAAATACAAATAACTAAAAGAAAGAAAAATTACCTTTACTGCTTGATTATGCTGGAAGTAGTTACAGTACAAATAAAACTTTAAAAAAAGTACTTAATCATAGAGCCAGTAAAATATTATACAATATATAACATAAACTTGGAACGTCTGCACTAACATAGACAAACTTAAATATCCACTAATTAAAAATGAGAAATAAAAGATACGGAAGATTTTGGCTATGGTAATTTTTAAATGTTCTAATATTTGATTTTGTTAAATTTACAGATGTATTAATACAAATAATTGTGAGATTAAAAACAAAACTCTTGGGAAAGCTTTAAATTGTGATATAAGAAGTATCAAGAATTTTGGGCTGGCATTTGGCACAATGATTAAGTTGCCCCTTGGGATGCCCACATTCCATGTTGGGAAACCTGGGTTTGAGTACTGCTACTCTGCTTTGGATTCATATTCCTACTAATGCACCCACCTCCTGGGAGGCAAAAGGTGATGACCAGGGACTTGAGTGGTTGCCATTCATGTGAGAGACACAGATTGAATTCTGGGCTCCCTTTTTCAGCCTGGCCCAGCCTCAGCTGTTGTAGACAGTAAGAAGAGAATCAACAAAACAACCAAAACAAAACAAACCTCTCCATCTCCTCTCTGTCAGCCTTTCAAATAAAATGAAAATGAATTAATTAAAAATTTTAAAATGGGGCTGGTGTTATGGTGTCATTGGTATAGTTGCCATTCTGCAATGCTGGCATTCCATGTGTGAATTGGTTCATGTCCCTGCTGCTCCAGTTCAAATCCAATCCCTTGCTAAAGGCCTGGGAAAAGCAATAGAAAATGGCCCAAGTGTTTGGGCCCCTGACACCCACATGGAAGACCCAAATGAAGCTGCTGGCTTTTGCCTGGCCCAGCCCTGGTCATTGCAGTTATCTGGGGAGTGAACCAGTGGATATAAGATCAATTTCTCTCTTTCTTTCTCTCAACTCTTTCAAATAAACAAATATTAAAAAAAAAAAAAAGTAACAGAGGAGCAGGCACAGTGATATGGTAGATTAAGCCTACAGCTATGGTGCCAGCATCCCGTGTGGGCATCAGTTTAAGTCCTATCTGCTCCTCTTCCAATCCAGCACCCTGCTAATGTGCCTGGGAAAGCAATGGAAGATGGCTCAAGTTCTTGGACCCCTGTACCCACATGGGTGACCAAGAGGAAGCTCCTGGCTCCTGGCTTCAGATCTGCTCAGCTCCAGCAGAACATTTGTGGAGCAAACCAGTGGATGGAAGACCTCTCTCTCTGTCTCTCCCTGTCTCTGTCTGTAACTCTACCTCTCAAATAAATAAATAAAATCTTTAAAAAGTACTAGAAAATATAATACATGATTTAAAAGATTACTGAAAGTATTTTTAAATTTATAGAATCATATCATATCAGGCCACACATAAATATGTACATACATACATAATTTCTTTAAAATGAAATTTTGGCACCAGGTAAGGGATTATAAACTGGTGACTTATGGAACAAAGTCTACTATAAATACATTTTCTTTACTGAAAACAGTTTTAAATATATTTGAATTATTTAAGAAGTTCAATACATTCAATCAACTAATAACACTCTGCTATTTGGCTAGTCCCTACATGCAGCTGAATGTATAACACAATGACCTGTGAGGGCATATTTGTAAAATCATTGAGAGTTATTTTCTCATTTGGTAGTTTATTTCTGTATGATTAATAGAATGATATAGTGGTGGCTTAAAAATCAATACTTATCAAAGTAAATTATTTAAATATAGGCAAGTCTCAGCACTGGGAGAAACTGATTAACTTAGTTGGTATCATGAAGGTTAGGTAAATAATGAAAGATTCTAGGATGCCACTGTTACTCTCCTCTAACTTTTAAGAAAAACTTGTCAGAAAGCTGAAAACTTTTTTAAGACAAATAAAATTAATTTTGGGCCCATTGCAATATAAATGAGTGTTCTAGGCAAATTCAGTTAAAGGATCACAAAAGCATCAACTAACAAGATAGGTTATCAAGAATTCATTTTACCAGATTTATCTCTCCCAAACACTTGATTACTAAAATACCTCCATGATGTTTACATGCGTTTATATTTATATACTTGTACAATCATATAATATATACCTATGAGAGTATTTTAAAAATTCATGGGAAAATTGAATTAAAGATGGTTATTTTGTTACAAAATGTTTTGAAATCAATATATATATAGTTTTTTTTCATAATATGAATTTTATGTGGATTTTTTGGAATTCTCTCATATTTCCTTTAGCTGATAAAAAAATTTACTCAGTGATTAAATCCCACTTAATTCAACCACAGTCTTCTTGAATATTTTATGTGTTAAACTCTTTCTTATTTGAAAAAAAAATTTACAGCCCTTTGTAAAAGAACATCATATGCATACTTTGGCCTAAGGCCCTCATTATTTGAGATATTTTCATAAGGTTTAAGACATATTGTCTGATAATTTAACTTAAGTAATATAAATGCATTTCTACTTATTACAAAATAAATTTAATAGGATTATTAACAGTGGCTTTTATTTACACTCTAGACATAAGTTTGCAACAATCTTGCTCATCCATTGGTACAACCAGATCCTTAGAAATATTGTGTTGCTTCTCTGCCCATTGCATCTTGAATCTTCTAGGAATTAAATTAAACTTAATGTCATCCTTTTCTCTTGTGATAGACTGTCAACTAGGGAGTCATACATAAAAATATAGTTAGCAAATATTATAATAGACTTAAATAAGCAATTGCTCTGGAAATTTCATAGAGATAGAAGAAAGAATGAAAAGCACACCTAAAAGATTTTGATTTTTAAATGCCAGTTGTCACCAAAGCACAGAACAATGTACTTAGTACACAGTATAGTGCTAGACTATGGCCAGAGCAGCCTCTAACATTCCCACATTCTCTATTGTTTGGAAACCTTTATTTTGGTGGTTTATTAGACTATTTAGTGCTGTTAATATTTTAATATCCAGGACCTGAGTTATCTGCCTGGTGATATAGCAGAGAAAAAAGGTGTGTGTGTGTGTGTGTGTGTGTGTGTGTGAGAGAGAGAGAGAGAGAGAGAGAGAGAGAGAGAGAGAGAGAGAGAGGAAGAGAGAGAGAGAGAGAGAGAGAGAGAGAGAGAGAGAGAGATTGTGTGTTTTCATTCAACACATTACCAATATGATCCATTGGTTGGTAAGAGAGGAAAAGTAGCCTGTGAAAAGATAGGGTGCTCTTCTGACTCCTATCCTACCTCTCCTGTTATGCCCATGGATCCAGGAGGACTTTTATGAGAGAGTTGGAGGATTCTGGGAGGACCATGTATGCTTTATGATCTGTCCTATCCTTACTCTTAAGTGTCTAAATGTATCATCTGCCAAAAATAAATGAAAGTCTGCTTACTATAATGAAAAATATTTATTTTATTTTTGCTGAGGATCCCCAAATTTGGCAAGATAATCCAGGATAGATGAATTAACCTATTAATATCTCTAAGGATAATGAAATGGCTCCTCTATGCATACAGTTTGGATTGGTTTGGTATGCAGTATTAGATAATTCATACAGATTTTAGACACCAAGAATGAAGTGTTGAATAGTGTATCACTATTTAGGGAAGGCTCATTGTGTTGTGCATTCCCATTCTATGCCTTAGAGAGAGGGTTGATGTAAGCATAATACAGCTGTGGTTTGTAGAACACTGGGGAATTGTCTGGCTATGTGACAATTAACCAGTTTTGCTTGTTTGCTCCTGTGCTATTTGACATTGTTTACTCTGGCTGGGCAGTATGGATTATGGGGCCGATCATCTGTGACTGGTCACTCCTGTGAGGTAAAGTAAACGTTTCTCCCAACTGGATTTCTGGGTGGTTTTATTTGGAATTAAGGATGCTACACATGAGTCCTCTTGGAATTTGGGCTCCTGCAAAGAAATAGTTGGCACAGTGAGCAGGATATTCCAAAGCCTTCCCCCAAGGTGGGATCTATTGAGAAAGATGAGGATGAAAGGACATTGAAAGCAGAATTGTCTGCTGGAGGAAATCCCAGGGGGAGCCACTGGCATGATAGTTCCAGGCTATAATAGTTCTACCTATTGAGTGGCTGGGGGCCAAGATATGAGTATGGGAGTGCCTGGAAACTATCAGCAGGTCTGTCAGGTAACTGATGGGCTCTAGATGACATGACCAAGGATTCAGGGAGGGTTTGTTAGAAACCCTAAAGGTAACAGAATAAAAAGCCCTGTTAAAGAAAGAATACAGACTAAATGGTCATTACAGCCATGAGAGAGTAAGGTTGGTCAGGAGGGCCTGCCTCACATAGGCTGACAAAGATTTGCTATACAGATTTTCAGATCAAATTAATGATTACTTGTGGGAATTGGGAATGAGGCACGTAATTTACATGGATGATTTTGCAGGTCCCAAGGTGGTTGTTTGTAGAGCTGGAATGAAGAACTGAGAATTTCAATCTGCTGCTACCCAATTGTAAATTCATCTAGAAAGCAAATGTGGGTAGATATGGTATTTGTAATAACAGAATAGACTGTTACTTGGTGTTGGCTAGACAGGAAGGGGCCAGAGGGACTGATTTACAATTCTCTCATATTCTTAAGTATTAACTCCAGGAGCTGGTTCTGTAGCGAAGTAGGTTGGACCTCTACCTGCAGCACTGGCATCCCATATGGATGCTGGTTCAGGTCCCAGCTGCTCCATTTGTTTCTTTTTTATTTTATAAGATTTATTTATTTATTTATTTATTTATTTATTTATTTGAAAAGAGGAGTTACAGACAGGCAGGGGCAGAGAGAGAGAGAGAGATGTCTTCTATCCACTGGTTCACTCCCCAAATGGCTACAAAGGCCAGAGCTCAGTCAATCTGAAGCAAGGAGCCAGGAGCTTCTTTCAGGTCTTCCATGGGGGTACAGGGACCCAAGGACTTAGGCCATTTTTTGCTTTCCCAGGCCATAGCAGAAAGCTGGACTGGAAGTGGAGCAGCCTGGTCTCGAACTGGCATCCATATGGGATGCCGGCACTGCAGGCGGTGGCTTTACTGGCTATGCCACAGCACCAGCCCCTAGCTGCTCCATTTCTTATCCAGCTCCCTGCTAGTAGCCTGGGAAAGCAGCAGAAGATGGCCCAAGTGTTTGGTCCTTGCATAAACATGGGAGACCCAAAAGAATCTTCTGGCTCCTGGCTTTGAATCGGCCTAGCTCCGGTAGCCATTGCAACTGGAGTGAACCAGTGGATGGAATGTTTCTCTGTCTCTAGCGCTCTCTCTCTCTCTCTCTCTCTCTCTCTCTCTGTAACTCTGCCTCCCAAATAAATAAATAAATCTTTAAAAAATTTAACTTAAATGACAATGAACTCATTCTACAGGCAAGCAATCTGAAAGTGGTATATCGTTAAATGAACAACCAACATCTTATTGAGATATATTTGAAATATCCTATAAACGCTTTTACTGTGTAACAAGTTTTTCTAGCAGATTTTTGATACCTTTTCAGAATCAAATTAATCTCATACATATAGTGACTAGGAAATTGCTCATTCGAAATTTCTCAGAAGCCATCAGTAACACATTAAAAATATTTTATTTCCAATATCTTATTCAGATCTTGACATTTCCAAAGATGTCCACCAAAGTACCTAGCTGTATAAACTACTAAATCACATATACATGATGGAATACTACTCAGCAGTAAAAAATAAAATGAAATCCTGTCTTTCACAACAAAATGGATGCAACTGGAAACCATTATACTTAGTAAAATAAGCCAGTACCAAAAAGACAAATACGATATTTTCCCTTATTTGTGGTAACTAATATACAGAGTATAAAAAAAAGTAATGAAAAGCAAAATTATTTGAGATTTGATTTTTTTAGCCCTTATAATATACTCTTGGGGGACAGAGGATTTCTGTTTGGTACTTATTTGGTACTATTCTTTAATGGAGGTTTAAGCTTCTGATTCTAAGTTGAAAGTATGTCATTGTCATTATAAAAATGAAAAGAGAAATAAGAAAGAAAGGGAGGGTGGGAGTAAGGTAGGGAGAGAGGAAAGGACGGTAGGGTAGCCAGTGTTGTCATGCTCTTAAAACTGTGCATTTGTTCCCTTTATATAAATAAAAAGGGAAAACAAACTACTAAATCTATATACTATGAGTTTGGCTCCATTCTTAACAGATATCATGTGTGTTATATTGTCAATTAATGATTAATCTAACAAGTTTCAACTGTCCTTGGCCTATTGGAACCACAATCATTTAAACACTTTTATCTTAGCCAGGTAGACAGAAAATGTTTTAACTGCTACAGTTGAGGACTTTTCTAATATTTACTATTGTTCCAATTTTAGTATATGTGCTGCCGAAGTGAACACATCTAATTTTACTATTATAATTCATTTGTGTCTCAGCTAAATTTTCTTGGTTAGAGGCATAGTTTTCAGAAAATGCTTCTACATTTCTGTTTCATGCAATCTTTTTCCCTTTTTTTTTTTTTTCAATTTATGGAAACCTGGTTACTAGAAACAATGTTTATCTGATTATCACTTCTGAATGAAAGTTATTTCCAAGGGCCAGGACCAACCCTGACAAGACAAATAAACAACTTAGGGCTGGTGGGCTTGTGGAAACATGCCAGCAGACAAAAATCCCAACCAACCTCAGCAAAGAAAACTACATAACAGCAGTGAAAGTCAGAGTGAACACCTCACAAGCCCCCACTGAAGCTGCCAAATGTTCTGAGATCTGGAGTTAAGGGGCAGCCTGGGGGAAGGATGATGGCAACGCACCTCCCCCAGAGGATGAAGCCTCTGGCTCATGGCATTGACCACAGGACTAGGGACAGCCTGGCTCCAGAGGCTGTGCAGGCAGGCTCAGGGGGCCAGTGGCTATGTTGTTGGCCTTGCTATCCTCTAGGGGCCACCCTACAAAGTGGCGAGTCAGCCAAGACCCTGGGGTAGAAGTTAGAATCCCACCCAGACATCCCTTAGTGAGTTTCTCCCAACTCTTACCTGCTGTGGGCTTGAGTCTCCTTGCCTCTGATGGTATCCTCTCTTGCTCAGGCCTTCTAAACCGCCTTTCAGTCAGTAATTTTCAGAATTGGCGGCATCAGACTTCTATTTGTTGCACCTGGGGTGCTAAGTGGCCTTCTATATTGCATTGCTGAGGTATTAAAGTTGAGGTCTGGGATCTTGTCACCCACCCAGAACACCCCGATGGAAGGGCATGGGGATACTTGGGTGTCATGGATCATATTTAAGATCTATGGCTCCAGCACTGTGGCTCAACAGGCTAATCCTCCACCTAGCAGCGCCGGCACACCGGCTTCTAGTACCAGTTGGGGTGCCAGATTCTGTCCCGGTTGCCCCTCTTCCAAGCCAGCTCTCTGCTATGGCCCGGGAGTGCAGTGGAGGATGGCCCAAGTGCTTGGGCCCTGTACCCCATGGGAGACCAGGAGAAGCACCTGGCTCCTGCCTTCGGATCAGCGCAGTGCGCTGGCCGCAGCTCGCCAGCCGCGACAGCCATTGGAGAGTGAATCAACGGCAAAAAGGAAGACCTTTCTCTCTCTCTCTCTCTCTCACTATTCACTCTGCCTGTCAAAAAAAAAAAAAAAAAAAAAAAAGATTTATGGCCTCAGGGGCCCAAGCTGTGGCATAGCGGGTAAAGCCGTCCGTCACCTGCTATGCTAGCATTTCTTATGGGTGTTGGATTGAGTCGTGGCTGCTCCACTTTCAATACAGCTCTCTGCTCTGGCCTGGGAAAGCAGTAGAAGATGGCTGAAGTCCTTGGGCCCCTGCACCCACATGGGAGACCCGGAAGAAGCTCCTGTCTCCTGAAACTTTGGATTGGCGCAGTTCTGGCTGTTCTGGCCCACTGGAGAGTGAACCAGAGGATGGAAGACCTCTCTCTCTGCCTCTCTCTGTGTAACTCTTTCAAATAAACAAATAAATCTTTTTTTAAAAAAATCTATGGTCTCAAGACTGAACTTAATCCACAGGGAAACTCTGGAATGCCTGGGACTTGTTTGAAATGCTGAGACACCAGGCCTGAACACACTTGCGTTCTCTAGGTCTTGGGGAAAGTTTTGCAGCCATGGGTAACTTCCTGTTGAGGAGATGAACTTGGGAATGTAAGGTTACTTTTGCTCCCTTGTCTCTGTGCTTCCATAACTGTGCCTCTATAGTAACTGTTGTCATGGTAACTGCCAGGCCCACAGCCCTGTTATGTAACAGTTTGGCTCCAGGTCACTATTATCTGTAAACCCATATAGACAAATGGGCGTCATGGTTAGGCATGGCTCTTGGTGAATGCAGTTGCTTTGTGGATGGATGTAGAAATGTGTAAGTAGGCATATATGGATGTGTGTCTGTATATGACAATGTGTGGATGTTTGTAGATGTCTCTGCTGGCCGTTTCTTGTGCATGTCTCACTGCCACTGTGAATAAAGGAGATAGATATAAACCCACAAAAGGCCCTGAGTGGTGCTCTGGCCTGTCAGGGTCTGGTTCTGCTTGTCCTGAGCCCTAAACTTTAGCATACACTCCCCATTCATTCTCATGAACTCAGCCTTAGGTCACCTTCTTGCAAATTGGAAAATGATATTGAGAAACCATGGCTAAAAACAAGTTCAGGCAAATGGCAGCCATGTGTTTATGCAAAAGACAAAAAATGAGAGAAATACCCTGAAGATGAGAGACATAGAAATGCAGATTTGTTTCAAAGATCTTCCAGGGAAGAATCCTTTCTTTGCAGAAAGCTCCAGGTGGATCCACTGTTGGTGGTAGATAGTTACATTGTCCACGTGTTGCTAGTTTTACTTTTGTACAGAATGGAAGAGTTAGGGGGCTCGTGAAAGTTCCACAGGGACTTAAAAAGGGAGTCTTGGAGGCCAGGCAGAGTTGTACTGTAGGGGCTGAAGTCCTTCTGTCAAGCAATGTGTATTGAAGCTGTGAGAGTGGAGCTGCAGAAGAAGCCATTTGTAGAGAGCTAGCTTCCAACCCTTGGAGCACGTTATTGCCTACTGTCCTCCTTAGGATTGTGGAGAATCCCACAGGAATCTAAAAAAGAGTCAGGGATCACCGCTTACCTGACAAGGAGATGAACTGTGGAAACTCCACAGTAAAACATTGAGTTAAGAAGTTACCACTAGCCACAAAATAAAAGTAAAGTGGAGTTATAAGTCAGGAGCTGAGGCAATGCCTAACGGCTGCTAGGAACACACTCCTAATCATACCAAGCAGACATCTCTGGTCAGTCAGATAACAGTGCACTACGGGCAATACCCTCCTAGCCATGCTGACTGGACCATTCAAACATAAGTAAAAACCAATAAAATTTCACAAGTTGTATGATGGCAAATTGGAGGGCTGCCAAAAAATGAGAATAAAAGGGGAGCCCTGGCGTCGCTCTCCATCCTTTCGAGGATCATGGTCTGGTGCATGTAAACCACTGGGAGTGGAAGAAAGAAGAGTGGAGCTGAGCCAAGCTGTCACTGAGCTATCACTGAGCTGTCACTGAAGAGATCCTGACCCGTTCTTACCTGTTCCAGCCACAGCTCTCAGAGCTGCACCTGTTCCTGGATGGCCTTAGCCCATGTTCCTGAGCGGCTTTAGCCACATGAGCTGTCCCGTTCCAGTCTTGTTCCTGTCTAATAAAAGTTGCTGTAACACTTTAGGCCTTGCAGCCGAGTAAGGGGCCTGATGTGTGTGAACTGGATCTCCACATATCTGGAGCTGAAGAGGTAGCCCGCAACTCTGCACGGAGCAGATAGCGGCACAAGCCGACCTGCAGAGTTGTCCCTGAGCTGTAACCCCACTGTCTCTGTGAGAGTGTGTGTATGTGAGTCCCAGTGCGAGCGAACCTCTGGATCTCCTCGCACATGGAGTCGAAGAGCCAGCCCGCTAGCTTTTGCTATGCAGCACAAGGCGACGACGGGATCAAGAGGCCATCTGGAGCTTCTGCGTTGCTGCCTGGCCGCTGTCTGACCGGTGGAGCTGCCGCCGCACCGCCTCACCTGGAGTCCTTATCAGCCTGCTGCCAGAGTTGACCACAGAGCCCGACCAGGCCTCTCAGCAGGGGACCTCTCCAACTTCTCGCCTGCCGACCGCCTGGGAACCTTGAGCCTACTGCCCAGAGTGGTAACCTTCCCACGACTTCCTGCCTGTAAGTGACTGGTCTCCTTTCTTCTCTGTGACTGACAAGTCGTACGTTGCACATGCTACTGTTGAGCTATGTGACAGTAGGCACTCGTGATAAGGATGAGTGTGGCATTCAGGTCAACCTTATAGCTTAGCCCTTTTGAGATATCTTGGGGGAAGCCCTCCCTTACCTCTGACATCCTATTTGATTCAGATGGTTTCATGTAAAAATGATGGACATACAGGGGTTCCAGTCATTGCCAATGAGTGGTGGTGAATTTCTAGATCCTGAATTAATTCTCTGAGTCAGTTAACACAAGATTTTAATTTGCTTGCTACACAGGGATGGTGCCCTGACTAAGCATGAAGAAGTTACAGAGACAGATCTTCCTCCTTAGGACTCCCATAAATGTTAAAGGATAAAAATCTCTGCGGGGCAAATGATGTGAGAAGAAGGTAACTCGCAAAGGAGCTGAGGATTTCTAACATGTATATTGCAACACCTAAGTGGCTTCAAATTTGAGCCCAAGGACCCAGCATCTGACCTACATAGGATACAGACAATTTGCTTCTTCCAGCTTTGTAGACATTGGACTGGGTAAAAATACTCTCAGGTGGTCTTGGCAGGTATAGGAGAAACCACACTGATGTTTCCTCAAAGCTTCTATGGGCCTAATACACAAGCTTACTGTAAGCTCTCAAGCTTGGGGTATTTGGGGTACAGAAACAAGCTACCACTACCCTGGTAGAATATTTTTTCCAAAAGAAATCATTGTAAAATACCTCTGGCAATTCAGAACCACACTTTAAGTATTATACGTAACAAAATTAGCCAGGTTTGGCAACCTAAGAGTCTGGTACACCTGCCCAGGATGTGGGCCTCAGAGTGTCACTACACCCTGTCAAGACCATTTTATTTCATGCATTCTGCCTAATAATCATGATTTGCCTCTAGTACCTATTAGACATTTCTGTTATCAACCCTAGTCCTATTCTAGGTGAGAGGTTTGTTTTTTTCTTTGTCTCCATTTTGTTTTGTTTTACAGAGTGCCTGTTTGATGTATTCAGAATTTTTTCTGTCCTTAACCTCTGGCCTATCCTGGTGTGTTGCTGCTGTGAACACAACTAACTGAACTCCCTTCTGGCACTGAACAAGAAGCTGTCCATGGAGGAGATAGTTAGATACAGTGAAACCAGAAAGCACAGTTTCTACCTTGTAAGGGAACAGTTAATAAGACTGGCTCTGTTTGGGCTATTTTGTCTGGGACTGACTGGGATAGCCTACTGCATTTGGTAGACATCAGTGTTGGAGCTCTCAATTAGTCTGGAGGACCTTGAAGGTGTTCCCTATATTCTGTCTGTGGGAGCTGGAAGCAGTGTGCCTCATGGTTGTCCATGGTTGCAAGGATGCTGAGGACAGAAGGGAGTGTACAGAAGGCTCATTATACTGCCATCGCATCATGAGAAAGAATTCTGTGTCCTCGGAGTGGGCTCGGGAAAAATCCACCCCCCCACTTACCCTAGAGTAAATATCTTAAGTAAAAGAGGGCCAGTAAGGCTAACAAGCTGCAGCTGAGTCACCTGGAACACATTTGGCTGTTTTACCACGAACCAGTGCAGCTTGTTTACATCTGCTATTTAGCACTGTGTACTCCAGCTGAGCAGTGTGGATTTATGAGATCCACCAGCTGCCGTTGGTCACTCCCAGGAGGAAAAGTAAATGTCTCTCCAAATCAGACTTCCTGGTGATTTGCTTTGGAATAATATGTGTTGTGAGTGAGCCCTCATGTACTTGGGGCTCCCATAGTGTGACACACAACAGCTGTCTAAACCATGAGGCCCTGGTTATGAGATCAAAGAATACATTGAAACTTGAAGGGCATTTGGGAGCCTTTTTATTAACAGGCTAAAGTTTTCTCAGAGGTCTCTTTCCCAAAGGACCACAAGAAGATTGTAGCTGAGTGATTAAATATATGTGAGAATGTTGTAAGCTGAAGTAGAAACATTTTCTGTAGTGGCAGAGAGTATGGCAACACTGTCACCCACGTATCATGGAAAACAGAAAAAACAATGACTCCAATGATACAGTGGCAACTTCCAGTTAGAATATTAAAAATGCCACCTTGCTTCTTCTTCTAGCTGCCTATATAATATAGGAGAGAGAGAGAGAGAGAGAGATGTCAAAAACAGAATGGTTAAATATGAGAGGAATTCAAAAATTTACAAAAAAATGGAATTAAAGAGTTGGTTTTTTGCTCCAAAAAGGGTTTTTTTTTTCCTGTTTAAAAAATATTTATTTTATTTCTTTGAAAGAGTTACATAGAGACAGAGAGAGCGAGGAAGGGAGAGATCTTCCATCTACTGGTTTACTCCCCAAATGGTAAAAATGGCCAGGGCTAAGCCAGGACCACAAGCTTTTTCCAGGTCTCCCACTTGGGTGCAGGGGCCCAAGTATTGGTCCAGCTCTGCTGCTTTCCCAGGTGCATTAGCAGGGAGCTGGTCTGGGAATGAGATGCTGGCACTGGAGGTGGCAGCTTTACCTGCTAAGCCACAGTACTGGCCCCAGTCTAAAAACTTTTGAAATACATGTGTACAAAAGTTCTTTAAAGTTCTTTAAAATGATTGTGTTACATGCTTAGTAAGAAGCATGCATACCAAAAATTTTGAGCCAAAATAAATGTATCTTTTAATACTACATTCATTGTTTAAAAGAGCGAGGATTTGCTGAGCTTGAAAATACAACTTACTGGGGCCAGTGCCGTGGCAAGGCGGGTAAAGCCACTTCCTGCAGGGCTGGTATCCCATATGGGTGCCGGTTTGAGTCCCAGCTGCTTCACTTCCTATCCAGCCTTCTGCTATGGCCTGGGAAAGCAGTAGAAAATAGCCCAAGTCCTTGGGCCCCTGCACCCATGTGGGAGACCAGAAGAAGCTCCTGGCTCCTGGATTCAGATAGGCACAGCTCCAGCAATTGCAGCCAATTGGGGAGTGAACCAGCGGATGGAAGACCCCCCCCTCCCTTTTTTTTTTTTCTCTCTTTCTCTCTCTGCCTCTCCTTCTCTCTCTGTGTAACTCTTTCAAATAAATAAATACATCGTTTTTAAAAAAGAACTTCTCCAACTACCAAGAAATTCTCCAAATGAGAAAATATTTCCTAGCACAAATCCATCCCATACACTTTTAGGAAAACAGGATCTGAAGAAGCAACTAAGGGCATAGCTGTGAAACCATTTGTTAAGGTTTCAGAAAGATCCAAGGCTATTCCTTATAGAGCTTACAGATAAAATACTGTCTAAAAAGCATAGGATTGTGTCTCACAGATATCCTCCTTAAATAATAAGGCTTCTTAGACTCAGGGCTTTTCGCATGCGGCTTCACAGTGAGTATGCTGTTGAGGAGCGCCTATCTTGAAGAGATCTATGTTTGTGCCTTTTTTTCCTATGCAGTGAAGATTCATAAAGAATCCACAAAGATAGCTTTAAAGAAAATTGTGCTGACAGAAGCATTACCAGCTTGGACTAAAATACACAAAGACAGTATAATGAAAAGAGACCTTTGGATGCCAAACTTCTTATGGGCTAAAAGATTGAAATGGCAACTTTGTGGCAAATAATTTTATAAAATAGAAGATGACTTAATGGGTAGAATCAAGCATGTAAAGGGAAAAGTTAAGAGCAATCCACAATTTCTAGGATCAGAGTATGCTTCAATGCCTCCTGTTTCCTCTCTTGTTGAATATCAGGGTGTAATGGCTGTGTAGGGGATGGAAAACTCATCCCTTTAGTCCTCAGTTCATAGAATCAAAGGAAATGTTTCTGAGGAGTTATAGTAGATATCAAATTGGAGGAATCTCATTCATACCTGGAACAGATACAGATGAAACAGCCCTGGAAAACAAGCCTGAGACCTGTGCTGCAAGAGAGGGAGACTTTGGGGATTTATTGCCAGTAGATATATGTATTTGTATATAAGAGGAATATAAATAATATGATACTAGAATTAAGATTGCATATTTCTAACCTATGGACCGCAAATTTTCTGACATTCCTTTTATCTCCTTTGTGGAATCTGTACACTAACTTTCAGCCAGTGGGAAAGAGGGTTATACACAACCATTTTCTGTGTATAGACTTTTAGAAAAACCAGCATCTTCCACTCACGCTACCTACCTGTTCTTTGAAAGCAGCCATTATGCTATCAGGAGAGGTTGTGTGTGGCTTTTCTGGGTGATGGCTGTAGATATGGTCCAAGCTGACTATAACCCCCAGAATCTCAGCAAGGCTTCAGACAATGCCAACCTCCAACCTATATCAATTTACAGATTGAAGCTGTTAGTTGAGATGCTGTGAATCCACTGAGCTCTGTCAAAATTGCTGATTTCTAGGCAAATTAGTGACAGCTGTTCATAGTAGTAAGCTTGTGAAACATGTACAGCCATAGGTTACAGGCATTGCCATAAGTAACTCTAAAGAATTCAATGTTAACATTTGATATTAAATACTAGAAATTTTCATAGTAGATAAGGCAGGATGTGAGGTGGATCAGAAAGGACTTCCTATTGAATAACAAGGGGGATTCAAAGTAATGATGGAAAATGTTCTAGGGTTGGCACTAACGTTGAGAAAAAGTGGAGAAGAAAG
Source organism: Lepus europaeus (assembly GCF_033115175.1). Classification (NCBI taxonomy): domain Eukaryota; kingdom Metazoa; phylum Chordata; class Mammalia; order Lagomorpha; family Leporidae; genus Lepus; species Lepus europaeus. Next base: position 87,335,711 of record NC_084833.1, on the reverse strand, counting down.
CTCCTGACTGCAGAGAAGAGGTAAATTTTTCCAAAAAGGAACAGAAGAGACAAATTTAATGTGGCTGAGACTTTCAAAATTCCAAAAATATTTTACTCCATTTAGTTCCCAAGGAAAATAATTCACCTTAACCAAGAATTTAGAAGGAAAAAAACAATTAGCAAGGTAGAAAATTATTTACTCTGTTGACAAAAAGAGAACTAGATTCATCTGCAGAACTAGTCAACCTTTTAATATTTTTACTGTGCATCTGCAAAAACAACCAGATACAGGAGTAGGTGCACCAGAATTCAGTGGAATTCCTTTGTACATTGACGATGATTATGGGAAAAGACAGGATAGAGGACAAAATGTCATTGAAGAAAAACTTTTAAGACAGGAACTATTGGAATCTGCTTTTACAAAATCAATCAACAGGTTTTCCCATTCACCTCATAGTTTAAGACATCAATACATTATACATGAACATTTAACACGATTTCTAGACATACACCATAATCAACTATATATTGAGATGAGATTTGCTAAAGGCACTTAAGAAGTAATTTGGTTTATACCAAATTGCCCATCCTCTTGATCAGCTATTTTGTCTTTAATGAATATGGTTACCCAAGAGTGACCATCCAAATGTCATGTACTTCTTGTATCCCACATAAGAACTCTCTTGAAATCTTCAGAAATAATAGGGAAATTGATGATTAAATTAATCCTAGAGAAAGGACACTTCAAAAAATTTCTACCTGGAGGACATTGGTTTCATCTTATGCTTCTGTGGTAACTGAGTTATAAAGGAGGGTAACCCTCAAAACAGAAAATTAATATAGCTTGTATACAAATTTTAGAAATTGCCATGAGGATGTACTCAAATGTCTTATTTCTATGTATTAACCTATGGATATCTCACAAAAATATTTGTACTTTATATGTAATTCTCCCTTCCTCACAATTGCATAAGCCCTAATATATTTAGACTAACAAACATAAATTTGCAGCTTTTCAGATACAACATAGATTGCCATTCTTTGATTATTTTTATTTCCTGCCTCCCCTTGTACCACTTAATTACCCGTTGTTGAAAGGGGCTTTGGTCTGAAAGAAGGTAAGATAGGAGATCCAGGGGAAATGATTAGTCCCAGGAAGGCAAAAGTTTAGGACTTCCTCTTAGTTTTGCAAAATGACAGAATGGATAGTAACAAAACAAAGTTTATAATTTCAAATCTAGGAATCAGAGAGATTTTATTAATAAACAAGCAAATATAAGAAAAAAACAGATGGTGTTAATTACCGTAGAGAAAAACAAAGTAGGATAAGAGCAATGAGCAGCAATAGGGCTAGTGGCATTTTTATTAGATGAGAACATGAGTTTTAGGAAGTCTCTGAGAAGGTGACCTAGGAGCAGCACTTAGAAGAGATTTATAAACATGGCAATGTGAGTCAGGTGCATTTCAAGCAGATGTCTAACACAGATACGTGCTTGTCTGTTGTGAAATCAGCCTTGTATTCAGTATCTGGCACCTACTTGGTACAAAATATTTATGGAAAAAAAGAGTAAAAGTAGAATTCTTCTAAGATTTTAAAAAACATTATGTACAAATATACGATATTGTTGGTTTAAAAAATATGTCTGCTTTGGACAACCACATTCCATGTTGAACTGCCTGTATGTAAGTCATAGTCCACTTCTGATTTCAGTATCTTGCTGAAGTGTAGTTTGGGAGGCAGAAGGTGATGGCTCAATTACTTGATTTGCTACCATCTATGTGGTAGACCTAGGTGAAGTTCTGGGCCCCTGTCTTTGGCCTGGCTCAATCCTAGCTATTTGGGCATTTGGGGAATGAAACAGAGGATGGGAGATGTTTGTCTATCTGTCCCTTTCTGTCTCTATGCCTGAAAAAAAAAAAAGACTTCAATAAACATGCAAATTATTTCCATAGTTTGTAAGCCATAATGTTTTTCCCTAAATTTTCACTCCTGATTTTATATAGCACTTTAAAGTCCTTATTTGAAGTTTTGTGTACATTTTTTGCTCTGGGAAAATGTCCAAGTAAGGCCAAGGCAGATTGCGACAGTCAAGCATTATATATTTACTACCTAAATGTTAAATGTCACTTTATGGTAGTTAATTACATTGACAAGTCCCCTGGAAAGCTACCTTTGCCCCCAGGGAACATGGGGCTATAGTTTACTGAGTTATTTAAGCAAGCCCTTATCGTGCATTTGATACAAAGTCAGAGAAGATGTCTTTAGTTAAGCCTATCCAGAGTGGCAGCAAATGTCACATAAAGTCATTCTGCCACAACAAATTGTCTGTTTCATTTGAGTGGAAGTGCTCTGATGAGGGTAACAGAGCAATCTTTGCAGGCTTAACAAAGTAGAGTTGCTATATATTCATGTCTGCTCCCTGTCCTCACTTAGCTCCAGACTGCTAACCATGATTAGTTTTAAATAAGTACCTAATGCTTTAATCGGTCACATGAAAATCTAATATGGCCCCTAATCATAACGTTTTGTCTTTTCTCTTGCTTTTTTCAGTCAAATCCATTTGCAGTCCTCATCACAATGATTTCAGTTTTATAATATCCAGGCCATGACATGACTCTAAGCCTGTGTTTCCCTTGTTAGCTGTCTCCTGTATAGAACAATTTCTCGCTATAATCCATTTCGTAAAAGAGTGTTGAAAAGCAATTTCAAAACACTCTTCCTCAGTGTCAAATTGACTACTTTGTGTTTTTCCCCTCTATTGCACCTTATAGAGACTTCTAATATTGTTTTAATAATAACATAATAATGTTTTGTGACCTATGTTAAGTTGTTTCAACTTGTTCTCATTATCTGTCACTCCTTCTTGGTCCCTGCCAAAGGCAGTATTTCGTTTTATTTATCTGAAATTCTCTAGCACTTAGCAGAGTGCCTGATGGATGGTATACATTTATGAATACTTTTGATGAATGAAGTCGTACACTTCAAAATAGCTATCAATACTGAGTAGCTACAGATTCATTCTAATTTTCACAAAATTCAGCAAAAACTATCTCTTCATTTTTACAGAGGAGAGAAAATAAGTCTAGTGAGTCATTTATTTAATCTATATCAAGTTAGTAAATAGAGGTCCTTGGATTCAAACCTCTTTTACTTCAAAGTTGGTTCTCTGGAAATACACCTGTAAACAACCTCAACTCTCCAACTTTTCCCTCATTTTACTTTCTTCAATTTATTTCTCTTTATGTCAGTTATATTTTGTTATGTCAAAGTCTCAGACTTCAGCAACATGTTCCCAATGCTTTCGTCTTGGCACCATTTTTTGGCTCAATATTTCAACAGATATTTCTATGAATAACTTCCCTCTCACATTCCTGATCCACTACTCTCTTGGGAAGGATAGAGTCTTGCAGACAGTCTGGATATCATGTGATGATAGCATAGCGATAAATTCCTTTTTATTTTGAGATGTTCAAAACAACTCTGCTCACTTTGTCTATAGCAAGCTATATTTTATGAATTTTATTAGTTGATTATTTTTCTTGCATATCCCTTAAATTATATTCTTCAGCAAGGGAACTGGTGATATAATATTTACTTGTTGTTACCTAGTACATATATAATATTACAGCTAAGAAAGGATGATGCATTTGATGGCATATCCTTAAAGATCCTGTTAATCTTGATTTGTTCTTTATGATTTACTTGATTTTTTTTTTCTGAGATACTAACTCTGTTTCAAGTTCCCCTCATCTTGATTCCAAATTTGTTTTGGAAAAGTATGTCAACATTTTTGTCACAAAAAGTCCCACTAATGAATCCTCAGCATATGAATCATTCTTTGGAAGAGTCTAATGCTGTGTTTGTGATACCAAAGTTTTCCAAATGTATTCACAGTGATGTAAAACTGTATTTCTAAGTAAGTATCTAAGTGTCTGTTGTTTATATAACAAATTCTATTGAATATTGGTAAAAACCCAAGTCCAATGAATTTAACAAGAACTACTTTGCTTTCAAGCAAACCATGAAATATAATTGCAGACACGTTTCAGTTGCATATGATTTACTAATAGTAAAGTTAGCTGTGGTGACCCAGACAGAAATTAACTTATGTGGATTATAACTATGAAAATTGTTTACACTATCAGTGTCTAAGAGTTAAGTCAATTGCAAATTCTAGTTCTGGTTCTGAACGAATCCAGTTAACAGGACAAAAGTCTGATGGAATCATTATTAGACAAAGAGTTCAATTAACCAGGGCAAGTGTTAATGTACAAGAGAGATTGTATTGTTAGCATCCAAGTCTCATAAAGGACTTCCAAGGACCACTTTAAAATGTGTTAGTTTTCTATTAAGCACTACTCTAGCCAGTTAGCTGTTTTGTCTCTGAATAGTTTATCACAAACAGAATTATCTGACAAAGACAACTATGCCAAATGTTCTGAAAAACCTATATAAGAACTTTTATGTTCTACATGTTCTGAACCAGTCTTCTGGTCCTTTAGATACTGCTAAAGACTGCTATAAAGCATCAAGGTGTGTATCTGTTGTATATGTACTCATTTTAATTTTTTCTGTAGGGGCATTCACTAAAAAAACTAAAGAACTTCAGTTTAATCAATCTTCATTTTATTGATATCCTTGAAAACTATTTTCTCCAAAAATTACTTCTACCAAATTGTAATATGTATACGTTTAAATAAAAAATGTAGGCCGGCACCATGGCTCAATAGGCTAATCCTCTGCCATGCGGCGCTGGCACACCTGGTTCTAGTCCCCGTCGGGGTGCCAGATTCTGTCCTGGTTGCCCCTCTTCCAGGCCAGCTCTCTGCTATGGCCCGGGAAGGCAGTGGAGGATGGCCCATGTGCTTGTGCCCTGCACCCCATGGGAGACCAGGAGAAGCACCTGGCTCCTAGCTTTGGATCAGCGCGGTGCACCGGTCGCACTGGCCATGGCGGCCATTGGAGGGTGAACCAACGGCTAAAGGAAGACCTTTCTCTCTGTCTCTCTCTCACTGTCCACTCTGCTTGTCAAAAGAAAAAGAAAGAAAGAAAGAAAGAAAGAAAGAAAGAAAGAAAGAAAGAAAGAAAGAAAGAATTACAAAGAAAATCATAACTTTTGGCTTTATATAAAAAAGAACTTAATGAGATACTAAATAATTTTCAATCAATCACAAATTACGGAGATAGATTCAGTGAGTATGAACAAAATTTTCAGATGTTTAAAATAAGCTATATCATGAAAAATCATTATGGTGAATTAACACCTTAGTGTAGCTCTACAAACAAAATTTCAGGTGTTAAAGAAAAAATTAGAAGCATATCCCTTCCAGATAGTAAAAGGAAAGATAGTTGCCAATCAATCAATTTTTATCACTAGTGTGCTTTGTGAAATGATATGGAAATGCAATAAATGAATAGCAAGCAACTACTCAATAACACCTGCTTGCTAGGATCCAATATCTCTGCAAATGGAAATGAATACATGAGTCAATACATTGTTATTGGGAGCCTTTTTTTCCAGATAACTACCAGATGAGGATACAAGGTTGACATGGTTCCTGCAGTTAGACAACTGGGTTAAACGTGATACACACAATAGGGTTTTCATGATGCCAGGAACATCTTCACAACAGTAAGAGACACAGCCCATAGTATCACAATTAACTTCCCAGGAAGAGAGTTGTTACATTTATTTTGTTTTATTTGACTTGTTTTTTCCTTTTCTTTTTTCATTCCCCTTCCCAAAGAAAGACAGGCAGAAGAACAAGCAGTGTGGAACAAATGGAAGAACACATGTATGTTCTGGACAGAGAACAGTATGTAAAGAATCTGGGAACAAAAATGGATATTTAAAAAACAAAACAATTGGTATCCTTGGACTGAATCACGAGAGACCACATGTGAGGTAATGATTGTCTCACAGTGACACTCACTGAAAACTTGCTGTCTATCAAGTTCTAATGAAAGGTGGAAAAATTAAAGATGTAAGTCTGGGTCCAGGTATCGTGGCACAGAGTGTTACCTCACAACTTGGGATGCCCACATTCCACACCAAACTGTCTAACTGGAGTCCCAGTTACTCTGTTCTTCCAATGCAGTTCCCTATTAGAGTACCTGGAAAGCATTAGATAGTGGATCATATATTGGGTCCTTGCCACTCATATGGGAGATCTTAATGGAATTACTGGCTCCTTGCTTTGGCCTGGCCCAGTCATCATGATTGCTATAGGCATTTGGGGAGTAGAAGTAGTAGATGGAACACTCTCGCTCACCTCCCCTCCCACCCCCCAATGTGTCCCTCTCTCTATCTGTCCCTCTGACTTTCAAATAAATAAATATTTTTTTTTTTGACAGGCTGAGTTAGACAGTGAGAGAGAGAGACAGAGAGAAAGGACTTCCTTCCGTTGGTTCACTCCCCAAATGGCTGCTATGGCTGGTGAACTGCGCCAATCCGAAGCCAGGAGCCAGGTACTTCCTCCTGGTCTCCCATGCGGGTGCAGGGCCCAAGCATTTGGGCCATCCTCACTGCCTTCCCGGGCCACAGCAGAGAGCTGGACTGGAAGAGGAGCAACCAGGACAGAATCCGGTGCCCCAACCAGGACTAGAACCCAGGGTGCCGGCGCCGCAGGTGGAGGATTAGCCAAGTGAGCCGCAGCGCCAGCCAATAAATAATCTTTAAAAATTAAAAGATATGAGTCTGGAGGGAAAAAATGGGTTATACCAAGGAATATATTCCAAACCATGAATGTTATGCTGTACACAGATAACATATAACTCCCTAAATCTTAGTAGATTAACACAACAAAGGTTTATATCTAACACACATCTTACCCCACATTGGTAAGAAAGTACTCTACTTCCTTGTCTCTATCCCACCTAAGATACAGAGCTTCAAGGTAGGCAAAGAAGAGAAATAAAGCTAGAAGGCTATGAGGCATTTAGGTAGCCAAGCCTAAACGTGGCATGTCTTACTTTCATTATTTTTGCTTACATTCAAGTAGTTAATATATTATTTTTTAAAGATTTATTTATTTATTCAAAAGGCAGAGCTACAGAAAGGCAGAGAGAGAGAGAGGGAGAGAGAGAGAGAGAGAGAAAGTCTTCCATCCACTGGTTTACTCTCCAGATAACCACAATGGCTGGAGCTATGCCAATCCGAAACCAGGAGCCAGGAGCTTCTTCCAGGTCTCCCATGTGAGTGCAGGGGCCCAAGGACTTGGGCCATCTTCTACTGCTTTCCCGGGCCACAGCAGAGAGCTGGATTGGAAGTGGAGCAGCTGGGTCTCAAATCGGTGCCCATGTGGGATGCCGGCATTGTAGGTGGTGGCTTTACCCACTATGCCACAGTGCTGGTCCCAATCAATACATTATTAAGTCATATAGTCAAGCTCAAAGTGCAAGAGAGAATTGAGAATGTGTTTTCCATGGCAAAGAAGAAGATGTAGTACAATGAATATATAGCATTGTTTTTGCCACACCATGTTAAAAAGTTTATATAAGTAACATGCATTTCTTATTAGGAATGGAAAGTGTAATCTAAACACAAGAGAAGCGGGTAATGTGCAGGCTTCCAAATGAAGACCTAATTCCCTCATTTAGGAATCTCTTGCTATAAGGGCACCTTAATAAAAACATTTATAAGTAACTTTATGAATAATTAGAGTAGTATCAAGATATTCACATGAGGATTAAAGGGAAGATTGGAATAATCAAGTTGGCATAAGCAGTAGTCCAAAATTATTTCTGGGACTGATGATTTCTTAGAACAATTTTCAAGTAAGGGGTGAGAATATTGTAATATGCATGAAATGATATTATTACAAATCAATCTCAGTAGCTCTGAGTCAAACTATTTGCCCATTTTTGTCTTTACCTTGATATGTATCTTTTTCAGAAGACATTGGAAGGTTTTCTACAAAGAAAATTAATTTTAAACAAACAAAATTTAGCACCTCTGATATAAAGAAAATGAAGAAACCTACTTAGACTAACTCTTATTTCATTCTTAGTTGGATATAATTTTGATTACCAAATATGAATGGACCAAAAGACATATTTGCTCATTTTTGAGTGAAATTCACACAGGAATTCCACACCCAATTCAGGCAAGAATGTGGAAGATTGACTCATCTCCCTCCATCTCTCCCTCTCTGTCATGCTATCTTTCAAATAAATAAATCTTTAAGAACAACAACAACAAATATAAGGGGTCAGTCTTGTAGTGGAGCAGGTTAAGCCACCACCTGCAATACCAGAATCCCATAGGACCACGAGTTCAAGTACTGGAAGCTCCACTTCCAATATGGCTCCCAACCAATGGGCCTAGAAATCAACAAAAGATGATCCAAGTAGTGTGACTCCTGCGACACCTGCTGGACATGGATGGAGTTACAGGCTCTTTATTGTCCTGGCCCAATCTTGGTCATAGTGGCCATTTGGAGAGTGAATCAGTGGGTGGAATTTCTACCCCTCACATCTCTTCTGCTTTCTCAGTAACTGCATTTCAAATAAATAAAAAAAAGAATCTTTGAAAAAAAAGTCAATACAAATATATATATATATATATATATACATTTTATAAAAATAGTATGTTCATAATAAAAAGTTAGAGAATATTATTATATTGGGCACCCAATATCCATTAATTTGAAATGGTGGGGTTTCAGAAGAGAAAGAGCTGAAATATAGCCAAGAGAAATAGAGTGGTAAATAGCATTTTATCCAATAAAAATGGAATATAAAAGCCAAATAATCATTTGTCTATTATCATATTAATACGTGATCATATAGTAATTTTGTCAAGAAAACATCTAATATATTTTATGTACAAAATGTGCATTTAATCCTTTATGGGAGTTAAGACTTATATTTTTGAAATTCTGTTTCTTTTATTTTTCTTTAAGTGTTTATTTATTTGTTGGAAACTCAGAGAGACAGAGATCTCTCATTTGCTGGTTCATTCACCAAATGCCCACAACTGTCTGTGCTGGGTCCTCCCACATGGGTGTCAAGGGCCCAAAAACTCATCAACATCTGTTGTCTCCCAGGGTTCCTGTTAGCAAGAAGCTGGAATTGGAAGCAGATGGGAACTGAACTCAGGCTTGGAGTGCTGGAATCCTAAACTATCTTAACCACTATGCCAAACACTTGTTCTGAAATTCTGTTTCTTAGATATGAGTGGGTTTTTACAATCATGTGACATTATTTTGTTAGGAGAAGGCATAAATATGAAAATTCTATTTCATATTATGATACATGGCTAAAATTTTCCTTTCTGTGCTTTTTCTATACGCTCAAAGTGGAAACCTTGTACTTCCCCAAGAGTTTACTACTAGCCTGAAGTTGACCAGTCTTGTGGATTATACCCAACACTATTATTTAACACTAAATCAAACTCTATGGTAAAAAATAAAGATCTAAATATTTGGCTTTTCGTGAACACTTCACAATTTTGAACTCCTCTACCTCCCATCCAAACCTCTCAGTATTGTTGCCTCCCTTAGGGTCCTTTTAATAGTATGTCAGTAAATCTGTCAAAACCCATTTTTCTTATTTTTATGAATTTGCTCAAGACATTTCCCTAAGCATCTAGCTCTGAGTTATATTAGATCAAAACCCACAGATATTTGAACTTTGAAGAAAATACAGCAATTTAAGGTAATACAGTAACTTTTTAAAAATAAGTGCCTATCGCATAGAAACACACACAGTGCAAAATTTAAGGCAGTTAGGTGATCAAAATCCCTCCCTTTCGAGGTGCTTGCCCCTCCTAAATTCTTTTATGTCAGTGGCATGGCCCCTAACATATGGGACTTGAAGGGGGTACTGCCCTGTGTGCCCTTGTTCAAAGGAAACTTGCTTCTTTGTAAATCTCAGTACTAAAAAATGCTAGAATGTCTGTCTCCTGGAATTCACATTGCAGAAACATAGTCTGTGTCTGCTGGTGCCTGTGAGTTTTCAGCCCACGTCAGATAGTGCATTTTCAAAGGGCTGCTGCTTTCCACCAAACCTTTGACGAACGCTTTGAAGAAATTCTCTCAGAAATGGTCTGAGAGTGGTTTTAAGAAAGTTTTGTTAGTTACCATCCCAAATAAACAATCTGATTTCTCATTTTTAAGCCACTGGTTTTCGGAAAGCAGCTAGTTACTTAACCTCTCAAAACATTTGTTTTAAAAATAAAGGATAATAATATGAAATATACTTAGGTGCTTTTAAAATCATGATATTCTGTTTATAAGGTATATGCCCACAGTCCACAAACATGTTTTGAGCTTGTACATATTATGTAAGGAGACTGAAATAACCCATCTTAAAAATGTTTAGAATCAAGGAAAGGAAAGAATACAATATCAATGAGTGCCATGCTTCATGACATTAATGTTTACCTTATTTTCCATATACTTAAGAAGTTTCTTCAAAGATCATTGCAAGGAATAAAGCCAGGTGAGTTATATAGCTTGAGCTGGTGCCCTGATGAACAAATATGCTTACATATGCAAACATATATGTAAACACACAAAAATACATATACCTTGGGTCTTTTATAGAGATGAGAATCTGCAAAAAAATTGAAGCAGAAATAAAGGGAGGTGGTATATACTGTGAAAACTTAATTTTAACTATTTGTTTAATGAGCATATAATTGTATTTGCTACCACTGATTATCAGCTCCAGTATCTGATAAACCAATGAAGAGAGGAATGGCTCAGTTCTTCAAAAATCCAGCTATCCAAAATGATTCACATTTCCCAGCAAGGGATCTTCACACAAAATAAAAATCAGCAAGCTGCATGCCAAGCCAAGGTTAAAGGGTCAAAAGATTCACTTTAAAATGTAATGGTAAAGAAGACAGGCAAACCTAAGCTTGCCCTTGGACTGGTTTTTTCCCAGCAGACATTCACATGAGGTTTTCTATCACGATACGGGTGAAATTGAAAGGTATCAATTTTGGGTAATTATGTCTTGAATTCTTACATATCTGTACATGATAAACTTTTGTAAGAAACTGAACTGAATATACAATATTAACACAAGTGTAACATTAGGCATGCTTTTTGTATGTTCTAGACACCATTAGAAACAATTTTAGTGCAACACCGTAAGCAGAATCCCATCTATAGAATAAATGATAATTTTGTTTTGGAAACAATGAGCAAGAAGTTAATGACTTTTCATCACATCCTTACAAAACATGGTTTAAACAATTTTGAAATCTAGTTTTAAAAGGAAGACACAAACGTTGTTAACATTCTAAGGACAAAATCTGTTGGTCATCTGTGTAGTTCACTTGCCATGTGACTTTCTTTATGTTTGCTTTACATATTTCATTTCCCCGCTTTAATACTGAACTTTGCTATTCCAAAGTGCATCTCACGTGATAATTTTTTCTTTGATATTACATTAAATTGCCCACTCTGATTTTTTTGACTAGTGTTTATCTTTTCGCACATTGCATGTTGTCCTGTATCACAGCATATTGCCAAGCATGGCATACAGGGACAACTGTAACTTAGAAAATGATAAGAATCACTTGTATTTCTAGTCTAAAATATTCTAGAACCAGGGTCATTCTGACACAAAATAAAGGTGGCAACTAAAATATAGCTATATTCTGAAGGGGAATCTTGCATTTATTAAAAAGAGAAATGAAATTTATCATAGAAAATCTTGGTTGGTCTCAAATCACCTCCTGAGTACTCCCTGAAATAATGTAATATACTAAACTCATCATCTTAACAATGAGAAACTACACTCAGTTTTCCCTTTTGAAACACCCTTCAGTTTTATTCTCCTGATGCTCAGGGAATACGTAATGTCTCTCTTCTCCCCTCCTGTGTGCTATAGTTTCAGGAAGAAAATTCGAGGTGTTGGGCTGAAAAACAAGAGACAACAGTGAAAGCATAAGTGGAAGCAGGAAATTCTTCTTGAATAGATTTCCTGCTATTACTTCTTTTGTAATCCTCTCCTATTGATTGATTTGATTTGACTGTGAGAAATTGTTCAAAATTATTAATGGCCAGCTCCACTGGGCCAGAAAGTAGACTAGAATATAATGTATAATAAAGAATTACTCTCCAGGAAAAAGGAGGTTGTGTCTTACCTGAAAATAACACAGCATAGCAAACGTTAACAGCTGGTAAACAAATACAATATGTAGGACAAAGGGAAACTGCAGAGACGGTAGAAATTTCATTATATGAGTTGAGTCAGATCATGTGGTATACATCATCAAATGTATATGGGAGCAGGTCAGTCCATGCCGTATCATACAATTGCCCTGGCTTCCTATATTCCTTTTGCATTGTGATATGAAATTAATCCTGGGTGGAACAATGCTTGTCTAGTGCTAAATCAAGATCAGGTGAATAGAAACCTGAGAAGGAAACTTTGAGGCTGCCCACAAAGACAACCCTGAACTGCAAGACAAACATCAAAGGTTAACTTGGGGTCTGGCTTCTACTCTAGATTTGTAGAACACAAAAATTTGAGACATTCCTATGTGATTATGGAAGAGTGGGTGATTGAGTTTACAGAAGTTGCAATTTGACATAAACAACTAAATGAACATGAAACATCTTAACGTCCAGTATTATAAATTATACTCATAATAATTTAATAAAATATTGATTAAATCCAAGAATAAGGAAAGAAACATCCATCTTAGCATAACATAATATTCATCCCAGAGCTTTATCTTTCCTAGCAATTTGAAGAATTTAAAATCTTACTAGCTCCCTAAGGCTGTATATCTGCACTTATAGGACTGAATTAAGTTATATAATCCATTCAAGAAAATATTGGACTTAGAAAAACTTGAAAAATTTTTGATTCAGTTGGTCATGTGTACTGAACGAAACACTGAATACTAAAATTGATGGGGAATACAAATGCACATCATTGAACTGAATCTCCTTATTTTTTTGAATAAATGAGGTCATCAGAGAAACTATGTTTTAGGAAGCAGGCAGAACCAGGACTTAGACTCCATGTCATCTGATTTCCATACAGTGTTTCCTTCATTTTCACAACCTAAGTTTGGGAGAAGAGAGGGTTGCCTTCCTGGGTACCTTACTCCCACCAATCCTGATGCTGTAAGTCTCTAAATGGGATGAAAAGTGAGGCTAGAAACTAATTGTGTGAGAGAAGACAGTCCCTGAAGGATCTCTGGTAAAAACAATGGAAAAATAAATCATTTCTATGCCTACCAGCCATCCCCTGGTGATTTTGATTTGAATGGAGCTTAAGTAAGGACTAAATTCATAATAACAACCACAAACCAGAGAGTTTATATGAAGGTACAGAAGATTGTTGTATAGAAATTTAAAATGAAAATTAATGGAGTTATGTCACCATACATTTCCTAAAAATCACTGTAAGGTAATATTACTTTTAAAAATTCATCAACATATAAATAATGGTGATCAAATTTGCATACTTCAGCTAGTGTCTCACAGGTGGTCAGACTAGAAAATGTTGAGCCATGCTAAGACAATTTACAAGATAATCATATATAAAACTATAGTGCTGCTTACCACTTTTCTTGACTGATGAAATTATCAGTTAGGTTCCCAAGGTCTCTGAAAATAATTTATTTTTAAGGTGACCCTTTCCTCTTGGAAAAAAGCAGAACAGATCGTGTCAAGTTACTAGTATGTACTTCAAATCAGCTCTTCTAAAAATTACCTTAGGAGCTGGCATTATGGCATGGAGGGTAAAGCTGCTGCTTTTGATGCCAGCAACCCATATGGGCACCAGTTCCTGTCCTTGTTGCTCTACCTCCAATCAGGATCCCGCTAATGACCTGGGGAAAGCAGTAAAGGATGGTCAGGTTCTCAGGACCCTGCACCCACGTAGGAGACCAGGATGAAGCTCCTGGCTCCTGGTTTTGGTCTGACCCCCCCCACCCCACCCCGGCCATTGCAGTCATCTGGGGAATGAACCAGCAAAAATCTTTCTCCCTCTCTCTCTCTGCAACTCTGACTTCCAAATAAATAAATCAACCTTTAAAAGAGTTGTTTATCTTAAACATGGAGGGAGCAAAGTCTGAATTAATGGAGATACTACTTTGGTGAGCAACACAAAGTGCCTGACAGCAGGAAAATCTGCCACTGACCTAACAAGTGACAAATTCTTTACCACAGTTGAATCACATCAAATGGGCCTAACATGGTCTATAGCTTCACTTGGGCATAAGTTACACAATAAACATAAGCCTGTCTGGAGACAAGAAATACATACTAGACACATAGGAGCAGGATTTAAATCCTATGTTTCATGTCCTTGCAGACTTAACCTTTCTTTGGGTACACCTTACAGAGACCTTGGGATTCTAACTGTAAATACTGCACATAATCAATGAATGTCTTCCACTTTTATGTATCCCTTAAAACAGCCTGGAATTCTTCAGCATCACTCTGGGCCACACTTTGCTTGCCTGTGTTGTTGCTATGTGTACTTGAAAGTAATAGCTACGCTCCTTTTAAGATGTTCTGTAAGTCATATTTGTCATTGATCCAGACTAGTCTTCCTTTCTCTCATGTTCAGTTTGCCGAACAGTAAGAATAGCAATAGCTAACAACATCTGCACAGCACCTTACAATTTGCAAAGAATGTTCACACATTCTCATTTGAGTTTTGCATCGTGAACCTGTTACAAGATGTCTCTTGACGTCAATGCTAACAGTGGTAGAATCTTTAAATGACTGTTGTCATTGAATATGCTATTGTGTTGAGTAGTGCCCTGACTAGCAGGAGAATTTAGATGCACTACGTTCCAGGCCATGTGTAATTATCCAAATGGGGGGGCTTGAGTTCTTTAGCAACTTGGATAAGATTTATTTTTGTAAGTGAAGATTTTCTGACTGTTATCTCGATGAATTTTTGTATTCATTCTATTATAGCCTGTGATTTATATACATTTACCATCTGTTGTCATTAAAAAAAATGTTCCTAAAATTAAAAAAAAACCAAAAAAACAGAAATTGTCAGAGTCACACTAGGTATCCCTAAGCCTAATCAATATACAAGTTCCTTGTGTAATCTAACTCTTTCCATAGGGGAAAGTTTCAAAATCCTTATGACAATAATAACACAAAGGAGGGGGTTTAGAAAAAGCTACACTGGATTGATATTTTGTATATTATTGAAATTATGGAGTCAGAGTGCTTATGTTAAAAAGGTAATTATTATCTCCCAGGCAACCAGTTTCAAAAAATTCAAAAAATATAGTAATAGGAGAAAAATGACTATAATCACACACTAGAGAGTATTTAATGTAAAATGAGGCTATAATAGAGAAACAAAGAAACACAAAAGAAATAAAATACATATAAAACAAGTAGAAAATCATACTATAAAATTACTTATTCAGTGATTAAACACAAATTGATTAAATATTATAATCAAATAGCAGAAATTATCATAAAAGAATACAAAAAACAACCCAACTATGTACACCATAATAGAGATAGACACATTTTAGAGATACAAATAAGGAGTAATAGGAGAGTGAACATTAGTTCTAATCCATCTCAAATTCTTCCCAAAAATAATAGAGTACACCCCAACTGTTTTTATGAGGACATTAATGCTCTGATTCCATAACCAGAGAATATCATAAGGAAACTAAACGGACCAGCAGTGGCATAGCAGGTAAAGCCTCTGCCTGCAGAGCCAGCATCTTATATGGGTGCCAGTTTGAGTCCCCGCAGCTCCACTTCTGATCTGGCTCTCTGCTATGGCCTCTTACTGCTAGGGCAGTAGAAAATGGTCCAAGTCCTTGGGTCCCTATACCCCTGTGGGAGACCCGTAGGAAGGCCCAGGTTCCTGGCTTCAGATCAGCTCAGCTCTGGCTATTGAAGCCATTTGGAGAGTGAACCAGTGTATGGAACACCTCTCTCTCTCTTTCTCTCTTTCTCTGCCTCTGCCTCTCTGTGACTCTGCCTTTCAAATAAATAAATAAATAAATATTTTAAAAAACTAAAAACAATTTGCATCTTGTGAATAGATGAAGTTTCACAAAACGCAAAAAAAGATTATACATCAGGACTAAGTGAGATATTTTCTAGAAAAGCAAAGTTTATTTAACATATATAAATCAATGTGATCTGCGATACTCAATATTAAAAAGCCCAAAAAAGACAAATTCATATTGTTAAATCAATTGACAGATTGAAAGCATGTGATAAAATTCAACACATTGTGGCAAAAAATGACCTAAATGAAAGTGTTGTGCCCAGATTGTTGGATCCCTAAATGCCACCAGAGACTTCAACAAACTGAAATGCAAAAGCAAGGTTTATTTTGAGAGTAGAAGCCGCGGCAGGGACCCCGTCCAACCAACCGCACAGCGGAGGGCAGAGGAAGGCCCTGAGCCATGCTCCGGAGCCTCTTTTAAAGCAGGGTTACATCATCGAGGGGTGCGGGGTAACAGTGGATTGGCTAGTGTCACTTCTGGTATTTCCTGATCGAACGCGGTTGCTCCTGATTGGTTCGGACCCAGGGGATTTGCTTATATGGTGGACACTAAGGAGCTGCTCTGTTGTAAGTTTTGGTTTCCCCTGAGTGACACTGCTTTTACAGGAAGTCAGGCCTGCCTCCCCGAATGGAGGCACTTTTTCAAAATGTAAACACTCAGGCCCTTCATTAGATCTCTGTGAGTGAGATCCCAGTGGAAAGAACGGGCCATCAAATAAGGAGGTACCTTTCTCTGAAGGGAGGAGAGAACTTCCGCTTTGACTATGACCTTATCTAAATAAGATCAGGAGTTTGTGATCTCAAGGGGCTTCCATAGCCTTGGCAACTCATGACAAGAGTGTCGGGTGATTACTGATGCCATAAATAAGAGTATCAATTGTTCAATCAACAACAGGAGTCACTGTGCACTTACTCCCCATGTAGGCTCTCTGTCCTTAATGTGTTGTACTATGCGAATTAAAGGTATAACTAGTATTCAAACAGTACTTTATACTTTGTGTGTCTGTGTGGGTGCAATGTGTTGAAACTTTTACTTAGTATATACTAAGTTGATCTTCTGTATATAAAGATAATTATAAATGAATCTTAATGAAAAATGGGATGGGAGAGGGAGCAGGAGAATGGATGGTTTGTGGTGGGAGGGAGATTATGGGGGGAAAACCACTATAATACAAAAGTTGTACTTTCAAAATTTGTAATTATTAAATAAAAGTTTTCAAAAAAAATCAACACTTTTTCATTTTTAAAAAATATAGGTGAGAAACTAGGAATAGAAAATAGTTTCCTCCAGCAAACCAAAAATGTCTAAAAAATTCAACAATTAGCATCATAATTAATAATGAAAAAGTGAAAGCTTTCCCTCTAAGATCAGGAAACACATGAAGATGACTGCTATTATTACTTCCATTTAACATTCTACTATAGCACACAAAAAATAGTCAAGATGAAGATACCCAAATGATAAGCAACAGGAAAATCTATCCCTATTTGTGGAAAATATAATCATATATAAAAAATACTAAGGATAAGCACAAATACAAAAACTCTGAGGAATAAATTAAGCAAGGTTGTAGAACTCCAGAGCAAAACACAATAATCAATTGTATTTCTATACACTGCCACTATGAATGACAAAGAATGAAATTAGAAAACAATGAACCAATGATATTTACAGTACACAAAAAGACTAAATTACATCCTTATTAGCTTAACCCAATACTGGGGACCAAATGTGGATGTTCTCCCTAAATTCATATAAATCTAATCTCCAATGTGACCATATTTGGAAGTAAGTCCTTTGGGAGAAAATTAAGGGTGGAGTTCTTATGCATTGGGTTATAAAAGAGTAGATCATAAAAAGAGATGGAGGCACAGAATCTCTGACTGTGCTCTTTACTGTGGGGGAAACAATAAGGCAATGGCCATCAGCAATCAGGAAGTGGATTTCACAAGCACCAACTATGCTGACACCCTAATCTCAGACTCCCTGAACCAGAACTACATGACATAATTTCCTATTGCTTAAACAATATCTACCATCTAAAATACTTAAGATATTAATAGTTTTACTTAGAAACAAAAAATTTGTTGACAGAAATACAAAAAATTTAAATTGTTAGATATTCAATGGCTATGATTTAGAAGTTTTAATTAATATAACATTCACTAAATCTAGGTACAGATTCAATGCAATCCTTAAATAAAACTTTTTTAACAGAGATTGTCAAGTTGCCCATAAATAAATATGGAAATGCAGAACAGCTAACAATATCTTGATAAATAAAGTTAGATGTGTTATACATCTTAATTTTGATATTTACTACAAATCTACAGTAATCTAGATATTATGAAACTGTAGTACATACACACATAGAGATCAATGAAATGGAATTGAGAGCTCAGAAATAAATCATTTTGTTTATGGTCAATTGACATTTAGTACATTCCAAGTAGTTCAATGGCAGAAAGAATAGTATTTCAACTAATGGTTATAGACAAATAGATATTAACTTGGAAAATAGTGAGATGGGATGCCTACTACACCCTAATATTCAAAAGTTAAATTGAAATGGATCATAGATCTAAATATAAGAGCTAAAACTGGGAAGCTAGTGTTTAATAAACACTTTTAAATCTTTATGACTTTTGATTAGCCAATAATTGTAGAAATGAAACCAATAGCACAAGAGCTGAAGGAAAAGTTTGATAGATTGGATTCTCTTAAAATATTTCTGAAGATTAAAAGAAAGAACTAGAGTGTCTTAAGTGTGATGAAGAAAAAATATGTACACATCTTTCCAAATAGACTAAAAATTCTTGAAAGTCTAACTTCTGTTCACTTTACCGACCTTCTTGTCTTATTCTAATTAGTCCCCTCCCTAGTTTTTCCACTGAAGCCTCCCTTTAATATGTCACCATCAGCGATCCATACCATTAAACTCAACAATCCCTTCTAATTTCTTATTTCACATCAAAATTCACTGATTTTAACACTCCCTTCCCACATATTGAAGCATTTTTACCCTGAAGTAAGGCTATACTCTGTGGTTCCTAACTCTATCACAAAATACCTTTTAGTTTCATTTTTAGTATTTTTTAATAGACCCTCCTCCTTCCATACTTCTCTAAATATCCAAGAGTTTGGGCAGGTGCTGTGTCACATTGGGTTAAAGCCAGAGCCCGCAGTGCCTGCATTCCATATGGGTGTTGGTAGGAGTCCCAACTGCTCCACTTGTGATCCAGATCCCTGCTAATGCACCTGGGAAAGGAGCAGAGGATGCTCCAGGTGCTTGCTCCCCTGCCACCCACGTGGGAGATCAGGAAGAAGCTCCTGTTTCCTGGCTTCAGCCTGGCCCAGCCCACATCAGTGAGGCCACTTGGAGAGTGAACCAACAGATTGAAGCTCTTTCTGTCTCTACTTCCCTCTCTTTAACTCTTCCTTTCAATAAATAAATAGATAAATAAATAAATTGTTTTAAAAAATAAACAAGAGTCAAACTTATTCTTAGTTTGTCACTTCACAATTAAAGGGCAAATTTGTTTTTATTCTTTAAAACTCCTTGGGACATATCTCTGGATAGTTTGTTATACTGCCTAACACACTAACCTTGACCTGGGCCTAGGAAAGAACTGCCAGTTTCCATCTGTAGAAAGAAAGTCCTTTCATGAAAAATCTGTAATAACCTTTACTCAAACATTTAAAACCTGAGGCTTGGCCTAGTAGATGTACTCTGCTGAGTTTTATTTTTTTTTTAATCCTGAGGTTAATAAACCTAGCAATATGTCAGAGTATTTATACTCAGAGAGGATATTAGAACAAAAACATTTTCACATTTTTATGATTAAAAAAATA
Organism: Lepus europaeus; assembly: GCF_033115175.1. Classification (NCBI taxonomy): domain Eukaryota; kingdom Metazoa; phylum Chordata; class Mammalia; order Lagomorpha; family Leporidae; genus Lepus; species Lepus europaeus. The sequence continues at coordinate 87,315,901 of NC_084833.1, read as the reverse complement.
TTTGGGCCGGCGCCATGGCTCACTTGGTTAATCCTCTGCCTGTAGCACCAGCATCCCATATGGGCGCTGGGTTCTAGTCTCAGTTGCTCCTCTTCCAGTCTAGCTCTCTGCTGTGGCCCAGGAGGGCAGTGGAGGATGGCCCAAGTAATTGGGCCCTTGTACCCACATGAGAGACCAGGAAGAAGCATCTGGCTCCTGGCTTTGGATCGGCACAGCTCCGGCCGTTGTGGCCACCTGGGGAGTGAACCAATGGAAGGAAGACCTTTCTCTCTGTCTCTCTCTCACTGTCTATAACTTTATTTGCCAAAAAAAAAAAAAAAAAAAAGAATAGTAGCAACTCAGCTATCCAATCATATATACTGATACTACATTTATTTAATTAAAGGAATTTGAATTTTAAACAAATATTTAGCATTCTTAAGACTTGGAGAATATTTGTTTTTTGCAATATACTTCTGATAATTATGTAAAATTATCTGAATGATTTCATAAGCATGCATAAGGATCCTCAATGAATTTAGTCAAGCATTCAATTTTCTAAGACAGTAACCAAGACTGGAAGAAGTTATATAACTTCTCCAAATTATAAGACTGATTATTAAATGAAATGACCAGAATCCAAGTTTCCTACAATTTTTGGTTACTCTTTCATTATTGTTTTCTTCAATTATTGTTTTTCGTTACTCTCAAATTGTTAGGTTGAAAGAAATGCTAAAATCTACCTATATACTGCAGGGACTGAAAAGAACTGTTTTGCTATTACTTACATTACCCTTTTAGGTATGCAGTGTATTTATGCAGTGGGCTTAGGGGTAATCAAAGTTTGAGAAAGTCGGAACTAAAGAATCTTAGAATGTTTTAGTTATTCATGAAGCTTATTTGCCATTAGGGCTCAGTTATCTGTACAACTCACAAATTGGGTGGAGAGCACATTATTATGAGGAGATACTTTCTTTTGTTTCCTATGGCTTTCATGGGAAGATGGGGTTTATTTCCTTAAGTCTGTCACATCCATATGCAACTGAAGACTTGATACATCTAGCTATACAGGTGACCAAAAATAAGTTAGTGTGTTGTTAACCTTGGAACATTTTAAATTCAAAAAGTCTATCTTTAAAACCACAATGGGGGCCGGCACCACGGCTCACTAGGCTAATCCTCCGCCTTGCAGCACCGGCACACTGGGTTCTAGTCCTGGTTGGGGAACCGGATTCTGTCCCAGTTGCCCCCTCTTCCAGTCCAGCTCTCTGCTGTGGCCAGGGAGTGCAGTGGAGGATGGCCCAAGTCCTTGGACCATGCACCCGCATGGGAGGCCAGTAGAAGCACCTGGCTCCTGGCTTCGGATCAGCGCAATGGGCTGGCCGCAGTGTGCTGGCCGTGGCGGCCATTGGAGGGTGAACCAAAGGCAAAAGGAAGACCTTTCTCTATGTTTCTCTCTCTCTCTCACTGTCCACTCTGCCTGTCAAAAAAAAAAAAAAAAAAAATCGGAGAAGGTACATTTCACTTTTATTGAACTGATGAAGGATTTTCAAAAAGTTCATGGAAATTCATATGAAAAGAAGACACATGCATTTCAATTTTTAAACATTTTTTACTTGTTTATTTGAGAGGCAGAGCTACAGAGAGAGAGAGAGAGAGAGAGAGAGAGATCTTTCATCTGCTGGTTCATTCCCCAAAGAACCTCAAAGGCCAGAGCTGGGCCAATCAGAAGCCAGAAGCCATGAGTTTCCTCTGGGTCCCCATTTGGGTGCAGTGGCCCAAATACTTGTGTCATCCTCTGCTGCTTTTCCTAGGCTATCATCAGGGAGATGGATGAGAAGTGGAGTAGCCAGGACTTGAATGTCTGCCCATATGGGATGCTGGTGCCTCAGGCAGAGGCTTAACCTACTATGTCACAGCGCTGGCCCTGGTTTTCAAATTTTTGTAACAAAATAAACTCATATTTAACTCCATTTTGCACAAGAATTTTCAAATTCCCTGCTATGTTCATTATTTTTAAAATAGCTAATTTCTCTGAATGCAAGGTTAAAAAAAAGTTGTTTACAGACTGGAACAGATGCAAAATTCAATTTCCATATCTCCTTTTTTTAAATGAAGCAAATTTTCCAGGTTTTATGTCTTTAAAAATATTATTCAAAAGATTAGAGTAGCTATTTAATTCTTTTCATAAACAAAAAAGAGAAAATTAGTTATTGGCCATCTTCATCAGAAAACAGTCTTGATTTAAGATGAGAGAATATAATTAGCAATTACATTCATCATTATTTCCTGCTTTTTGTAAAAAATGGTTGTTTTTAATTCTACAAAATATGCAAGTTCTTTAATGAAGTCATTCTCAACCATTTGTGAATGCTCTTTTTAGAGTTCTTAGCAAAAGATTTAAGAACTTATTTTGGTGAGCAATATTTAAAAAGGGAATTCAAAGTCAATATTGTATATTGCTCAAGAAAGTCAAGGGGTATTTCTTCTCTATTTAAAAGACTTATCATGGAAAGGATGTTCAAGGCCAAAAAGGAGGGGGCAGATGGTGGCAAGTGTCAATACAGTTATATAAATAGGCTTAAAAATAAGAATTTATAATCAAAAGGAAACATGGAATCCTATTCACCCTTGCCATTGAAGCTTCTTTTGTTTCTAATTATGCCTTTCATCCAGGTATTTTTACTTGAAAACAGAATTCTGTGATGTTAGATCCCTCTCTTTCTCATGAGACACCAAGTAATATAGATCTTGTTAGTTTAAGGCCGCCATGATATTTCCCCCTTGGGATAAGAACTATTTTGGATCCAGAAAGCCAGCAGGATGTAAAATCACTTCTGATAACTGGTTTTCTATTTCATCCAAGTTCAATTAGTACAAGATATTGTATTTGTGAATTACCTGCCATCCAAGGCCTCCTGGTGCGTTTATAATCGCAAGCAAGCTATATGCTAAGAATTTTCTATAATGCTCATGTAAAACTGTTTATTATGTGATGCACAACACTTTTGTCAGTATATTAGCTAAGAAAGAAATGGCTTCTATTTGTTTATTTTACAACCACAGTTTTAGTTTTGCTGAGCCATCAGCTTATATACTCCAAGCAAAAATGAAGTAAGAATACAAGTTATTTTCACTGGTAATTCATATGGGATTCTCAACATTAGGTAAAATGATTGGACTGAACTGGAAAAGCAGATTAAACCTGTCCATTTTCGGATTATTTTAGCCATAGAATTTATTAACAAGAGAAAGGAAATTAATAAAGATGTTCTTCTTATAACTGATTAGTAAATTTCTAATCATTGCTATTTTTGTAATTACAGAAAAAAGCCAAACTATATTAATGTCTGTTTCAACTGGCCATATGTTGAGCATCAGAATTGAAGTCTATTATAACCACTCATTTTGTTCTCTAGAGATTAAGGTGTTGAAATCTCAAAAGATAATTTTAGTCCTTTGAATATATTATGATTAAGTAACTCTGAGAGCTAACACAGGATTGATACATTATAGCAATTAAAATATTCCCTGTATTTTTAATACAATAAATAATAAAAGTCATTTGTATGCATACATTTAACACTTCTCAAAATAAATAACAAGAAATTATTACCAGGGAAAAAGTGAAAATGTATTTGAAATCTAATATTTTACAAGCTATATTATATGTGTTCTAATGAGAAAATAATCATGCAGATGCTCCAGAAGTTTTGGATACTGATGCGAATTATTATCAGTTTGGAATAATAAATGTAATTCCTTCCACCTTTCGTTCTTTTTTTATTTTTGTTCTTTCAAGCCTCCATTCTTCCTTGCTTACTGTTTTCCCTTCTTCATTTTCTTTCTTCCCACAGGCAGATGAGAAACCAAAGGAGAGAAATCTAAGATGGTACGACACTATATATAATTAATATTGAAGAGAAGAATGACAGTATATCTAATCTAGATAGATAGGTAGGTAGGTAGGTAGGTAGGTAGATAACTACTGAAGTATAAAAGATGGAAGGCTAACTGTGAAAATAAATTGCATCCTAATGAGAAAAAATTTCTTTCATACAGAGCACAAGTTATTGTCACTATGTTAAAAATAATTTTTATTCTATCATTTCTCTGAATGAAACTGCTAAGAAAAAAAAGAAACATTTTTCTCCATGAAGTAGCATATTTATTTCCTTAAAGTTTAAATTCTATTTCCTCTCCTGGGGGAAAAAAAATCCCGTTGCTTGACTTTCTCAGACATCACCATGTTGCTGTTTCCCTCTGTTTTAAGTAAAGCATAGAGATTGCAGTGCAAGCTTCTCTCCTTGTTCTAGCCTGCATACAAGCATAGCCTCAGATCCTAGGGTGTAAGATGGCCAGGCTGCAAGCCACCACCTCATTCACATGCAGGGTGGCAGTTTATTCTCAACACCAAAATATGAACTGAGCATTTGTGGCCATCTTTATTATTTCAAAACTGAAGTCAAGAGTAACAGCTTGGCGGGGCAGGCACTGTGATGTAACAGGTGAAACCACTGTCTGTGATACTAGCATGGGCACCAGTTCATATCCTGGATGTTCCACTTCCAATCCAGCTCCCGGCTAATAGCCTGAGAAATGCAGCAGATGATGGTGCAAGTGTTTTGGCCCCTGGTACTCACATGGGAGATCTGGATGAAGCTCTTGGCTTCTGCTTTTGGCCTAATCCCTTTCTGGCCCTTGCAGCTATCTGGGAAGTGAACCAGCAGATGGAATTTTTCTCTCTCTCATTCCTCTCTTACTATCTTACTCTCTTTCTCTCTCTCTATATTTTTCTTTCTCTCTTCCTGTTTCTCTCTCATTCTGTGTGTGTGTAACTTTTTCAAATGGATAAAGAAATCTTAAAAAGGAAAGTAATGACTTAACTTGTAAACTTTTAAATAAATACTAATCTTAATTATTTTGACTTCCACATCTATTTTCTTCATTTGCTTGGTTTGTTTTAGTTTTGTGTAGGGGAAAGATGTCATTCTTTTATAAGTTATCTATTTATTAAAAAAATTAGAAATTGAATATCAACTTTTGGGAAAATAGAAGAAAATTTAACATGTTTTCCATATGGCAGCACATTTTATATTGGTTGTAAAATTTACGGTTTTATCTTTTCACAGGATTGTGGGTCAACACGACCTACATTTCTGGAAATCAAAATTGGTGAACTTTTCATGTATTTTTATACAACTAGACTAGAGAGCCTGAGTGAAACTAGCAAGATATGTGATTTTAATAGGGAAGGCAAATTATAATAAGAATGAAGTGTGTTAGAAGGAAGTAGTCAGAATTTCATTTACTGTGAACACACTGGTAAGACCATTATAAATGGAATGACAATGAGAAATTACTTAATTGTTTTGTTTCTCAAAAACTATTCAGCTATTTTAAAAAATTTATTTATTTGAAAGGCAGAAACAAACAGAGACCAAAAGAAAGACAGACAGACATTAAGAGATTTCCCATCAGCTGGTTCACTTCCCAAATGGCCCCAGTGGTCGTAGCTGGACCAGGCTGATGCCACGAAGTTGGAACTCATTCAAGGTTTTCCACATTGGTAACAGGAACCGACCACTTGGGCATTTCTGCTGTCTCAGAGGGTACAGATAGATAGGAGTCTGGTAATAGAAGCAGAGCAAGAACTTCAAATCAGGTACTCTGATCTGGGTTGCAGGTGTCCTGAATATTTTCTTAACTGCTGAACTAAATGCCCACACTTTCTTTACTATTTGAGTATTTAATTGTGTATTTTAGAATAACCTCTGAAGATACACAAAGAAAAACCAACTATAACTCGTATTCATCTTCTTTTACTATAATTTTGTTACAGATAAGAAAGCAGGGATTATAGAAAGAACTGGAGGGAATATCTTCCCCAGGTCTCCCTCTGAAAACTTCTTTCACGATTTAAACCCTAAAATCACTATTACAGCAAAGTATGGTACAGAAGCAGCACTCATTGAAAATGTCCATCATGGCTGCTGACTACATCCCAGCAATGACCCATAGCCAATTTTGTTGTGATTATAACACAATTACCATGGCTTACATTTCCACTCCTATCATGCAATCCAAGAATTCCTAAAGATATCAGAAATTGGGCAGTTAACATATACCTGGAGATGCCCACTTTTTCCTGACACACAAAGCACCACAACTTATCCCTCCACATCACGTAAAGAAATGACCTCAAACCTCACAAACTGCAACTTACTCTAGAAAATACCTGCCTTTCCTCTGACAGTATATTTTTGCTTTACTAATAAACCCATTTGTCTATCAACTTTTACATCTCTTACTTATATTCTTTCATGAGTTAGAGACAAGAGCCTGGGCCTGTTAGCCTCCCAACACTTTTCACAACACATAGCACTTCTGACATCAGATATTTGAATTCCTCCTCACCCCACCCCATCCCTAAACACACACACACACAGCAAGCAATGTGATTGGCTAGGTGTCCTCTAATATTTGCAGTTCTTCAGGTAGACACTGTGAGATCACACAGGTTGGAGGTTTGGTGACCAAGAGCATCCTCTTCCCCATTTAGATGGCAATCACAAGGCCCAAGTTGCTTCATCTGGTCCCCTGACACATCCACTATCAATGCTATCAATCAGGAGTTCCAACAACCATAAATTTGCTTGAATGTCTCACAAAACCCAGAGAAATATTTATTTCCCTTTGCTGGTTTATTATAAAGGGTCTCATAAGGGCTGCAGTTGAAGATATGTAGAGGGCAAGGTATGGGAGAAAGAATGCCTAGCGTCTATGCACTCTCCTGATGCGCTCAACTAATTTTGGTGCTGTGCTTTGTACCGTCCATGCTGCTCCACAGTGTGTGTCTTCTTTCTGTAGAATTTCCACTGCAAATTTCTCTCCAACTCTCCTCCAGAAATGCACTTCCTCCACTACTCTTCTGTTATTTTCCCATGGTCAAAAATCAGCATGTCTTTTCCCTATTCAACCATCTTGGATTCCCAACTGCTTTTTAAAAATATTATTTAAAAATCCATAAAAATTACATTCTTTGGTATTTTGGCCTTTAGTATTGCTTTCACATTAAAAGCTTCACATCTTTATATGAGTCAAAGCACACACTGTTCTATATTCATTCTCTTTCACAATCCAGGTTGCTTAATTATTCTAACATGTATTTGTCATCATTATTCTCATTTAGTTATTGACATTTAAAATTACTCCTGCATCTCTTATTTTGCGCTTCTGTGGAAAAACGTGAATCATAAGACCCAACTTCTAATAGATTATCCTAGAAAATTTATTACTCATGAATTTTTCAACGTGAAAGCAATTAAATTTTTTAAAAAGAATAGTTAAAAATAGTTGCATTTGAGAAGTTTCCAACTTGCTGACTATTTTTTAACATGGCTTCATATGAGGCCTTTTATTGCTCTTCATATTGAAACAGTAACAATAGTGAAAAACTCTTAATACAATTTATTCTAAAGCCATCAACATGGAGACAAATACTACAAATTAGGTTTTCATTTGAAACACAGACAAACTGAGGATCAGCAAGGGAGAATTTTAGTACTGTTTTGATGATCAGATATTAGCATGCATGTTTGTGATGGAAAGCTTTGCAATTAAGCTGCTATTTCTTTCTTCAATTGACTCTGATTTTCAAGTCTACTAATATGCATGTGAATGACATTAGATAGAGAACCTAAGTTCCAATAATTTTCAGGAAATGAGAAATGTTCTTACCATAATACTAACTGGTGTCTTGAGCTTCAAAACAGCAAATCATTCTTCATTGACTTTGGTTTCTTTAACATCTCATTGACTCCCACCATCATTCACTTTTCTACAGTGCAGACTCTGATTTAAAGATGTTAGAAAATCTTATTGTTTTAAAATTATTGTGTTTTGGTTTGTTTTTAATAGTGACATGATAGAGTATGGTCAGTCAATTACATAACACTGTTATTTATTTTTATTTGCAATATTACTTGAAATTTCTAAAACACTATATTTTTTATAGAATACCCATAGAAGTCTTGTTAGACATAAATATCATGCAATGGAGTATATCAACATATTTGGTTATTTTTTCAGTAACTTTATTAAGGTAAATGATTTTCCCTACTAAAGAATACTAAATACAACCACTACCATTTATCCATTTGAACACTTTTGACCATAGCTCCAAATCACTTGGTATGACTGATACAAAATGAATTTGCTCCCCTCTGAAGACTAAAGTCTTGAAAACTTGGTTTTTTATGACATTTTAATAGCACATGGCACATCAATATCATTATTAGGAATCCTAAATGTTTGTTAAATAATAAATATAAATTAGATAATAAAAATGAAGTAGAAACCATCCCATCAATATGAGTCTATACAAATAAGAATGATTCAGAATAAAGAATAATTATCCAGGTAATTTTGTTAATACACAATGTTGGTATAATTCATTTAGGTTTCATATATGCATCCATTCATTGTTTATGTACATTGATTTAAGTGCCAGTCTAGCTTTTAATTTCACACATAAGAAAAAAATGGGAAATATAAAAATTAAGCAAAGATGCTCACACCCTCAGATGTTCCTGGACCAGGGAGATGTTAGGAGTATTTCCCTAATGTCATCTAGTAACTATCATACAGGTATTTAAAATTAAAATATGACATTCTAAGTTAAAGAAGAACTGAGAATACTATCTGCATTTTGATGAGTTCACTAAGGAAATAGTTCAAGGTTTCACCATCTTTATAAAACATAGATGCTAGAAATTCGCTTCTAAATTCTAATTCATTTCATGTAGCATATGACTTAGGAATATGTACTTAAGCATTTGCTCCTGATGCAGGTGTTAAGAGCAATGCTAGCCTATGGATTTTTCTGAAATTTAGCACACTTAGTAATTGAATTGTTACATTTCCCAAAGATATGGAGGCACAGAAAACTTTTTCTTATGAAACATTCACAGCAAACAAATGGACGCAATGAAAAGACTATTAGTTAATGATAACAAAGCAACAGCACAGCACATACAAATGCATCTGCTGTCTTCACAGCGTCTTCTCCATGGAAAGCTAAAATTTGTCATATGAATATATTTTTGGATGAAGAAACTTAACTCAGTAGTTGGATTTAATAAATTGTGGTTGGATGATGACATATCTCCACTACATCCTGTCTTCTCAAATTTCAAAACATACACAATAATAATAGGGTATCTACTTAAAACACAAGTTCTGGTTTTGTAGGTGTTGATTGGAGCCTAAAATCCTGAATTCCTAAGAAGCTCCAGCTGATACAAACACTGAGGCTACCTAAGTGCCATACTTTAAGGAGCAAAGCACCAGTCAGATCCTAGAAAATAAAAAAAATTCTAGTCAGCAGTCAATATGCTCCCTGAAAGCTTGCAGTTTTCATTCAGTAAAAGTTTTAAATATGTAAAGATGTTTCCTTATATTTATATATAACATATTATACATAATAAACATATTTTGATGTCTTTTGAGACTGTTCTTTTGTGATAATTTATCTTAGTAAAGAAATTTATTATTGAATTCTAATAATAACATATATTTGTATTCTGATACTTAGTATATTTCCTTAATGTAACCTTTCCTTTCTCAACAACCTCCAGAAACACTTCTTATTGGTGTATGTGTTATAGGAGAACATAAACCAAAATTTAACATTTTGGGTTCTTGCTGTTTACTTAGGTAAGAATTCTAAGCACGAAAACTGATGAAATCTTTACTTAGTATATACAGAATCGATTTTCTGTATATAAAGATAATTGAAAATGAAAAAAAAACCCCTGGTGTTAAATTGGAAATTACATAGAAAATTAATTAATTTTTTAAAAATATCATGTAGAATCTCTGTCTTTAATTAATGTGCTGTACACCGTTATTTAATGCTCTAACTAGTACTCCAACAGTGTTTTTTTACTTTGTGTTGCTATGTGGGGGCAAACTTTTCATATCTTTACTTAATATGTACTAAACTGATCTTCTGTATATAAAGAGAATTGAAAATGAATCTTGATGTGAATGGAAGGGGAGAGGGAGCGGGAAAGGGGAGGGTTGCAAGTGGGAGGGAAGTTATGGGTGGAGAAGCCATTGTAATCCATAAGCTGTACTTTGGAAATTTATATTCATTAAATAAAAGTTTTTTTAAAAAAAGAATTCTAAGCACCAGCACAAAAGAGACAGCAGGCATGGTAAAATTCGGGATTTATTTGGAAAGTGAGGGAAATACACAGGAATGTGAGGGCTTTATTAAGGAGAGTGGGTCAGAGAGAGTAAAGAGTAAATAGGGAGTTCCATGCCAGCCTTTTCCAGGGAGCAGGCCAGAGCCTGTGAGAGGGTGCCCGAGCTGGAGAAAGGTAAGAGGGGCAGGCAAGCAAAGTGGCCAAGTGGTCCAGGTCAGCGCACTCTAGACTCTTATCCACTTCCAAATGGGGAGTGGTTACATAGTCTGATTGACAGGTGGGTGGATATAGGTGCGATAATACAAGGGGCAGAGGAGTGTGGCATCCAACTCATGAACCTGATTCTATCTCCTTGATTAATCCCATATTATAAGTATTGATTCAATTCCACCATGTATTCCTTTATTTAAGTAATCATTCATTTGTTGGTTCATTCAACAACAGCAAACTATCATTTTTTGCTGAAGGCATTGCCTTCAACAAACTTGGAATACTATTAAATATTTTATAATTAAGTTGAGAGAAACCCTAAGACAAGAAGGGGAAGAGTCAGATCCATACAATATGGATCAAGTCCCTTGTACAGGTAGAGATTTTGAAATTCAAGGAGATTAAACTAATGTCTTATGTTCATATAAATTATTACAATTGAAGAGTCTGTGTCTAATTGCATGACCATCATGAGTGAATAATACAGTGGTCAAAAATAATAAACTTCAGGAGTAAAAGTTCTCTTTTTATTAAACATAATATATCTTATTATCCTACATTTTTCATCGAAATTATTGAAAACTCTAGTTAAATTTCAGAATAATTAGTGTAGTAAACTTCAATAAAGCCTTAAAAGGTCTTCATTTTTCAAGTCAATTATGCATTAATGTCATGAAAGAGTTAAAATCAGGGTCAGGGAAAAAGAACTCACAGACCTAGAAGTTATCTCACAAAATAGACTGTTTGTATGAAGATTCTGAATAAAAAAGACTCTTTTCTAATAAGTAGGATTATGTGATGGTCTGTTTTGCATTGTAGGGGATCTGGTCACAAAAGAAAACTTAGCTACATTTATACAAAAGGTACTAAATATAGCCTCCCTCTTTTAATGCTTATTCAAATTTATCCATGGGTGAGGGAGCACTTGCTTCCTAACTTGAGGTTTACATTTCTTTCACTGAGTCTTGGAGACCTCAGAATCAAAAGATGCTCGGATCTTCTCCCCATCCCTAATGAAGGCTTATGGTGTGACTAGAGCTTTTTTTAGTGATACTAACGCAAAGCAAGATTAGGATTCAATTAAGTTCGGACTTAGGCACGATTAGTTTGAGAATAAATATCAGGAGAAAATTTAGGTAGAATAAAAATTTCTGGAGGCACCATAGTCATGTTCCTAGGTAAGAGCATGGAGTCCATAACCAAGAACCTGATAAAATAAAACAATATAAATGTCAATGGGAAACTAGAATAGCACTTAAGTGATGTCAACTTCTTTCTCTGGTTTGAATTTTATGACCCCAGGTTATCTTTTTTTTTTAAGATTTATTTTATTTATTTGAAAGACAGTTATAGAGAGAGGTAGAGATACAGAGAGAGATCTTCTGTCTGCAGGTTCATCCCCCAGGTGGCTGCAACGGCCAGAGCTATGCCAATCCAAAGCCAGGAGCTTCCTCTGGGTCCCCCAGGCAGGTGCACGAGCCCAAAGACTTGGGCCAGCTTCTACTGCTTTTCCAGGACATAGCAGAGAGCAGGATGGGCAGTGGAGCAGCTGGGACTCAAACCGGCACCCATGTGGGATGCCTGGGCTTTAACCCACTGCGCCACAGCACTGGCCTCATCCCCAGGTTATCTTGAGAAAGAGTTGCTATTCAGCTTAATTAGTTCATGGTGAGCCAGAAACATTGGATAGAAACTTTGGAATTTGGTGACAACCAAAGCTTTTTTATGAATGCTTTGCCAGTCATACAAATCCTAATTCAGTATAATTACTCTTTTAATCCATGAAGTTTATTTCCAAACAAGGAGTTAAATTCTAGCCTAAATATTTTAACCTGCAAGTGCAATAATAATTTATCATTAAAAGAACTAAGCACGAATAAATAGACTGTGCTTTAGGCTAGCTCTACTTTTGATTTCCACTATACATACTGTAATTTTAATGAACATAAATGTAAATATTTTTATTATACAATATGCTGTTTTGGTATGTTTATATATAGAAATGTTTAAATCAACATAATTACATATGGCTGAGCTCATATACTTAGCATTGTTTTGTGGTGCAGACACTTAAAAAGTCTCCACTCTTAGCAATTCTTCAGTACACAATATTGTCACAAAGATGTGCAATAGGTTTCTTGAAGTTATTTCTTCTGTCTCATTGAAATTTTTTATCTTTTGGCCAATATCTTTCCAACACGCAGCTTCTAGCTTGTGGTAACAACCATTATTCAATGTTTCTAAGAAAGCAATTTCTTTAGTTTACACATGTGAGATCATGCACTGTGTCTTTCTGTACCTGGATTATTTCACTTAGTGTTATGACCTCATGTCCATCCACATTGTCATAAATGACAGGAAATTATCATTTTGTAAAAAATATTAATAATATTCCATTGTGTACATATACCATATTTTTTTATCCACTCATAGCTGTTGATGGACAGTTAAGTTGAATCCTTGTCATGGCTATTCTGAATAATACTGCAATGGGGGCCAGCACTGTGATGTCAGCATCCCATATGGGCGCCAGTTCAGGTCCTGGCTGCTCCACTTCCGATCCAGCTCTCTGCTATGGCCTGGGAAAACAGTAGAAGATGTCCCAAGTCCTTAGGCCCCTGTACCCATGTGGGAGACTCGGTGGAGCTCCTGGCTCCTGGCTTGGATCAGCACAGCTCTGGCCATTGCAGCCATCTGGGAAGTGAACCAGCGGATGGAAGACCTCTCTCTCTTTCTTTCTTTCTCCCTCTCCTTCTCTCTCTGTGTAACTTTGACTTCCAAATAATAAATCTTTAAAAAAAAAAAGAATACTGCTATGAACTTAGGAGTGCAGGTATCTTTTATATGTACTGATTTCATAACCTTTGGTTATATACCTGGTAGATAAACTGCTGGATCACATATTAGTTATATTTCTAATATTTTGAGAAAACACAATATAAGTTCCACAATGGTTGCAGTAATTTACATTCCTACTAACTATGCTCAGTTGTCTCCTTTTCTCTTCCTCCTTCACAACACTTACCTTTCTTCCTGTTAATAGTAGTCATTTTTCTTAAGCTTATTTTTATTTACTTGAAAGGCACAGTTACAGTAGGAGAGAGATGGACAGAGAGAGATCTTTCATCCGCTGGTTCACTCCTTGAATGGCAGCAAGGACCAGAGCTGGGCCTGGCTGAAGCCAGGAGTCAGGAGCCTCATTTGGGTCTCCCACATGGGCGCGGGCGTTTAAGTACTTTGGCCATCCTCTGCTGCTTTCCCAGGCAAAGCAGCAGGGAGCTGGATAGGAAATAGAACATCCTGGACTACAACCGATGCCCATATGGGATGGTGGTGCTGCAGACAGAGGCTCTACTCACTATGCCATAGCACCAGCCCCAGTAGTAGTCATTTTAACAGACATTCTCATAGTGTAAGAGGCCCATCCTCTTATTATTGTTATTAGAAAAACACTGTGTTCTTGTGAGAAAAAAATACTATTTATTATTGCAGACCTTCAAGGTGTTGGTTTAATTAATTACTAAATTTTTTCATCGCAATTGAAAACAGGAATTTTTGGTTCTTTCTTGCACAGCTCACTATTGTATACAGAAATAATACTGGGTTTTGTATGTTGATTTTGTACCCTGCAATTTTGCTGAGTTTATTACATTTAATACATTTTTGGTGGAATCGTTAGGGTTTATAAAATCATGTCATCTACAATGACAGAATTGAATTTCTTCCTTTCTAATTTGGGTACCTTTTATTTCTTTTTCTTGCCTAGCTGTCCTGACCAGGACTCTAGGTAACGCGTTAATTAGAAGTGGCAAGAAGAAACATTCATAACTCTCTCCTGATCTTATAGAAAAAGTTTTCTTCCACTTTTCACTATTGAATCTGGTGTTAGCTCTGGGTTTTTCATATATGGCCTTTATTGCATTAAGGTATACTATTTCTAGCTTAAATTGCTAAAGGGTCTTTTTTTTAAAGATTTTTTATTTATTTATTTATTTTTATTTTATTTTATTTATTTATTTATTTATTTGACAGGTAGAGTTACAGACAGTGAGAGGGAGAGACAGAGAGAAAGGTCTTCCTTCCGTTGGTTCACCCCACAAATGGCTGCTACGGCCAGAGCTAAGCTGATCCGAAGCCAGGAGCCAGGTGCTTCCTCCTGGTCTCCCACGCGGGTGCAGGCGCCCAAGCACTTGGGCCATCCTCCAATGCCTTCCCAGGCCACAGCAGAGAGCTGGACTGGAAGAGGAGCAACTGGGACTAGAACCCGGCGCCCATATGGGATTCTGGTGCTGAAGGTGGAGGATTAGCCAAGTGAGCCACGGAGCCAGCCCCTGAAGTTGTTTTTTTTTTTTTTTTTTTTTTTTTAATCATGAAAGGATGTTTAATTTGTCACAGCTTTTTCTGCATCTATTGAGACAATAATAAGGTTTTGTCCCTCATTTTGTAGCACCATTTATCACATTTGTAGATCTGTATATTCTGAACCATTATTTCATACTTAGAATAACTTCCTTGGTTGTAGTGACTGATCCTTTTAAATGTGCTGTGGAATTCAGTTTGTTAGTATTTTGTTTGGGATAAAAACCTCCCTCTTAGAATTGCTTTTGTTGTACCCAATACATTTTCATGTAACATTTTAACTTGTTACATGTGCTATTTTGTTTGTCTTAAGATATTTATTTATATTTATCTTTGAGAAGCAGAGAGACCAAAAGGGAAAAAGACAAACTTGCTCTTTTTTTCTGTGCAAATGTTTAGTTAAGGCAGTCAGAAGGAGACACAAAGTTCCCATCTGCCAGTTCAGTTCCCAAATGCTCAGAACAATGTGAGTGGAGTTCTGGTCAAGAGACAGAAACGTGATACAGGTGTTCTAAGTGAGCCATAGGAATCCGAATACTTGAACAATCACCACTACTCCCCAATGTCTACACAACCAGGAAGCTGGTATCTGGTGTCTCCTCTGGGAATAGAACTCAAGTACTGTGATGCGACATGTGGTTGTTCCAGTCAGCATTGTAATCAATAGGACAAAAGCCTGTCCTTGTCTCATGATATTTTTAAGTATCACCTTTAATTTCTTCTTTGACCCTTCAGGAGCATGATGTTTAATTTCCATTTACTGTAAATTTTCCAAAATTATTTGCTCTTGATCTCCAGTTTTATACCTTTTGGTGATAAAAATGCTTGATATGATTATATTATTTAATTTGTTAGGACTTGTGTTCTGGGCTAACATATGTTTTGTCCAGGAGAACCTTCTTCCTGTGCTTGAAAATAATGCATTCTGTTGCTATTGGGTATACTATTTCACATATGTCTGTTAGGTTCATTTGGTCCACAGTATAGTTTACGACTGAATTTCCTTATTGATTTTCTGTCTAGTTGACCTGTGTATTGTTGAAAGTAGTGTATTGAAGTCCACTACTATTATTGCATTGCAGTCTAACTCTCTCATCATAGCTATTAATATTTGCTTTATATATGTAGGTGCTCTCTCTATTATATATATATATATATATATATATCTTCTTTGTTCCATTTTACTGTTATTGACTGAATGTTATTTTCTCTGATATATATGTAGCTACCCCTGCTCTCTTTTGGTTTCCATTTGCCAAAATCATCTTTCTCTATTGCTTCATTGTCTTTTTTAAAAAGATTGATTTTTACTTCTTTGAAAGAATTACAGAGAGAAGTAGAGAGAGAGAGGTCTTCCATCTGCTGGTTCACTCCTAAAATAGCCACAATAGCTGGACCAGGAGCTTTTTCCTGGTCTCCCAGGTGCATGCAGGGGCTTAAGGACTTGAGCCACTTCCACTGCTTTCCCAGGCCATAGCAGAGAGCTGGATCAGAAGAGGAGCAGCTGGGACTAGAACCTAAGCCCATATGAAATGCTGGCACTTCAAGCCAGGGTTTTAACTCGCTGTGCCACAGCACCAACACCTTCCTAACCCTTCACTTTCAATGTATAAATGTCCTTAAGTCAGTTTTCTTTTTTTTAATCCATTCATCTACTCTATGTCATTTGAGTGGAAAATTCAATCTATTTACATTCAGGCTAATCATTGATAGGTAAGGATGTACTGCCATTTATTTTTTATTTTTAAAAATGATTTATTTATTTATTTATTTGAAAGGAAGAGAGGCAGAGAGAGAGAGAGAGAAAGAGAGAGAGAGTGTGTCTTCCATCTTCTGGCTCATTCCCCAAATGGCTGAAACGACCAAAGCTGGGCCTATCAGAAGCCAGGACCCTGAAGCTTCTTCAAGCTCTCCCGCAGGGGTCCAGGAGGCCAAGAACTTGGGCCATCTTCTACTGCTTTCCCAGGCCCACAGCAGAGAGCTGCATTGGAAGTGGATCAGCTAGGACTTGAACTGGCACCCATATGGGATGCCAGCACTGCTGGCAGCAGCTTTACCTGCTACGCCACAGTGCCGCCATCAACTACTGCCATTTTTAAAAAATTGGATTTTGGTTGTATTATAGGTTATTTACTCCTTCATCTCCCACTATCTCATTTTCCTGATTAAATGTTTTTTGGTAGCATTATTCTTTGATTCCTTTTATGGTTATCTTTTATGTATCTATTATGTTTTGCTTTGTGTTATATGAAGCTAATATAAACCCTATTATAATTATAGCAAGCTTTTCTAAGCTGATAACAATTCAGCTTTGATGACAATCAAACTACATTTATTTCATCTACATAAACATGTTTTCAGGCGTTACAATTTGTGCATTTATTGTGTATAAGTTAATATTTTTGTTCCTTTCACTAATATTACCTTTTCAGCTTTAAAGCTGTGTGTGCTTTACGTGCCATAGTCACAGTAAGAGACTATTCTGAACTTAACTATGTCCTCCTTTTTACCTGTGAGCCCACCCATCTCAGCACCGGCTCCGACTCACAGACCTGCTCACAGGCCCTGTGGCTCAGGCCTGAAATATGGACACACTCAGGAGCATTATGGACCTGCGGACCAGGGCGGGAAGGCCTCTGGTGCCCGTGCTCAGGAACCCCCGGCGCTGACTCGGTTAAGGGTCTGCCAGGTGTGCGTGCTCCTGCAGAACTCAGAAACCCAGCGCACTCACCGAGTTATGGCGGCTCTGGGTCCAGGTGCAGCCCAGCTACCTGATGCAGTTGAGTGGTGGGGCCTGGAGCATCACGCACTTGCAGCGAGAGCTTGGCGCCCAGGCCTCCGTGTGAGGCAGCTGCGCTGTGGTTGGCGGTTTCGAAGCCGGGAGGCAGCGCAGTTAAGAGGAGCCTGCGCGGTGGCTTCATGACTCCCGACTTCCGCGGTGGACATGCGCACAGCTACAGCGGCTGCGGTCCTGGTTCCAAGGTAAGCACTTGGTGGCTGAGGTGGTGGTGAGCTGGGTGTGGGCCTTCCTGGTAAGCTGGCTTGTAGAGGAGACGGCTCTGAAGCCGAAGGCTTTGGAAAGCGGACAGTGGCCCCAGAGCCGGGGCCTGGAGCGCTGGCTGGCCCTGGCCCGGCTGAGGGGCCCCTGTTCCTGAGGCCTGGGGGCGCCCGCTGGGTTGGGAAGGTGGTGGCTGGAAGTTCCCAGTGGCCCAACAGCCACTGCGTTTTCCGGGGGTGGAATGTGAGGCCGCGTTTCTCCCTCTGGTGAACGGCTGTGGGTGAACTCGGTGGCAGAGGACACCATTGCCTTCGGAGCAGCACGCTCCTTCCTGCCGCACGGCTGATAGCAATATGCTTGCGTTTCTTGTTTGTTCCTGTCTCCTGCCATCCCAGGTGTGTCTGTATGACTTATCAGCGACTCTTTGTGGATAGTCAGGTTCTTGCTCCACTGTGTTGTGGTGAACTCTTCAACGGCTGCGAAGGGCTATTCTGGTTGGTGGACAGCTGTCTGTCTGTATTAGGTTAGTTTTCTTTGTGGGAGGATGAAGGCTGGTATCACTTCTCCATCACTGGGTTTTGTTTGTTTTTTTCCATATGAGAATCTAAGGACAGTCTTTGGAGCAGGCTGGTATTCTCTTATTAAAGCCTTTAAAATTAATGAGGAAGTCTTGATTCAGAGCCCGTGTTTGATGTCAAGCAAGGTAACGAGGATAATGAAGACCCCAATGCTTGTTTTCCAGCTAGTTGCTGCTTTATTGAGATCTCGTAAGTGACAGAAATACAGAACTGCAGCCTTTAAATCCATTATACAGTGGGTGTAGATTGCTCAGGGATTTATTACTATGTTTGTTGTTGACGGTGGTTATGGTGACAACACCTGATGACAAAATGTTGAAAGAGAATTTTTTTACCAGTTTCCTAAAGATGTACATGCCATCATGACTGTTATTTCTCAAGATGACAGTAGAGATTAGGGAAAAAATACAAAAATTGTGTATATTGTATTTTACCATATTTCATTACTTCAAGAAGTATATGTAAACATACATACAGTTTGTGTATATCTTAATGATTTCTGACAAAAATAAACATAACCTTAAGTGTTTTAATAAATGACTTCTGCCTTTCATACTCCTCCATCCAAGTGTTGGAAATAAACAGATGTCATAAAGATTAAGCACAAAATATTCCAGATGGCCAACATAATTTTTACAATTCATGATTTCCAATTTATATAAACAGAATAACACTGAGATCAAACTGAAGCAGCAAACATTAATTTAATTGATTGATAGGCACATGGAACATATGTTCCACCTCTTTCTATTTTTTTTTTAAAGGCACCTGAGGAATCAGAGAAGCCAAACACAAATAGTATCTTTAATGATCTTGTTTTTAAAATGTTTAATATCCTGGTTTCCTTCCAAATGTCTTTTCATTTTCTTTGTATTTGAAAGGCAGAAAGACAGATCTCCCATCTTCTGGTTCACTGCCCAGATGCCAGCAACAGCCATGGCTGGGCCATGTGGAACCTGGGAGCTGGGAACTCAATCTGGGTCTCCCACTTGGATGACAGAGACTCAACTACTTGAGCCATCACCTGATGATTCCCAGGGTAAGCGTTACCAGGGAGCTGGAGTCAGGAGTGGAGCCAAGACGTGGACCCAGACACTAAAGATGGGATGCAAGCATCCCAACAGCATCTTCACTGCTACACTAAAAATACCTGCTCCTTCAAACATCTTTTACCTTGGAAAGATATTATGCAAGGTGCATTTCTTAGTATAATTGCTCTTGCTGAGTTTTCTGGGTTGCCATCTGTTGTGCGCTGGACTCAGAAGTAATTCCAAAATGTCACAAAAATTGAGACGTTGTAATGCAGAAAACAGAAAAGCTTCCACAATAAAACAAGTCAGAAATTACTGAGAGATGAGATATCATCAGTCCCTTTTTCTTGAAGTTTATTTGAAAGGCAGAGTGACAGAGAGAGAGTGGGGTTGGAGAAGAGGTTGAAATCTTTGTTTTGCTGATTCATTCCACAAATGCCTCTAATTGCAAGGGACTAGGAAGACCAAAGCCATGAGCCAGGTACTCCATACAGATCTCTCAGGTGGATGGAAGGTATCCAAGCACATGTTACATCATCTGCTAACTTCCAGGATGTGCATTCCCTCCTGAAAATTTTATTGGAGTGGAGGTGGATGTTGCTCCAGGCACTCTGATAATGGGATGTGGGTATCCAGGCATCTGCTCAAACTGATGTGCCACATGCCCATCCGAATCCTTTATTCTAGCATTATCCATTGGTCACACTGGAGGCTGGGACATTTGCTAGATAAATGTAATGCATAGAGTATTGTTCAAGTAGAGGAATGTGTTTTTTCACCTTAAATTAAAAAATTGAACATGTGATAGTGGACATTTTTATGGGATACAGTGGAGGATTTCAAAATGCATATTTAGTATAAACTCATCAGATTAAGTAACTAGCTTTTCATTTCCTTATTTTTCCTTTGTTTGGAACCTACAAGCTCTTCTCTTTCAGTTATTTATACAGTATATAATCCATTACTGTGAACTATGCTGTGGAACACTAGCCCTTATCATTCCTACATGACTGGGTTCAAGTTACCCAAACTTCCCCTACCTACTCTCCTCCTCCTTCCAAGCCTTTTGTAATCACTATTCTGATTTCAGATTGACTGTTTGTTAAACAAAGGAGTCTTTCCCCAGTTGTATTTTATCTCCTTTCTCATGAGGTGTAGAAATAACCTTCTAGAGTACAACTCATACTCTGACTGCTGGAAGTCTGGGCTTGCATTACAGCTACTGGCAGCAGTTGTTTACAGGTATCAGCCGGCAGCTTAGAGATATTGGACTCAGGTGAAGATTCCTTTACAGGCTTGATTAAGTCCTTGAAATTCCTGGAAATGTGAGCTTCATATAACCCCATCTGTGGGTTGAAGATATCCCACAGCCCTACCCTGATTTGTTAAGGTTCCTTTCTTGGTTCCTTTTGGGCTTATCAGAGACAAAGGATTGGTTGACTCAGGTCAAAGATGAATCAAATTTTAAATAAGTGCCTATAGAAAGGGCTCAAAAATATATCCCAAGAGTTAATTCCTAGATGGGAAAGCAGACACATATGCATATATGTATTATCATTATACCTGATACTATTGAAATGTTGTTTGTCCTATTCAGATAGCCATCTGCTCTTTTTTTTTTTTTTAAAGATATTTGTTGTCTCTTAAGTGTGTGCTACATGAATTTTGATAAATCACTAGCAAAAATAGAAAGCCTTAGATGGCAAGGTAAGGAGACCAAATATAAAGCAGAAAAATACTTTGATAAACCCATTCATCTGCTTGAATGGACAGAAAAGAGAAATATTTTATTAGCATTTCCCCTCTCCTTTAGTGCTACTAATAAATACAGGAACAAACAGAAACTCAGTGGCTCAAATCTTGATGCTTGTTCAAGCCTGCTCAGTTGAAGATGTTTCCAGCATTTATCGATTTTTAAATTCATGAATCTCAGTAGAAGAATAAATTTACACGTTGATTAAAAAGCACTCAGGTTCCTATTTGGCAAAGTGTTCTATTTACCTCTAGCTGATGCGCATCCTGCCATCTTAGAAGTCCCTTTGTGACTGAACTGAAGTATTCATTTTTAATTTGGTGATAGGAATGTCTGGTTGAAGTTATGTTTCATGAAATTAACTTAAGAAATTTTTCAGTGTATTAAGTGATCCTTACACTGAAACTACCATTTATAAGGCATCAGTTTTGCATACGTATTGGTTAGGAAGATGAAAATGATAAAAGAAACGTGATTGTGGTAATAAATGTGATGGAAGAGAAAGCACTGCATCATAATAATCATCTTTGAAAGAACAGACCATGATTTTCATCAAATCCTTCAGACTGGCTAAGCAACACCAAGTATAAAATAATTATATCAGTCCTTCTGTTTTTTCTCTTTTAATCATATATACAGATACAAACACACAAAGCCTATGCTTACTGACATTTCATATATTGAGAGAAAAGAGAGATGTGAAAAGACAGTTTTCCTTAATAACAGCCTTTCATTTCTTTGTGAGTTAATTAAATATAGTATTTCATCAATTTTAAGGAGAATTTTCCCATATTGTGAGTCTCTATAATAAATGACATCTTACAATAGTTGTCAGACAAATGGCTGTAATTTTTATTCTTGATAACATAACCAGACAATTATGTTCTCAAAAATTCATTCATCATAGCATTTAAGAACCATCTGAGTAATAAATAAGAGTCTTGGTTGTGAAAACCTCCTATAGAGAAGGCACTTCTTAGAGAAAAGTAATACAACTTTAAAAGTTTGCAGAATTTTTATCAGACCTGGAAGAATAGTATTTAGACTTATTCTCCTGGTACCATATATTGAGTACTTAAAATGTGCCTAATATAGGGGCAAGTGTTTGGGTCAGTTGTTAAGATTCCTATGTTTCATATTGAATACTTCAAGAAGTTCATGCAAAATGAATGTTATGAAAAATATGCATGGGTTTTAAAAATTCATTTTTATCCAATTGCACTTTTTATTTTATTTTCCATGAAATTGTTTTTAAGAAAAGATTCAATATAATTCATAGGTACAATTCTAAGAATTGTATTCTTTCCTTCTTTCCTTTGTTTTTGAGATAATATAGTTTTAGTTTACATTACATCCAAGGGCATAATGATCTGCCAAATAAAGAGTTCAAATCGATCACAAGGGGAAAAGTAAAAAGGCTCTACTTCAGTGGGAATGTAGGTAAGGGCTATAAAAATAATCAAATCAAAGGATGACTCTTTCACCAATACATGGTAAATTTTAAAGTAGTCACAGATCATTAAAACTATAGTGATATAACATGTTTAACCATTGGTCTGAAAAAGATATAAAACCAAATTTGACAAAACTATAGTTCCAACAATACTGATACACACATTTCTTTTTTGTCTTTTTCACTTTTCTTTTTAAATGTTACCTCCTACATAAGGGACAGCATGTGGAATATGACTTTCCATGTTGCATTTATTTCACTCAACATAGTATCCTCCAGTTACATCCATTTTGATGCAAATTATAGAATGTCATTCTTTTTAAAAACC
Source organism: Lepus europaeus (assembly GCF_033115175.1). Taxonomy (NCBI): domain Eukaryota; kingdom Metazoa; phylum Chordata; class Mammalia; order Lagomorpha; family Leporidae; genus Lepus; species Lepus europaeus. The sequence continues at coordinate 87,293,001 of NC_084833.1, read as the reverse complement.
TGAATACTCTATTGTGTATGTGCATATATGCACATAGACACCATATATTTATCCATTCATCTGATATTTGGCACTTTGGTTGATACCATATTTTGGCTATTGTGAACAGTGCTGCTATAAAATGGGGGTACAGGTTATTTGTTTGATACAATGTGTTCATATCTTCTGGGTGTGTGCCCAGTACTGGGATTGCTAGATCATATGGCAAGACTATTTCTTGTTATACAAGAAAATGCCATACTGTTTTCCACAGTGGCTACGGTAATTTACATTTCCACCAATAGTGTGTAAGTGTTTCCTGTTCTCCACATTCCCGCCAGTGTCTGTTGTAATAATCTGTCTTTGGATATTCACCATTCTGACAGGGATGAGGTGATATTTCATTGTGATTTGGATTTGCATTTCCCTGATGGCTAGTGCTGTTCAACATTCTTTTGTATATTTGCTGGCCATTTGTGTTTCTTTTGAGAACTGTTTATTGAAGTCCTTTGCCCATTTCTTAACTGGATTTTGTTGTTTTTGTAACTGTTTCTTTATTTATTTGAAAGGCAGAGTGAGAGAGTGAGTGAGCGAGCTTCCATTTGCTGGTTCACTCCCCAAATGGCCACTACAGCCAGAACTGGGCTGTTCCAAAGCCAGGAGGTAGAAACTTCTTCCGGATCTCCCACGTGGGTGCAGGGACCCAAACCATTGGACAGTCTTCCACTACTTTTCGTAGGCCATTAGCAGAGAACTGGATTAGAACTGGAGCCACCAGGACACGGACCCAGTGCTGTAATGGGATGCTGGCATCACTGGCAGTAGCTTTACCCACTATGCCAGGCTCTTGATTTTTTTTTCATCAAAAGTTTTATAATTCTCATTCTAAAGATCATTTGCTTCTTTGGTTAAATTGATTCCCAGTTATTTGAATTTTTTGTGTCTTTTGTGAATGGAATTTCTGTCTTGATTTCTCTTTCAGTGAGTTCATTTGCTTATAAAAAAGCTACTGGTTGGAGAGAAAGACAAATTGAATTTTCTGGTGTTCATTCTTATGAGGATATTAATTCTGTGGGATCAGGATCCCATGCTTAAGGCATTATTTAACCTTAATACTTCACTACCACAAATACAGCTACCTTGATGGATAGGATTCAAATATGATTTTTAATCATATGCATACTATAGTGCATCTTGGCATTGTCTAGAAAAGTAGATTATAATTTGAATTATGAGAAATCTTTATAAAAATTCCCTTTAATCTCATTGGTATATGCCAAACAGATAATCACATGAACTCATCAGAAGATATGTATTTGACTGTTAGTAAATGCCCTATTAAATAATAGTCTCAAACTGCAAACTATCTCTAAAACCCATCAATAATAAATTGGATAAATGAATGGCCATCTATTCATGCAATGGGATAACTTGAATCAGTGACAATGAGCTATCTACCACAACATGCAAAACGAAGAAAAATCACAAATTCATATTAAAGAAAAATCAGAAATAAATGAGTACATATGATTTGGTTCAGTTTCTATGGAATTAGAAGGTGGTTAAGCAAACATGATTTTAAATGTCAGCACAGTGGTTGTGATTTAGATGGTGTGGAAATATTGATAGACAATGGATGTTGACTCAGAACTGTAACATGAAGAATTACCAGAGTAAAAACAAATTCAGCAAATGTTCATATTCTAGCCCATCAGAGTATAGAGACCACATTAAATGCCAGAGATCTTAATAGTTTATACCTTCTAGAGTAAAACAAAAACCAAACCAAACAAAAACAAAACAAAACAAAAAAAAAAACAAAAAGCCAAAAATATGAGCAAGCTTATCCTCAGTGAAATTAATTTCTAATCAAATTTCAATATTCTTTTTGGAAGATCAAATTGTTTGGATACATAACAACATAAAATTGAGATGTATATGCATGAAACAATAAAATTAGCAGGTGAAGATTTACATTGTCAAGGAGAAGAATTTGAATTCAGGTTTTAAAACATCTAAAACTTCTGTCAGTGTGTCATAAGAAGAACTGTTTCTTAACTTTTGTTCTTTGGCCCACATATTATGGTAAAGATAGAACACACTAGATTTAAGTATCACTGTATGTTTTGTGTTGTCTGGCAGTTAACTGCAGCCAGTTGCATGTGAGTCTTCAATGGACTTTTGCACATATTTTAGGTCAGTAGTTTTAGGATCATGTAATAAAAGACTGTAGAATATCAAGGATGTCAGCATATGCCTTGTCAGTGTTTATTTTAAAATGAATTCTTAGGTAAACACCAGTATCTTGTAGAACTGAAGGGCAGATAATAAATAGGTTGTTCTAAAAGTCCTTGGATGTTGTTTGCAGCAGAAACCTGGAAAATATCATAAATGTCCATTTTAGAGAAAAAGCAAGGTTCTCCCTTACATCTTTGAATGTGTCCAACACATTGGACTGACACAAGTGGCTAGTACAATATTGGATCCTGTATATTGATCAGGTTTGACACTACCAGGTTTGTTACTCACCTGTGACTGTGACTATTATTTTTGCCTGGGTCCACTACTACACTAGCCCCACTGTTATAAATGTGTGAACAGAATAGACCACCTTGGGCTTTGCCTCTTATGATAATAAAACTAAGGATTGCCCAAGGATACATCTGCTTACAATGCTGTATAGAAAGTCCTATGTCTTCTATTGCCATACTAGCAGGAGAAAAGAAAAATAGTTGAACAAAGACATCTATTGTTCAAATATCACAAAATCTAATAATGCTGATGAAATACAAACTATATTCAGAGTCCTTTTTGCAAGGGGATCTGTGAAGTATTTTCAGCTTTCCAGGCTGAAACCAAGCATGGGGATGTAGTAGAAATAGATGCGGAAAAGTTTCGGTGTACAGTGTTGACTGCCAAGATCCCCAAAATGATCTGTTTAAAATACTCTGAGTTAAGTATTCACAAATGGGAAGGGAAATGAAGAAATATTTGTAGGATCATAAAACAAGGGAATTAATAAATAATAAGTGATTAGGGAATAACTGATTATGTTGAAGGGGGAACCCGGTGAAAGAGAAGAAACAGCCAAGTGAAGTGGAAAGATGAAGACTGTGGAATATCTCAGAATGTGTTGAATGTGACTGATAGAATTATATAAAGGGAAAATAAAAAGTAGTATAAGGAATTAAAAATGTCCAGGAGCCGGCACTGTGGGGCAGCTGGGTGACGCCCTGGCCTGAAGTGCCAGCATCCCAAATGGGTGCCAGTTCTAATCCCGGCTGCTCCTCTTCTGATCCGGCTCTCTGCTGTGGCCTGGGCAGGCAGTGGAAGATGGCCCGAGTCCTTGGGCCCCTGCACCCACATGGGAGACCTGGACTTCCTGGCTCCTGGTTCCTGGCTTCAGATCAGCGCAGCTCCGACCAGTGTGGCCAGTTGGGGAGTGAGCCATCGGATGGAAGACCTCTCTTGCTGCCTCTCTTCTCTCTGTGTAACTCTGACTTTTGAATAAATAAATTTAAAAAATCTTAAAAAAAATACCCAAAGTGTAAACTGTGGCATATCTTTGAATACATAGCACTCACTTACTGGCAATAACTTTTACCATGGGTGATGATTTGATTAAAATTTATCTAATATATGGCACTGGGGTTGTGGGAAAGTAGATTAAGCCAATTCTTGCAACGCTGGCATCCTGTATAGGGGTGCAGGTTTGAGGCACAGTTACTCTGCCTCTCATCTAGCTTCCTGCTTCTTTACCTGGGACGGCAGTCAAAGATTGCCTGAGTATCTTAGTCCCTGCAAAATGTGTTAGAGACCAGGGTGGAGTTATTAGTTCCTGGTTTTTTACCTGGCCATTGCAGCCATTGAGGGGCAAACTAGCTGAAGGAAGATAGCTTTCTTGGTCTCTCACTTGGGTGCATACACTGGGTCTCTCTGTCGCACACATACAGAGTCCCTCCCTCTTGATTGCTCTGCCTTTCACTTAGATCTTTAAAAGACTGATCTATAATGCAAAATTATAGATCGGTCTTTTATTCTATTCTAGATTATCCTATAATCTAGAATACGTTTTTAAAAATATCTAATATAATTATTATGGGTGCATGGACACAGGAAGGTATGTTTTTGAAGTGCATGTCAAGGAACTCTTCAACTTATAAAGATGGAGCTAAAGGGATTCTAGAATTCTAGAACAGAAAAGTCAAATAATGACAAAAACAGAGATATTGTAGAAAAACAAAGAAATATTTAAAAAGCAGCTAAGAAAGGGCAGAATACTGTTGTCTGTGGAGAGCAAGAAATGTAGAGGAAAAGGAAAAGGATAGACTGGAGACTGCTGGTTGGGATGAGGGAACAGTCAAGTTGGAAAGATTTTTTTTTTTTTTTTTTTTTTTGACAGGCAGAGTGGACAGTGAGAGAGAGACAGAGAGAAAGGTCTTCCTTTTGCCGTTGGTTCACCCTCCAATGGCCGCCGCGGTAGCGCGCTGCGGCCGGCGCACCGCGCTGTTCCGATGGCAGGAGCCAGGTGCTTCTCCTGGTCTCCCATGGGGTGCAGGGCCCAAGGACTTGGGCCATCCTCCACTGCACTCCCTAGCCACAGCAGAGAGCTGGCCTGGAAGAGGGGCAACCGGGACAGGATCGGTGCCCCGACCGGGACTAGAACCCGGTGTGCCGGCGCCGCAAGGTGGAGGATTAGCCTAGTGAGCCGCGGCGCCGGCATGTTGGAAAGATTTTTAGCCTTCATCAGGACAGCCTTCATAACCTGTGAGACCCAGTGGAAATGAAAATGGCCTTGTGTTCTGCAGGGTGTGGTTAACCATAAATACCGAATATTTCAGAACGTCTAGAAAACTTGATTTTGAATGTTTTTACCACAGAGAAATGATAAATGTTTGAAATGACAAATATACCATGAGTATTTCAGTATATACATGTATTGAAACATCACAGTAGACATGCACAATTATTTTATGAATTAAAAATAGCAAACATGGCCCTGTAAATGTGGATTCCTGCATAACTGTACAAGTTATTTGCCGATGACAACTAGGCATATCCACAATTTAAATAATCTACGGTGTTTATATTTGCTTTGTGAGTCAGCTAGTTGCATATCTATGTCTGGAATCAGGAGAGGAAAACTAAAGAAGGTTATACATTTGAGTAAAATCAGCATTCAGGCAGGAATTAAAGCTATGGGAATGGATAGAATCTTGGAATGTATTGGCTTGAATAAAAGAAACAAGAATCTGAAATAGATTCCTGAGGATAATAATGTTAATTCCACACCTTCTCTTAAAAAAATTGGTTTTGTGTACAGTAAAGTTTTCATCTTATAGCTTTATGGTCCTTTTACTAGCTTTGCTATTCACAACCTTTAACTTCTAATTTCCCTGTGGCTTTGAACTTAGTCATGTTTTCAAATAGCCTGTTAACTGCCTAATATTTTCATAAAGATTTTCAAAAATGACTAGTTTTATCATGGGAAACGTGGATACTTATGAGTCTTTAAAGTATATGATATTTGTTTGGGAAAAGTATATTAAAAGGGAATTTATAATTTCCTTTCCTTTATAACATGATTTCTTTAAATAGAAATAAATAGATGAAGAAATAAATGTTCTAAACAAGGCAGTTTGGAGTTGCAGGAATTTTCATGGTTACTTTGTACTAAAGTATAGAAACTTTCATGCTATAGTATTTAAAAAAAATTCTATTTCACTATGATTTTCCTTCAAAGTATATTTTTATAATTTGTTTTCTTTTACAGTGAAAAAACAGTGAAAAAGGCATATTTCTAAAATAAAATATTGGAGAAATTTGTGCTATTTTATTTTCCGCTCTAGACTAGCATGTCTGAACCTTGGCACTATTGGCATTTGGAGCCTGAAAACATTTTTTTTAACATCACTGACTTGGATCTACTTGCTGTCAATAACACCTCCTATGTGTACACTGTAACGACAAAAAGTATCTTCAGATATTTTTGGACCAAATTTGGTCAAGGAGAGACACTGATTGATAGTTGGGAGACTAAAGCAATAGGAAAACTCTTATCCTATGGCAGAAACTGTAGCCAGTCATAGAAGGTGATGTGAGATAGGCAGTAGCTCCAATCACTCAGCTTAGTATTGTAATCTGACATGGGTCCTCCAAGGTGACTTCCCCATTACCTTTGCTTCTTCAGTTCTTTCAATGATCAGAAAACCTGAAATACTTAGTCCTTGATACAAAGGACTTTGTCCCTAGTCTTTGGTATATCAAAGACCTGTTTTCCTGATAACAGAGTGCCTCAAATGTTTCAGAAGTATGGAAGAATTATGGCAAAATAATAATTCAATGATACATTTGCCATAATTCAAAATGCAAAAAAATCAAGTTTGCAAGATTAGCAGTTATTCTATGATAAAAAATCTTTTTAAAATAATCTATTACTTTAACAGTAAACTGAATAGGAAGATAAAAAACTGCATGGTGTTCATTCAGGAATATGGTTAAGCATTTTCCTACCTCTGCAATAGAAGTTTCCACATAGCAAATACATAAGTAGTTGATTTTTCTTATTTATTGATCACTATTCCACTAGGATATGGACAGTATAGTTAAGCCTATTTAATGAAATCCTTGTGGTACATGCTAATACTGTTCTAATAAAGGACTATTTGTAGTCCTGGATGACATCAGGAACAAGGCAGGCACTTCTTAGGTTTGTGAACTTTTTTTCTATACACGTATAGGGGATGTCTTTGTATGCGCCTATGATATGTATAGACTGCCTTTCAATGAGAAATAACATTGAGGAACATGAAAATGTAGTCCTAAAGCATTATTTCACATAAGAAACAAGAAAAAATAAGAGAAGAAAGGCTGACATTGTTTCTTATAAGAAAGAAGTAAAGATCAAAATATGAATTTAATAGACATTTTAAGGCTAAAAGTAATTGTTTTAAATTTTTATAGATTACCATAATAAAACATTATTGCCTCCCTATAAGATTGTTACCATTTCTATTCAATAATGGCTTATTAATTTTGATAAGCATTCAGATTGGATAAATAACACCTTTGTATTTCACAAAAACAGAAATGATAAGACAATTTAAGTCATTTATCCAAGTAATATTTTTTGAGCATCTTTTACAAGCCTAACAATGTTCTGGATATTATTATATGGTGCTGAACAAAGCAGTTAAAGTTATTCCCTGTGAAGCATGTTAGTCCGAGTAGAAAAATATGAGAAAAATAGGGACATGAAAATTATATTTAGTGAGTATATATTAGAATGATATATATTAGATATATATTAGAATATATTAGAATGAGATATACTAGAATGAGATATAATTAATCATTTATGATAATTAAGCATATATGAAAATCTTACAGATCATTTAATCAATAAATATAAAAATTATTAAATGCTGATTCCCCCAAAACACCACTGAAACAACTTATTGACAAAGTGGAGTTTTATGTATACTGTAGGTAACAAAGGATAAGCATTTTGTAGATTTTTTTTTTACATAGTTTGAAGTTAGTATTTTAGTGTCAGATCTTGCTAATAATTGGATATGGTATAGGATACAATGTTGTAGAGTTGATGAGCAGGGAAAGGAGAGGGTTTTGAGGCAAAGAGACAGAGAGAAAGAGAAAGATCTTTCATGAACTGGTTCTTTACCTAAATGCTGAGACTACCTGGAGCAGGATCATGCCAAAACCTGGAGCCTGAAACTCCATCTGGGTATTCTACCTTGATGGCAGGGGACCAGCTCTTTGATTCACCACCTGCTTGCTCTCATCATGTGATTGGAAGGAAGCTGGAATGAGGAATATAGCTGGAACTCAAACCCAGGCACTCCAATATGGAATACAGAATTCCCAAGAAGACTCTTAACTGAATTTCACTGTTGGAATTTAATAGGATATCGAATCCTTAACGTATGAAATATAATTGAAGATGTAGGGAGTCAGATTTATGCTTGTAGACATGTAAAGTTGGAAATTCCTGTTGGAAACTTAAATGAAGTAGTGAGTTGAATATAAAGGTCTGAAATTCAGGTTGGAGGTCAGAACTGGAGATGAAATTTTGAGTCAACACAGTATGGCTAGTATTTAAAGTAAAGGGAGTAGATATGCAGTTTCCTTAGGAGTGGTTGTGATTGTAAAGAAAGAACATTACCCAATTTTGAGGCTTTCTACAACTTAGAGTTCAGACAATAGAGACAAAGTCAGTAAAGAAGATCTAGAATGTCCTGTCTCCAAAGTAAAAAAGGAATTTAAGAAGTTGCGCTACATCTGAGACCAAGTGGGTAAAAGGAAAGTTTATGGAAATGGGTGAAAAAGCTGCGTCAAAATTGAAATGAGATGCAGATAGGTCACTTGAAATAAGAATACTTATGGCTGTATTTTAAACCAATGAAATTGCTTTATATTATTCTCTTTTCCAGGGTTATAGCCTCATAAGAAACAATTATCATATAATAATGCTACTATAAAACTAATTTCCCATTTCAGCGTTGATGTGAACATTTAATAGATGAAAGGGAAATTCAGGCATGATTTTTCTTTTTTTGGTAATGATTTGAATCCACAAAGCATACTTTCATAAGAAATAATGCCTGAAATGACAGTTCACAGAAGACTTCAAATATCTGTAATCTGGACACATAGGGTTTAGAATTGGTGCCATATATGGATGATTCAAACCATCAAACTTTGGATATAATGAGCAGTTTGAGCTAGGGGATAGCAGTGGAGGAACATTGAAATTAGATATCTATGGTTATAGTATTTTTCATGTTAGAAAAGCGTATCTAAATATGAATAGCTGATTTAATCTGTCTAAAAAATTTATTCTAGGAGATAAAATCTTGTATGTGATTAGTGTCCATGCCAAAGGCTTACAAAAGTATTCAGGGACTGCAGTGTTACCTCTCCAGTGCTAAGTTGGGTCTCCACCATCCGAAAGAAAATCTTCAGTAATCATGTATCAGGTAAATGCTGAAATAGATTTTAAACTATGTAACAGTTGAGCTACGTGCTGCATAGAGTGACAACATGGGCAATTTTCCACTTGTTCTCTAAGAGAATCACATGAATTTGTCAGTTTGCTTTTTTTTTCTTGTAAAAGCAAATTTGAGTAAATAGTAAAATTTATTAGTTATTTTAACAATATACTGGGCTATTTTTTTGTTTGTTAGATTTCACATACTTTCTATTTCTCTGATGAGAAATGGTCTTGAAGTAGTTTATAAAATAAAAATAATTCCTACTAACATGTATCTCATGAATAAATACAACCTAGAAACAAGGTAAGAAAATCTCAGTAATTAATTACTATTATACTTGTTTCTTTTCATTGAGTCCTTCCTAAAAGCCATCACTGGTCTTGTGTATATTACCTCACTGAATCATCATAACAGTCCTGAAAGATAATTTTCCTCATTTACAAATGTGAAACTAAGGCTCTGTGAGTTTAATGAGATTATTCAGCTAAGACATAAAGTGTTTCAATAAAGTGGAAGCAATGATTTTGTCAAAGCTGCTGAAAGTTAAGGGTAAGATATATAAATGATTGAATAGGAAAATGATGGTAATCCCTAGCAAAATTTAAAAAAAAATAGTGTTTGTATAGTCATTGACAAACTTTATTAGAATGGGGAATACATATTCAAGATGTTGGTAATTAATATACTTACACAAAGTGATGTAAATAACAAATGGGAATTGCATTGGGGATAAAGAACATAAGAATAGGACGTGGAGAATTAAAAACAGTAAATGTAAGCAACTGTTGCGGCACATACCTCTAAGATGGAGCCCATGAATAATTGTTGGGCTGTCAAAAATAATAGGTGAAGGGAGTGTTTCAAAACATTGGACAAAACTTTTTTTTAAGATTTATTTATTTTACTTGAAAGTCAGGGTTACACAGAGAAAGGGAGAGGGGGAGGGGAAGGGGGGAGGAGGAGGGGGAGAGGGAGAGGGAGAATATTTCATAATCTTCCATCTGCTAGATCACTCCTCAAATGGCCACAATGGCCAGAGCAGGGCCTGTCTGAAGCCAGGAGCCAGGAGCTTCTTCTGGGTCTCCCACATGGATGCAGGGGCCCAAGGACTTGGGCCATCTTCTACTGCTTTCCAGGGCCATAGCAGAGAGCAGGATCAGAAGTGGAGCAGCCAGGACTCGAACTGATGCCCCTATGGGATACCGGCACTGCAGCTTTACCCGCTGTGCCACAGCACCAGCATTGGACAATTCTGTAAGAATTGTACTAAATTATTCATGTGCCATGCAGTATAATAGCAGTGACTGAAGAGGAAAACAGATTACTGCAGGAGCAAAATCTTTGAGTATGAGATACAATGGGATATAGTGAAACATTTACAAGTTGAACTTTGGTAGAAAGTAGAATACTTCTAACTTTGGAAGACCAGGAAAGGCCAACCATATAGTTATAACTTACCAAAAAATAAGATAGTGTTTTTAAAAGTTTAATTAATTAATTAAAAGGAAGAGTGACAGAGATAGTGAGAGAGGTTCTTCCATCTGCTTGCTCACTACCAAGAGGCCTCAACAGCCAGGGCCAGGCAAGGTCAAAGCCAGCATCCATGGACTTCATTCTGGTTTCCCATACAGGTGGCAGGGGCCCATGCACTTGAGCCACAATCTGCTGCAGGAGGCTGGAGGGAAGGTAGAATTTCCAGGATACTAAGTGGCACTCAAACATGAGATGCCAGCATTGCAGAGGCTTTACCCACTCACAACAGTTCCTGCCCCAGGGAAATTTCTTTTCTTTTTTTTTTTTTTTTTAACATAAATGCTTAAATTGTTTTTGTTTTATTGAGGAATAAGAAGCAAGATCACTAGGAATGAGATACCAGGAAAATATTATAAAAATACATTGTGCTTATCATTATGAAAAAATAAACTAGTTCAGAGAACTCACTTGAAATCTGTGACTTTAAAAGTCCCTTCAACATTGGGGCCAGTGTTGTGGTATAGTGACTAGAGCTGTCTGCTACTCCCATATTCTATATGGGTACTGGTGTGTCCTGGCCGCTCCGTTTCTGATCCAGCATTCTGCTAATGGCCTGAGAAAAGTAATGGAGGATGCCGGCATGCTTGGGCCCCTGCAGCCACATGGGAGACCTGGAAAAAGCTCATGGCTTCAGTATGGCTCTTACCTGTCCATTGTGGCCACTTAAGGAGAGAACCAGTGGGTGTAAGACCCTTGCCCTTCTCTGCCTATCGATCTCTAACTCTGATTTTAAGTAAATAAGATCTTTTAAAAAAATAAAATTGTTATGTTGAAACATATTTTTTCATTTAAGCTGCTGTGTATGCTGAGTGCTATGTCCCATAAATTTGATAAAAATTTCAATTTAAATACAGTTGTCATGAAGGAGAAAAGATGTCTAATGAAAAAAGCGTATTTTCAATTAAACAGCTAAAGTATTAGACCATCAAAAAGAAGATATTTATGGAGAGAAGAGAGGGAATGAATTTATGAAAAGATGGATCATGACTAAAAGTTGTCATGAATTTCAAGAAATTTTAGTGGCACTGAGAGAGTATGATACTCGAACATTGTTTTCAGAGGTTGTGTACTAATGTTTTGCTGTCAATTAATAGGAAATGACCAAAGGAAGAATAAAGGGCAATAAAATAATTACAGTAATAATAATAGTAGTAATAAATGAGGTGAAGAAAAAGGTCTTTAGATGTGATGAGGTAAAAGGGACAGGGACCACGACCGTGTTGTCTGTAATTTCCTATGGATATTGCAGTCATAATGAATGACTTCAACTCAACTGGATATTTTAAGGTAGATGAGAGAAATGAAAGTGTGCAGGTAGATAATAAAAGCAGGGAGGGGGCATAGAGTATAGCTGGCACATTGGGCTGTGTTGTATGTAATGTGTGGGAGAATATATAAGTATTCCCTTGAAAAGATTGTAGGCCAGTATCTTTATTGGGCAGTCTGGATTGGTTATAGCAAGAACAACATAGAACATTTTGGAGACTAAAAATCAAATATTATAGGGATAATATACTTTGAGTTCCTCAGGACTAGGTACAACTTTTTCTCATTTCCCACATATTTAGAAGATAAGGATAAACAAAAAATAGCAATATAAGATTATGATTTATATAGTGGAAGGTTTATAATTTTATGGTAAATTACTTAAAAATGTATGTGTAGCATGGAATTAGGCTGGATGGCTTCCTAAAACAATATTTCTTAAAAGGAAGATCTCTCAAAAAATTAATTGGCTTAGTTACTAATCTTTTAGTTGTATATTTCAATGAGTCATTAGTACTAAGGCAGTGGTAAGAACAGACATTTCAGCGTTCAGTGGATTCAACAAGCGGAAGCTTGACCTAGAGGATAAACTGCCAGCTTAGATGCTCTTATCTCAAGTCAGTGCCTGGGTTGGACTCCTGGCTCCACTACTATTTCAGCTTCCTACACATGAGCACCCTGGGAGGCAATTGAGTCCTTACTGCCCTTGTAGGACACCTGGATTGTGTTTCCAGCTCTCAGTTTTGGCATAACCTAACCACAGCCACTGTGGGCATTTGGGAAGTGAATCGGCAGATAGGAACACAGAATTTCTCTCTCCCGCCCCATCCCTTCCCCGCCCCCTGCCCCGTCAGCTTCCCTTCCCCCTTCCCCTCTCCTTTCTCTTTTCCTTTGTGTGTGTGTGTGTGTGCACGCGCGCATGTGCGCGCACATTCCTCTTAATTAAAAAAAAAAAAAAATTTAAACAGAAGCCAGGAGCCAGTTACTGAAACTAAGGAACAGGACATGTGTGGTATAGCCCAAGCCAAGAACCAATGTCATACAGAGTGAAGCTGAAAGTGTTGCTGTTTTGACATATTACTGCCCTCAGTGGCACTGCTTAAGCTCAAAATTTACTTGGAACATTGTAAATCCACTGTGTCCCCCCTACAGGTGAGCTCATCAATGCACCATGGTTCTTTAAGTTTCCTCCCCTTTGTATCACTGTGTGGGGTGGCCTGTGATGGGGACATCAGAATAATAAAGAGGAAGAAATTCCTTCAATTGAATTTCTGTTTCTTTCTCTCTTGAATTTCTCTTTCTAAAATGCCTAAAATGCCAGTGAACTTCTCTGGATACTTCATGCCACATTCTTTGTTATCTTGACATTTTACCCTATGGTGACAATATTTGTAAAATATACTTGTAAAATATGTACTGTTAATAGCAATGGTATAGCATATGTAGTAATTGTTATACAAATCAAATTTCTAAGCTATTGAACAGTTTATTATAAATTTTCCTAGTAATTTAAAGTCTTCTAAAGGAAATAAAGTTACTCAGCTGGCATGGAATTTAAAAAAAAATTTAGTTGTGATAAATATAGTTATCTTAAACATGTGTAATTTGTGGGGCAGGCATTGTGGCACAGTGGTTACACTGCTGCTTGGGACATCTGTGTCCTGTATTTGAGTGCCTGGTTCAAATCATGGCTGCTCTACTTCCAATTCAGTGCTCTCCTAATTCATGCTCTGGAAGGTAGCAGGTGATGGCTCAAGCGTTGTACCTGCCAGCCATGTGGGAGACCAGATGGAGCTCTAGGGTCCTGGCTTCAGCCTGGCTCTGCCCAAGTGTTGTAGGCAGTTGAGGAGTAAAGGAACAGATGGAAGAGCTTGTTCACACTTGTTCACTCGCTATCTCCTTTCAAATAAAAGGAATAAACATCTAAAGTGCATAATTTATGGTTAAGTGAAAGTATTGCATCCTGTATTGGGTTATGTCATTTGTAATTTGAAATTAGAGTTAGTAATACTTGATGGATATGCTGGTTAATTTTATGTGTCACCATGACTGGGTGTCCAGTCAGCTGGTGAGATGTTATTTCTGGATTTGTCTGTGAAGGTGTTTCTGAAAGAGAATAGTTTTGAAACTGAAAGAATGAGTAGAGATGCCATCCATTGTCAACCTGGGTGGACATTATTCTATCCATTGAGGGCCTAAAAAGTCCAAAAAGGGTGGTGAAAGGGTGAATTTACTACCTTATAAAGCTGAGATAGTGGTTTTCTTGTGGCTTTAGACACAGCCACTCCTGGTTATTGGCCCTTCAGACTCAGGGTGAGACCTGCACTGTGATATCCCCATTTGATAGGCCTCTGCATTAGGAATGCGGTTTACAGTCATCGGATCCTTTGCTTTTCTGGCTGTCAAGCTTGGACTTGAACTCTGCCAGTAATTTCTGTGGGCTGGATCCCCAGCTTGCAAATGGCAGATTTTAGGATTTCTTATCCTTCATAATAGCATAAGCCAAATCTTAATAATAAATTTCTTTTTATATATCAATATCTATATCATATCTATATTCTACTGGTGCTGTTTCTTGGGAACACCTCAACTAATACAAGAAGTGGCTCAGAAAAACTGAGACTACTTTAACCACTTTAAGTTACTGATGTCATGTATAATGAAAGATTTTTTGTTATTTTTGTGTTTTTTTTCAGTCAGTTTCAAGCATGCAGTTCTATGAAACTTTCATATGTTTATGTGACTGAATTGTATGACAAGTCTAGAATTTACACTCTTAAGTGCAAATTATTTTTTGTTAATTTGCCTCGCAATATCTAGTTATTCTTTTTTAAAGATTATTTGGAAGTCAGAGTTATAGATAGAGGGTGACAGACATACACACACATACTCTCAGAGAGAGAGGCAGAGAGAGCAAAAGAAAGGAAATATCTTTCATCCACTGGTTCACTCCCACATGGAACCAGGGGTCCAAGTACTTGGACACATTGTGCGCATTAGCAGGGAGCTGAATTGGAAGTACAACAATGGGACTTAAACTGGCGCCCATATAGGATGCTGGCCCTGCAGGCTGAGGCTTAATCTTCTATGCCACAGCATTGGCCCTGAGGCATTACTTAGGAATTAATTGACTTACTCTTTTTTTATATCATTATTTATTTATTTGAAAGGCAGAAAGAGAGACAGAGAAAGAAACACACACACACATACACATGCTGACAGGGAGAAAGAAGGAGAGAGAGAGAGACCGGCGCATTGGCACAGGAGGTTAATCTACCGCCTGTGGCGCTGGCATCCCATATGGATGCTGGTTCTAGTCCCTGCTGCTCCTCTTCCCCTCCAGCTCTCTGCTGTGGCCTGGGAAAGCAGTAGAAGATGGCCCAAGTGCTTGGTTCCCTCCACCCACGTGGGAGACCGGAGGAAGCTCCTGACTTCGGATCTGCACAGCTCTGGCCATTACAGCCATTTGGAAAGGATTAAACCAACAGAAGGAAGACCTTTCTCTCTGTCTCTCCCTCTCACTGTCTGTAACTCTACCTCTCAAATAAATAAATAAAATCTTTAAAAAATAAAGAAAAAAAAAGAATTCTTCCATCTGCTGGTTCACAGGCGGCAACTACTGGGGCTAGGCCAGGCCAAAGCCAGGAGCCAGGGGCTTCATCTGGTCTCACGTGGATGCAGGGACCCAAGCACTTGGGCAGTCTTCTGCTTTTTCAGGCCATTAGCAAGGAGCTGGATATGAAGTAGAGCTGCCAGGACTTGCATTGGTGCCAGTATGGAATGCCAGTATTTCAGGAAGTGGCTTCATCTGCCATGCCACAATGCTGGCCCCTATCTGGCTATGCATTTAAACAATCTTGGAGCCTCAGAAGCATGTTTTTTTCATTTAAAACCAATTGTATAATAATCATTGAAGTATAAATCTTAGAGAAAATGAACTTCAGACTTAAGAGTGGTCATAATTAGAGTATTAAATAACTTACAAGAAAGATTTGAAAGCATTTATTAAATCCTTAATATAAGCATGTAGAATTTGTGCAATGATTATGGATTACCAGTACATTTTTACATAAGTAGATGCGCAAACTTGAGTCTAAAATTTTATGTAGTCACAAAAAATTAAAATTCTACTCAAAAATGAGATTTCTTTATTCAAATTGAACAGTTACAGGCATGGCTGATAAATTCTGTGTTGGATGGCCTTAAAGAATCTGTCAGTGTTGCTGTTCATCTTGGTCTCCTCCGTTTACTGTTGGGTATTAGAAGGAAAATTTCTTTCAGTGTCAGGTGATCTATCAGCTTCCCAATTCTGTGTTTAGTTTATTGCCTTGAGTTTGCTTATTTACTAAACTTCTTCTGAGAAGTCTATTTCTACTACACCTCTACTACCCTTTGTCAATGTTTTAACTTTTCCTCTTGTTAACATGTATGGTTTGTATATTCTTTTTTTTTTTTTTGTTTGTTTGTTTTTGACAGGCAGAGTGGACAGTGAGAGAGAGACAGAAAGGTCTTCCTTTTGCCGTTGGTTCACCCTCCAATGGCCGCCGCGGTAGCGCGCTGCGGCCGGCGCACCGCGCTGATCCGATGGCAGGAGCCAGGTACTTATCCTGGTCTCCCATGGGGTGCAGGGCCCAAGGACTTGGACCATCCTCCACTGCACTCCCTGGCCACTGCAGAGAGCTGGCCTGGAAGAGGGGCAACTGGGACAGGATCGGTGCCCCGACCGGGACTAGAACCTGGTGTGCCGGCGCCGCAAGGCGGAGGATTAGCCTAGTGAGCCATGGCTCCGGCTCAGGTTTGTATATTCTTGATGTTCATCTGAGGAAGCTGAAGTAGCACAGATTGGTTCACAGAGTTTGGAACATTTAAAAGAAATTGCTATATATACAATAAAACACATCAAAAAGATTTGCTTTGTATATAATACAATACAAATAAATAAAACTGTATATAAATTTAGACATATGTATGTTATATGTACATAGAATAAGAAAGCTTTTTTAAAGAAACCTAAATCCAGATATTTTATTTTAAATGTCTATTACATTTGACAGTTTCCTCCAATTGATCTTACAAAAAAAAGTCTTAATGTTAGCAGACAGTGTTCCATTTACTTGGGGTGTCCCCAGAACATCAGCATCAAGCAGGATTGGCTTAGGGAAGCTTTATTTCCTTGTGATAAGCAGATGGTGGGAGACTGTCTTCCTGATAAGCAGCTTGCCATTGGTTTTATAGCCAGGGTTAGGTGTGGTCCAGGATAGAGAAAAGAAGATGTGGGAGGGGCCTTTCACGCTTGCAATATGTATCTTTATATATTGGATGTGTAAAACTCTGATTCAGCCTGCTTTCTTGAAGTTTTCCTTGGTTGTGGTGATCTGGCACTTCTGGGTATAATGCTGTAAGATGAGCTTTCCTGGAATATCCTCTGAAAAACAGTTCCAGAGAGAGTAAACTGTTTTAGATTGTCTGACCGAATCAGCCCTTAAGGAATTCAGATCTGGCAAAAAGCCCCTGAGTGTTTCTCAGCCATGGAGAGTCAAGACACTCTGGCAAAAGAAAAAAAAAAAAGACCTAAATGAAAGATCTGTATATAAAGATAAATTGAAAATGAAACTTGATGTGAATGGGATGGGAGAAGGAGCGGGAGATGGGAGGGTTGTATGTACCTGTACCTATATATATTTTATATTAAATATTAATACACATACAGCAAGTACTTAATATTTTAATAACTAGAGAATAATAGTATTCTTTTGCTAAATGTTAGGTTAATATTTATATATAATATGAAATATATATTGTATTATATATTTTATAACATGTGTTAGGTGTTCTATATTACAATTATAATATTTTATCTAGTTTCTAGTGACATTACTAATTTATTGATGAATTAACTTTTGGAGACAATAGAAGATTATGGAGTAGCTCAATTTTATATTTTGTGTATATTCAGAGTTCATGCATTATCTATTGAAATATTTTTAAACCTGAAAATGATGTATGCGGTGCATCATTAGCACAACTTGTTATTTTGCTTAACGTTATCATAAACTTCACCAATGAATTTATGCATTTCATTATTATCAGTTGTTAGTAATTTTTACACTGAGAAAATTAAGAGAATATTTTTTAATTAGCTTTACACAAAGAACCTTTTTGGTCAGTTACTGCTGCATATTGTGGAAGGAATGTTGAACAATTTTGCTGAATACAACATGCTCAAAAAGTGAAAATTTCAGTCTCTATTCTTGCATATTTGTAAGCTAAGCTACAGGGCTTTGGAAAGTTGTTTATTTCTAACATTGGTCTGACAAATGAAACACTGCATATAGTTGATCAACTGCCAGAAGCACAAGGCAATACTGTTTAAGATAATATTGGGATCAATAGAATGCTATTTTAATTAAAGTCTCGTAAGTCCAGATTTTCAAATTACAGGGATTTCAAACAAATGTATACTCAGATCTTCAGTGGACCATTTCACTAAGTTATGAAAGAAAAGGAACTTGAGAGAGTTGAAGATAGAGTATGAAAATAGCTCGATGAAGACTGGAAAAGTTCAAGCAGCCAAGGGGATGAATTATGGTTAATGAATTAACCAATTAATTATTCCACTAAAATAAGTAAACATATTTCAATTAGGGATGAATTAAATTTTTAAAGACATATCAAGTGTCACAGTAGGTAACAATTTAAACAGTATAATCAGAATTTCAAAGCTACAGAATTCAAAGTGCATTATAGAACTTATTTTAAAGAAACTAATAAAGGATTCAATGAAAATATAATTAAAAATTCTTTAATTAACATTATTCTTAGGAATAACTTTTTGACCCATTGTGTTCACTATTTTATTTCTTTCATTCAGTTAGAATTACTATACTAATTTGTTCCTAGGAAAGGGGCTTAATATGAGAATATAAAATACATAAATAGAGCATACTCAGTATCTGTGAAGAGGCTATTATTCCTGTTTTAAGAAGTGTTAATCACACAGATCTCATAGGTCAGAATTCTTTCAATGTTCAAGAAAACTTGAAAACTAATGCATAATTTTAATACCTCATAGGTGAACCAATAAGTAGGGATAAATATATAAAATAATTCTTTCTATTTGTTGCCTTCCTTCTCCTACTCCACGTTTCCTTTGTGCTCACCAAAAACTATGTCTTTCTAAACCTTCCTGTTACTTATGTTCTTAGTTATTAATGATGACACTGATTTTCCTAATGTCCCTTTTATGTAATTATGTGTTATTAGTCATCTTAGTTTTTTTGAGGGGCTGTTTATTTTTTTATTTGAAGTTGTACTGTAAAGTGGCAAACAATTCTGAATGAAACCAGATACAGAAAGACAAAGACCATTTGATTTCACTTATGTGCAGAATATTAAAAAGTTGAATTTATAGTAGAGATAGAATATTGGTTACTAGAGGCTGGAAGTCAAGATGTCGCAAAGGGGTCAAAATTTCGGTTAGACAGGAAGAATAAATGTTGGAGATCTATTGCTTCTTATTCTACTTTAATAACTTGATGTCAAGTGTTTTTTATTATTTGATCATAAGTAATTTTAGGAGCAGGGACATTTCTCCTCATTATTACATTCAAAATATATAGCATAGTTGCTTGGCACATAGTAACTAATCTCTCATTAATGAACAAATTTGAGCAAGCTTTGAAGGATATTTTATGTCTAACATTAGATTGCATTTCTATGTACTAGATGATCTAAACACTGCATGTGACATATGCAGGCACACACAAACCCACATACACATACTGCATACTAAAATATTTCATTTGCATGCTAGCATATTCCTTTTATGTGATAATGCCTGTATTCCAGGTGAAAAACACTAAAGAACATAGTGTATTTAACTTTCCACTGGTCACATTACTAATAACTGATAGCGTGCAATGTTGTGGGGGTGATGAAGGTGATGTTGGCTCTTGTCTCATTCTGAAGAATTTCCCCACAGGCAGTGACAGTGAGGAAAGGGGAGCTTATGAAAAGTAAAAAACGTCTTACCGTAGCAGTCAGGAGGGGGACTCCAAGAGAAGAGTTGCCAGAGAAGCTTGTACATGCTGGCTCTTTTATACATAAGGTGGCTCTCTTTGTACACACAGATGGGCCGCTTTCTGAGGAGTACAGATTTAACTAGTGAAGGAGGTGGGGACAGAATAATAACCAATCAAGAAACCAAAAGTGTTTGCTAACGAGACGAGGTATATGAACCAGTCATCTGTTTTGACAGAAGTATGTATAGTGCTCAGATTGGTATGCGCTCTCAACAACATCTGAAGATACAGTGTGTGTGTTTCCCCCATCTCCAGTCTCCTTCTCCCTTAGGACTACTAGAGAATTAATCATGTATTTTTTCTTTCCTTTCCAGGGACCCCAGGAGTCCCTATTATCGCCCCACCCCGCCGAATAGGTATCCTTAACTGCTGTTAGGATTAGAGGAGATGACTGCTCTGACTGCCTCATGCTGAGAGGGAGCATTATTGAGTAATGGCAGTCGGGGATCTCCCTCAGAGGCCTATCTGGGGTTCCTAGTAAAAGGAAGTTTCTGTGTGAGGTTCCATATGCATGACCATCTGAATTTTGCTTGACCCTTTACAAGAGGAAGTTAATGAGGTTAGAGGACTTAAGAGATAAGGACTGAGACCTGGGGCTATCAAGAGCAAGAGGATCCTCTAAGGCCATGACCACCTGAGGAGATGGCCTTTTATTGAGTTTTACTATTCATGGAGGTCACTTTCCTGGATGATGATGAATTAGCTCCTCAGTGGTACATGACCACTTGCCTTATAGATTAGAGGTGTCATCAGAGGGTTAGGTCAGGGAAATAGGAAATAACAAGGAAAGACACGCAATAACTCCAAATATGAATATGTGCTGACAGCTATTACTGTATGTTGACCTTAAACAGGACTGCACAGACACCTGCTTGGGCAATACTAATGATGAAAACTTTGTCTTCCAGTGGGCGGCAATGATTAACTTCTCTCTTGGTCCCCTGTGAGTGCTCTTACCTGCCCCCTTGTGCCCACTATTTGAGGTGCAGGTGCCACAGGGGAAACACAAAGCAACTGCATAACTTAATGTCTCTCTCTTACCTCCTTAGTGCTCAGTCACAAGGCAGATTGTCTCACATATGCTCATATTCTCTCCTGTTCTTCCTCTCCAAGGAGCAAGGAGAGTGGAAGGCCTCCTCATTTCCTTGGACTTTGATACTATTCCAGCCCCTGGAACCTGCCTCTGCCTGTGCCACGACACTTCTACAACCGCACACACACACATACCACACACACACACACGATATTCTCAGAAAAAGTGCCTTCAAACATTTGGTGTATTACCAACAATCTGCAGTCATTCCAGCCATCCTATCCAAATGCCTATTACATCTGTCCTCCACCTCTGCCTGTTCAAGGGGGTCTGAAGTCAGAAATTCTGATCCTGGGTCACAAAAAATATCACTTTCGCTTTTCTAAAACCAAGTTTCCTGTGGAAGCTGCAGTTTTTCTCTTTAGTCCATCAACATTTCTTGTCCACCCCCTCCACAAAGAGTCAAAATCGTTCAATGATGCAAGCATTTACCCATAACATGACAGAGAATTGAGCATTAGCTTCAGATTAATTTGTGAGAATTAGGAGAATTCCTTAAACTGTATTGCATCCTGACGATGTAAGAATGTATTCCTTGGAGAGTGGCTACTTAATCTTATTAGGATATTGAGACCCTTTCATGGATCCCTCCCAGCTTAAAGGAGCTTCTGTCCCAAGGAAGCCCAATGTCTGCCAATTAGTTTCCCTTGGCTATTTCATCTGTCCCTTTTCAATTATGCCTGCAGTGTAAAATCTAAAACACTGTCCAGTCCCTTGATCTTGAGGCCATCAGAGGAGCTCCAGAGACACAAGATGGCAGCTACCATGGGCTTGGGCAATTTTGAAAACTAAATATAACACTCAAAACAGGATGTGGACCTAAATATCCAGAAGTAGACTCTCTCTTAACAATCTGGTACAAAAATTAACATGAATGGAATCAATCAAAGATCCATACCAGTGCTAAAATAAGGGCAGAATTCATATAGCATCCAAGTCATCCTGTGAGACCCATGGTGCTCAATGATGACTAAAGAGAATATGAAACTCCCTCAGCCACCTGAAGGAGAGTTCACAATAGCCAACCAAAAAGGAAAATCATGGGTTCTTCATTCTCCCCACTCAACCCAACCTGTCTTCATTTCCCATAGCAGTGAACTCCCTTAGTACATTTTGTAAGCCTCAAAGTACCAGAAAAGATGCTCCATTCAAAGGCCACTCATCTCAATATTGTACTAAACCACCCTGTCCAAAAAAATCCTCAACCCAGTCAATGGCAATGCTTTGTTGCTCCTTACAATTGTCCAAAGGTGCTAAGAAATTGGTGCGTTTCCTGGATCCCTGGTTGGTGGACTTGCTCCCAGCACACTACCATACTTCCTACCCTCTGCTCAAGACCACCAATTCTGAGCTGTGTGTATACAGCAGAATCAAGTCCTTGTGTCCTGAAGATTATCCTCTTTTCAATTTAGCATTTGTGCAAAATCTACCCCCCCACCCCGAGGCAGTACCAACAAGGTTGAGAAGTGACTGATGCCTCCATCCATCTCTTCCTGGGGAAAACTCCATCAACTCCAAGGAGGCAACATCCTGTAAGTTCCAGTCCCTGACATTGGACTGATCCATACAAGAGAGAGGGGAATTAGAACAGAGGCTTGGAGAAATGAGTAATTGGGAATTACATTACCTCCTATATTCATTGTTATTCTTTATTTTTCTGCTGAAAGTAGAAGAGTTCCACCTTAAATTAGTTTATTAAAATTCTAGATAATTAAGAGTTAAGACACGAAAAAGTGAAGGCTAATTTGTTTTTAGTCACTTATAGATCTAAGTGATTAATCATTTCACAAAAAAATAAATCAGTTCATCACCTTCTTACTCCCCTACTGTTTCCTGTTTTGATAATGTTCTTTAGTAGCTGCCTCCCATTCTCTGTGCTCCTTGCTCTAATTCGTCTGCAGCTATATACTCCAAAGGCTTATTATGCCTCATGCCTAGAGGACCAACACAGTTCCTGGGAAAAACACAGTAGTGTAAAGTCACTTTTATGGAATTTTGGTCAGTTTAAATTTCTTGTCCCATCACCTAAAGCTATTCATATGAAACTGGGAATGATATCTATCAAAGATGCTGAATAGCAAACAAAACAAAACAAAACAAAACAAAAAACAAAAAAAACCAAAAAAAACCCACTTATATTAATAAAAAAGTTAATTTTTTAAAATTCATGATATAAAATGCATTTTCCTTCTTCAGTCTATGCATTCTTCCCAAATAAACATGTGAACTGACACTTAAATTCTACAAGGCCATTCATTAGGTTTTTTGCCTTATTCAGTGTGGGCATGGGGTTGCTAGAATCAATCCATGCGTAAATAGCACTGCTCTGGGAATTACAGATGATATCCTTAGCATATATAGAGCTATCTTGAGCCACACAAATAAATTATGATTTTTCTATTTTCTACCCAGTATACTAGACAGCCTTTCCCTAATTAATATAAATTGATTTAGCTCATAGAGTATTTTCTTTGTGACTGAAATGTGCTAGTAATCAGCTACTTAGATACTGTCAGGAACCACAGGTAATACATAAATTTTTTTCAAGGTCTATACTCAAAATCTCTAAGTAAAAGAAATGTAACAACTGAAAATAAAACAGTTAAACACAGTATCTAATGTACCAGTGCTGTGAGAAAAATGCTTTAACAGAAAAGGAATTGTTTTTGTTGGAGTAAAGTCATGGCCTTCATGATGGTATATACTTCTGAGCAAACCCTTGAAAATTATGTTTATTATATTTTTTTAAAATCTATTTGTTTATGTTAAAATGAACAAAAATGTCCTTAAGAGCAAGCAGCATAAAGAAATGCTTTGAGTTAAAAGAGATAATGGCTTCCTAGACAAAATTCTACCATAAATACAATGGGGGAATACAGTAGGGAGTGAGGTTGGATTCTGTGCCATTCTGGAGGACTTTGTGATATAATTTTCTGCTGCTATTGTTGAGTTTTTGTTAGAGATAATATTTGTAGACATTTGCTGATAGAACTAGAAGATATTTTGAACTGTGTTTAAGTCTTTTATTTACAAGAGAGCTACAAAGAGAAAGGCTAGTATGGAGGGGGAAGCGAGAAAGGAAGGAAGAAGGAAGGATATTATTTTATTGTAACTCTTTAGGACTTGGAGAGAAACTTACACCTTGATATGTAGAGAAAACACTCTATTCATGGGAATTCCTAAAAATTTTGTTAGTTTTTTAAAGACCAACTGGATGGTCATTCTATGCCCTTGCTTGCCAGTGCCACCTGAATATTTTCAGTTTACTTTACATTCATAAAATGAACCCTACACTAAGAAAAACAGAGGGAAGGGCAATATGGCACTGTGAGGGGGGAGTATACTGCTCTAGGATATGGGAAGATAGTAAAAAAAATTTCATTCTCATATGAGAGTTAGGGAGAAAACTGGAGTGGAAATTCTACAGAAGGAAGAGGGACACTGTGGATCTACATGGAAGGGGTAGATGTGCAGTGTGAACATGGACACAACACAGGACCTCAGCAGCTCAGACCCTGAGGGAGTGCTGGCTTTGAAGAGTGAGATGAGATTAAACTGCAGCAGTTTGTGCCATTGGCGATATAGTTGGAGGGAGAACCTGAGGTGAGTCTAGCATGCAGCCCTCTGGGGGACGGAGTACCTGCTAACCTAGTCAGAGAAAAAGGGGCACACTTCTCTCTCTCTGTCCCACCAGCCCCCACACAATGGCGCATGGCAACCAGCTGAGAGTGGGGGCTGTTTTGGACATAATAGAGCAGCTATGCCAGCTCTTGTACATGTGCCTGGCAACTGGCCAGGACAAGATACTATCTTTTGAGCAGTAGCTGAGGAAGCAGCTCCGGATCCAGCAACCCACAGGGAGGAAGCACCATTGTGAAATGAGAAGGGGCTGTGACCAGTGACTCTTGTGTATACGTGTGATCCAGGGATTTTATGAGAGAAAAAAATCTATCTTCCTTATTGAGTTTAGGTCTGGCTAGGAGGATTGACAAGGGGCTGGGCACTCACGTAGGACTATGATGTGCCTCTAGCCTTTCAACATATCGTGGGCTTTGGGGCTCAAACTGCCTAGGTGTAGTACCCACAGGCAGCTGGCTGTGGGAGTGTCTCTGCCCCTTTGTGGACAGGACAGTCCAGTGTGGTAGGGCAGATCCTCTCTACCCACGACCTTGGGAGCCTTGGGTGCTCTGTGTCTGCATAAGAGTGTACAGGGTATAGCTGGGTCCCTGGGCAATCACTGTGAGTGGCTCCACATGATTGTATCTCCCTGATTTCCTGGGGCGGGTCTTTGAAACTGGATCCGTGCTCACACTGTGGATCATATGGCAATGTGGATGAGTATTGCCCCCCTGTGGGCTAACATCTGGGCATCAATCACCTTGGAAGAGAGGAGGTGAGGGTGTGATTATGCCCATAGAGGTTATCAAACCCTCCTTTCTGATCAAAAGAGGAGATCTACCACACCCAACTTGGGTGTCACCCTGGATGCTCACCCTACCCTGGAGCACTGACCAAAGCTCCCTGGCCACATTTAGTCTACACTTTCGGATTTTTGCTGAAAAAAAGACACTCCACTGTCCCACAGAGGCATAGTCCAAAGATAAAAGCCATCAGAGGAAAAAAAAAAGTATCTCCATAAATGCCTAAAGATTAATGCAGAAATTCAAGAAATAAGAATGTGGAGGACAATATGACACCCCCCTACATACACAAAGGAACACAACACTTCAATATTGGAATGTGAAGATGAAGTGATTGATGAAATGCCTGAAAAAAAATTCAAAATATTAAACATAGGGTTACTGAGAAGCAAATCCACGAATTAAAGAAATCCATACATGACATAAATGAAAAATTCTCCCATGAACTTGAGATTTTGAAGATAAATCAAAATGAAATATTAGAAATAAAATAAATATATCCAATAACATATACAATGGAAAGCCTTAACAACATACTTGGTGAAGCAGAAGAAAGAATATCTGAGCTAGAAGACAAATCTGGAAATTTTTTAAATCAGAATGAAATAAAATAGAAATCAGGACAATTAAAAACAGAGTTGGAGATATATGAGATACTATCCAACAACCCAACATATGAATCTTGGGAGTTCCTGAAGGTGTGGAGATAAAGAATGGATTAGAAAGCCTAATCAGTAAAATAATTACAGAAAACTTCCCTAATTTGGATAAAGGAACATCCAAATACATGAAACACATAGAATTCCATAAAGACATGAATTATTTCTTATAATTTACAAATACATGGTTAATGTGCTGGTGTCAGATCGATCTGATTCCAAAACTGATCAAAATACTTTCCTAAGCTGAGCAGGTTGTGAAAGGATGTCAGTCATTCTCACCTATTGTTGTATACATTAGTAATTTTCTCCCCTTTAATAAGGAGTGGAAGTAGTGACTTAAAAGGATTATGTGATAGGATGTTATTTCTAGGATCAGTTTACATAGTAACTGGTGACTTCTGTTTTTCCCACTGTCCCTCAATTTTTAATTCCTTCTCAGAAGAGCCAACTGCTATGTTTTGTTTATCCTTTGACAGGAACTGCATGTGGCAGGGAACCGATATCTTAGGCTAGCAGTCCTGTCAAAAGCCATTTCAGTAAACTTAGATATGAATCCTCCCTTCACTGCGTTGTGAGATGATGGCAACCCTGGGTAATACATCAATTCCAATTCTCTGAGAGATCTTGAACTAGATGAACCTAGTTAAGAAGTCTGTGAAGACCTTATCATCAGAAATTATGAAACAATAAATGTTCACTCTTTCTAAGCTACTGAACTTTGAGATTATTTATGTATTAAGAGGCAATTAAAATGCCTTTCTTTTGAAATGCCAAGGATGGTTTTCGTTGTACATTTTTCTTGCTCTAGCTTCAGTTTCTTCTTGTTTTACCCATTTGCTCATGGCTCAGGAAAAGGAATGTTATTCACTGGCTAAGTCAAGTAGAAGGTCCACACTATGACTGAGGCAAGGCACATTTAGATACAGATATCAGGAAGAGTTTGTAATAATGGCTACATCAGAAGGCCATAGAGAAATACACAAAGGGTTCAAAATATTTCCATTTTGAGTTGAGTGCCTTTTCATACCAAGAATATTATAATGTGATGTTCCATAAGTATCAGAAGTTTCTATTGGATTCCCGTATAGGGTAATATGTATAATTATTTCATGTGAAATCAAGTTCACTTGTGTTAAATGAAAGGAGCTATATGTTAGCTTACTAAGACTGCCTTAATATTATACAGGAGACTCAATGGCCTAACAACATTTTTTTGTTCCCTGAGTTCTAGAGGCCAGTAAAGTCCAATGTGAAGGTATTAGCATATTTGGTGTCTTCTGTGGCCTCTTTCCTTGGCCTTTAGGTGGCCACCTTCTCACTGAGTTCCCACATGTTTATCCTTTGGACCAAGTGTGCACGTGCCTGTTTCTTTCTGTCTTCATGTCTATGTATGCATTCTTTTATCTCTTCTTAAAAAGACTCTAGTTGTATTAGGACTCACCTGGATAAACTCACTTTTCCTTAATTATCTCTTTCAAAGCCCTGTCTCCAAATCAGACATTCTGACACTGGAGGTTCTGGCTTCAGTATGACTTTGGGGAGAATACACTTCAGCCCATGAAGTAGGAGACACATGTTTAGGCTTCTTTTTGTTTTTAACGAATGGATCACCTTAGCTATTCAGTTCACATATTTGTCTGTGTTTCTCCTGTGAAAGTGGAGAATGTGTAGTCCTAGCTCAGACCTTCAAACTTGTCTTTCCTGACAGTTATTTTTACAATGTGATGAATTAGTGGCAGGTCAATTAATCAACATTTGTAGAGAATGGAGTCTGTTCAAAATACCTACTTAAACGTTTTGGCTGGAGCAAATAAATTACTTTCTGTTTTATAGCAATTGCTATAAAGCTTTGAGA
Organism: Lepus europaeus; assembly: GCF_033115175.1. NCBI lineage: Eukaryota > Metazoa > Chordata > Mammalia > Lagomorpha > Leporidae > Lepus > Lepus europaeus. The sequence goes on along the minus strand of NC_084833.1, from coordinate 87,265,100 downwards.
AAATCAAGATCTTCATGGAGTTTTTTAAAAAAATCTAATTTTGTGACTTCATGTGTCTATACAAGGCACATGGATATTCAAAAAGAAATATAATTAGATTTCTTGTTTTGGGTTAGTAAGGAATATATAAGCATAAACCAAGAAGCAAAATTGTATTGCATTATATGTATAGGTAGGTTTGTATTCATGCCTTTTGTTTACTTTGTCTTTGAAATGGTTTTGGGCTTTGAAGAAAACTGGTTTAAGATTTTGACTTGTATGTTTAGTAATTATTTAATTTTATTAGTCAAATTTTTGTTTTGACAACTAAAATACCTTAGGGGAACAACTTAGGATAGAAGGGGGTTTAATTTGGCTCTAATATGGGGAGGTTCACCTTCCACAATTAAGCAGCTCCATTAGTCTGGTTTCTGATGATAGTGGTGGATGATGAACATGTTTAGAGATTTAATTACTTTTGGATCCAGAATTCAGGAAATCAGGATCATGCACATTCATGCCACTATGATTTTTCCTTATAAAGCCACCATAATTTGATCTATGGGCCTCATCCTTAAGACTTAATTCAATTATTTCTGGAAGGCTTCACCTTAAGACTATAATTGGATCAAGTCTCTACATTTAATCTGGCAAACTGTGACTTTGGGGTTTAATCCTCTGAGTTAAGGAGACAAATATTTTCAAACTTTATAATAGTGTTTATCAAGTAACTCCATTTTCCTAAACATCAGAATCTTCATTTTTTTTTTTTAATGTTTATTTACTGGAGAGGTAGAGCCACAGACAGAGGGAGAGACAAGAGAGAAAAGTCTTGCATCCACTGGTTCACTCCTCAAATGGCCATAATGGACAGAGCTGAGGCAATCTGAAGCTAGGATCCAGGAACTTCCTTTATGTCTCCCAAGTGGGTGCATAGGCTCAAGCACTTGGGCCATCCAACACTTTTCCAGGCTATAGCAGAGAGCTGGATAGGAGGAGGAGCAGCCAGGAAACAAATCACGGCTGTATGGGATGTCAGTGCCATAGGTAGAGGCCCAGCCTACTATGCCACAGCGCCAACCCCAGTATCTTCATTTTTTTTAAAAATTTTTTTAAAGTTTTGTTTTTAAATTTTTTTTTTTTAATTTTTGGCAGGCAGAGTGGACAGTGAGAGAGAGACAGAGAGAAAGGTCTTCCTTTTGCCGTTGGTTCACCCTCCAATGGCCGCCGCGGTAGGCGTGCTGCGGCCGGCACACTGCGCTGATCCGATGGCAGGAGCCAGGTGCTTCTCCTGGTCTCCCATGGGGTGCAGGGCCCAAGGACTTGGACCATCCTCCACTGCACTCCCTGGCCACAGCAGAGAGCTGGCCTGGAAGAGGGGCAACCGGGACAGGATCGGTGCCCCGGCCGGGACTAGAACCTGGTGTGCGGGTGCCGCAAGGCGGAGGATTAGCCTAGTGAGCCGCGGCGCCGGCTAGTATCTTCATTTTTAAAACAGGATAAAATCATACCAAATCTGTAGAAGTCATGTGTAAAAAAAAAAAAAAGTGTGAATGTCAAAAATAATGAATATAGGAAAAATGCAGGTAAAGGGATAGAAAATTGCTAAAATTTAAAAAATGGTCTTTATAAAGCATTTAAAGTAATTTGATGTATGTTATGGAAATCAATAATGGTGTTATATGATAAAATGAGTAAAAGAATAAAAAGCCAATTATTCCTATTTACCTAATAGAATTTCTGAAACCTTTTCTCTTGGAAATATTGCCTTGTTATGCTAAGTAGAGAAGCAGTGTGTTCAAGAGTCATTAATCTCAATTAGCTTTATTTTCTACCAGAAAGTTGTTCAAATGACCTTACCTATGCAAATTAGTCCTAATTATGCCCAGTAAAAGATCTAAGTTCAATTATCTGATATCTTGGAGTTCAGCCAGTATATTTTGTCCCAAATATTTCAAACCTTCAGGAACTAGTTTAACATCTCTTTTAACAAAATGCCCCTCATGGCATCCAGAATCTATAGAACCAGCGATATAATTTAATTTGTACTTTATTATGGTTTTTCTTAGATATGTTAATCATGGCTTTACTTTGATATAAATTGATAAAATCAGAGGTCTGTCCTCAAATAGGAACCCAGGGTCACTTCAAGACTAGAACATAATGGAATAGAAATCAAGAAATGTGAGAATGTCTCAGAAAAGAAAAAGTTTTCAAGTTTCTAAATCTGATTACATTTGAGAGTTTCACCAGCTTACTTATATTATTGTCTGTGCACTGTGGCTTGAGCTACGGATAAATATTAAAGTCTTAAACCATGTGATGGTAGTAAGGGCTTTTTTAGATGTTGGACACATAACTTTTGTTGGTGTTTGGGTATGTGTGTGAGAGAGTGTAGAGGGTAGAGAACAATAAGCTCCTGGATACAATGGCTGTGGTTTGATCCTAACCTCTGAAGTATCAGGAGCATGAATTTTAACATTAGTTGTGTTTTCTCAAATTAAAACTTGGAGCAATAACAATGCCAGTTATTCAGTCCGCATTAAGTTTAGTAGACATGATGGTGCTTAAGACCCCATTATGAGTTGGAGCTTAACTTTCTTCAATGATGCATACCCTGAAATGGCATAAAGTTGCTGAGCACACTTAAGTTCACTAAATACAAATGCATGAAAGCATCAACTCTTTCAGAAACACTTGAAGCCTTAACAGAGCTACCAAAACAGACGCCTTTTAATTCCAGCAGCAGACGTTTTGGCACTGCTTTTCTATAACACTGACCATTGCTATGCTACTGTTTGGCATTTTTCTCCTAAATCCAAAAAATTGCTCTCAGATTATATAGTAGATGCCAAAGTATACTGTAACCAACTTATATTTCACTATCCTAAAAATAATGCTGCTGTTGAAATTAGTTACAATGAAATGAGATTTGGAAAACATCCTAGCTTCTTAGATAAAAGTGAGATTTCAGGGTTAGGCATTTGGTATAGCTGGGTCACTACTTGGGACACCTGCATCTCATTTCTGGAAACTCAGCTTCCAGTCCAGCTTCCTGCTAATGTGCATTCTGGAAAGCTGTGGATAATGGTTCAGGTAATTGAGCCTTTGCCACCTACATGGGAGATACAGGTTGAGTTCCAGGCTACCCTGGCTCTTGCAGGATATGGGGAGTGATCCAGTAGATGGACAATGTCCCCTCACCTCTACTTCTCTCTCTCAAATAAAATATGAAAATACATCAATAAAAAAAAAACTTAAGGGAGAAAATAGCTATAATTTCCTGTATACCTGCATAGATTTAAGTTATCAATTTATATTTCTCTTTGGGACAATCAATAAAAACTACCTCTTTCTTATAGCAGTAGAAATGTCATCATGGCTCTAATGTCATTTGTAGTGTGTTGTGGTAAACAGAAAAATGCACCCCAAAAAGAGGTTCAAATACTAGTGCTCACAACCTTTAAATAAGTTACACTGCTGCTGGAACTTTGTAGATGTGATTAAGATTATGGTTCTTGATAAAAGGAGATTATCTTGGGGGAGCCAAGTATAATACCATGAGTCCTTAAAGTCTAAGTGTTCTCTACCTCAATGCAGGGAAGTATTGAAGTAAAAGGAGAGATCAGAGAGATTAGAAGCATGTGAAAGAACTGACCCACTGCGGCTGGTTTAGAAGATAGAGGAAGGTGAACATAAGCTAAGGGATATGGGTAACAGCTCCTTACTGTGGACCACCTGTAGCTAATAGCTAGGAAATAGAAATACCAGCCTTAGAGTCACAAGAAATTGAATCCCCACCCCAGAGCACCGCACCCACCTAAAAAAAAAAAAAAAAAAAAAAAAAAAACAAAACAAAAAACCCACATACGCAAACTAACCACAGGCCTGCAGACTCCCTGGTTTCTGCCTTGTATATTCTGGATAAGTAAACCAGTTGAGCTGTGCTGTGTTGTGCTGTGCCCACATTTCTGACCTACACAATGTGAAATTCTAAATGGATGTTAGTTTAAGTTGCTGAATTTATGATCTTTAGATATGACAGCGATTGCACATTAATGCTTTTACTTTTCCTTGTCTACATCCAGGATATTGATATTTGTAAAGTCAGAGTTGGCTAGGAAAATAGTGCCTTCTATTTTTGCTTCATAACTACCCTATTATTTGCTTCTTGAAATTCATGCTTACATTTGTTTTCATTTTTCTAAAACATTTTGTAATTTACTAAGCTGTTCATTTTCCTATGTTATCTTTGGCCAACTATTTAAGAAATAGCATGAATCAAAGCTATGGGATATACTTGGAATATATTGCTTCGTAGAAGCACTCACTTTTAAGACTACTACGTTCGGCTCATATATTGCCATCATATTCTAAAGTTGTTTCTGTGTTCCCTAATTCCTGGTAGTTTGTCCTTGTTTTATTTTCTGCCTTTGAGTTAGGTGTGACCTGTGGCTTGCTTACAATGAGTAGAATATTATTAAAGTGATGGGATATATGTAATTGTATTACATAAATTATAATACCCAGGCCGGCACCATGGCTTACTAGGCTAATCTTACGCCTGCGGCACTGGCACCCCGGGTTCTAGTCCCAGTCGGGGTGCCGGATTCTGTCCCAGTTGTTCCTCTTCCAGTCCAGCTCTCTGCTGTGTCCCAGGAAGGCAGTGGAGGATGGCCCAAGTCCTTGGGTCCCTGCACCCGCCTGGGAGACCGGGAGGAAGTACCTGGCTCCTGGCTTTGGATCTGCGCAGCGCACTGGCTGTAGCAGCCATTTTGGGGGTGAACCAACAGAAGGAAGACCTTTCTCTCTTTCTCAATGTCTAACTCTGCCTGTCCAAAAAAAAATTATAATACCCATCTTTATAGGATGAGGCTCTTCCTTGCTGGTTTAGAGGAAGCAAGCAACTCTATCAGTAAGAAACTTAGGGAGACCTTCAGCTAACAGCTGTTCCTTTTGTACTCAGCTAGAACCTAAATTGGTTAGGATTCTTTACCTTGTAAAGTTGAGTTACAGTCTCATGCTAAACGGATAATGAATTCTCAGAAGTTGTGCATGCATAAGGGAAGGCAAAAAGTTCAGGCAGTTAAAATAACTATTTCAGTCCAAAAATGTATGAAATTCATGCACAGTTTAATTCATAATACATATTTTTATAAGCATTTTGGAGACCCTCATACCAGAATTTGCTATAATATTTTATTGGTGTTTGGATATGGTAATATTAAGAGCAGCCTAAGAATTTCTTAGTTTTTAGATGCATTACTTTATCTTACAGTAATTGCTAGTTTTACTTTGTCTATTTCTGGGTCTGTTTATGTTAATATTTTCTTCTGCTAACCATTTGTAAGTTTCTTCATGCCTCAAGTCACATTTGATTGTATTAAAGACATTCTGAATGCTCCAATGTTCAAACTTTAATTTATGTTAATTTCTGAAAATGGTTAGCTTATTCTGATAGGAACTTTAACAGTGATTCATCCTGATACTGTTGGCGCTTGAGTTGTTAAGTCATTCTTGTCAGCTTCACTGTGGAGTTAGAGCAGCTTTATTCCTAAAAGATAGCCTTTAATGGATCTCAAATGAATGTCTGTGAGTTTGGTGAAGCTTTCTGGCTAGTAGGATTTCATTACCTCCAAGAACCCTTCTTTCATTGGAATCTATCTTCAGTTTAGTTCCTACTACTATGTTGTTAAACTCTATGGAGTCTTATATTAAGCATACATAATTTTTTGTTTGTCCAAATAGTCAAAACACAGTTGACCCACAGTTTAATGATTTGACTTACTACTTTTAGCTTCACGAATGTGCAAAAGGAAACCTTACTACTCTTCTGCTTTTCACTTTAGTACTCAATAAATTGCATGTGTTTTTTCAATACTTTATTATCAAATAGGCTTTATGTTAGATGATTTGCCTAACTGTTGGCTAAAGTAATTGTTCTCAATTCATTTAAGTTAGTCTAGGCTAAGCAGTGATGCTTGGCTGCTTGGGTGTGCTAAATATATTTTACACCTCACAATATTCTCAATTTTATAATGAATTTTTTCAGAGATGAACTCATTGCAAGATGAAGAGCATTTGTAATCCTTACACAGATTACTGCAGCTATTGCCCCCTGTTGTTCTCTTTAATACCCTACCTTGCAAATCTAGCTGTCCCATTGCCATTAAATTATTATATGTCCCCTTGGCTCAGTGCATCCTCTGCTCTCTGTTCAGGTCCAATCTATGTGTACAGTGATTGATAAATCACTCTAAGCATAACAAGAAAATAAATATGTTACTCAAATTATGAGTTTACCTTTTCTTTTTTTAAATGATTTCTTTTTATTTATTAAACTTTTATTTAATGAATATAAATTTCCAAAGTACAGCTTATGGATTACAATGGCTCCCCCCCAACTTCCCTCCCACCTGCAACCCTCCCCTTTCCCGCTCCCTCTCCCCTTCCATTCACCTCAAGATTCATTTTCAATTCTCTTTATATACAGAAGATCAGTTTAGTATATATTAGGTAAAGATTTCAACAGTTTGCCCCCATATAGCAACACAAAGTGTAAAATACTGTTGGAGTACTAGTTATAGCATTAAATAACAGTGTACAGCACATTAAAGACAGAGATCCTACATGATATTTCTTAAAAATTAATTTATTTTCTATGCAATTTCCAATTTAACACCAGGTTTTTTTTTCATTTCCAATTATCTTTATATACAGAAAATCAATTCAGTATATAATTAGTACAGATCTCATCAGTTTGTACCCACGCAGAAACACAAAGTGTAAAAATACTGTTTCAGTACTAGTTATAGCATCACTGCACATTAGACAACACATTAAGGACAGAGTTTACCTTTTCTTAAAAATCACAGTGCTTGTCAGCTTTCCCTTGCCTAAGAATATTTGTTTCACATGTTTTGTCAAAATTGCTTCATGTATTTTGTTCCAAATTTGTGTCTACCAGAGGTCTGATCTCACAATATTACTTGGTGAATTTTGACCTCTTGTCAGTGTAATTTCTTTTTTTTCTTTTTTTTTTTTTCTTTTTTTTTTTTTTTTTTTTTTTTGAGAGGCAGAGTGGACAGTGAGAGAGAGAGACACTGATCCGAAGCCAGGAGCCAGGTGCTTCTCCTGGTCTCCCATGCGGGTGCAGGGCCCAAGCACTTGGGCCATCCTTCACTGCACTCCCGGGCCATAGCAGAGAGCTGGACTGGAAGAGGGACAACCGGGATAGAATCCGGTGCCCCAACCGGGACTAGAACCCGGTGTGCCGGCGCCGCAAGGCGGAGGATTAGCCTGTTAAGCCATGGCGCTGGGCAAGTGTAAGTTCTACTACTTGCTATTTTCCTACCTAACCAATTGGGTAATTACATAATTTTCCAACTTTTTCACTCTTGAAGGGTTTTCCTTCTGCGCTGCCATTCATCAGAAATCATGCATGAGGCTATAATATGGCAATAGTAGAGTTTAGGTTAGTGTTAGAATATTATGGATGATCGTCAGTAAAACAAGACAAGATTTAATGCTTTTACTTAGGTAAATTCCTTACCTATTTTCACTAGAAATATACTCTACAATTCAAAAAGTATGTTTTTTGCCTTGTGAAGCACTTGCTTATATAAAATATTATGCCTTCAAAACCTGCTCAGCTCAGAATATATGTGTACGATTTCTGCTAAATCATAAAGTGCTTCTTATGGTTATAAAGTACATCCAAATTTAACTATTTGGTGCTCATAAACTAATTCTGGGTGAGAAGTTCAGCTCACATGGTTATCTCTTGTTGAATTTTAAGTAAGATCTTATCAAACAAAAACCAATGGTAACCACTGGAATATAGCTTGATCCTATTTTTTTGTTTTGTTTTGTTTTTATACTATTTTACTCCCATTATTGAGGAGGTTCAGGGGATCCATATAGAATATCTACCTGCAGAAACATGTCAAGCACCACTGAATTTGTTGGTTACTAAAGACTCTAGACCAGCTTCAAATTCTTAAAAACATCTGGGTGATTTTAAAGATTAAACAGTAGATGAGTTAGAACAGTAGTCATCAAGCCATGGTTCACATGTGTCCATTTATTCTTACTCTTGTATATAAAAATTCTGCAACACAGATATCTTCATTTCATTATACGTTGCTTATGATTGCTTGTACATTACAGTGACAGAGTTGAGTAGAACTGACAGGGACTAGATACCAACAAGTTTCAAATATTTTATATTTGAATAAGAAACAAATTTTTGGTGCTTCATCTAGATGATTAGAGTACAGTATGGGACATAGTTCCTTCACAGAAACCTGCTAAATGATTTACATATTTCTAAGTATGGGGGGGGGATGCTAACTACATGCATTGTTAATTTGGAATGTGCCTCTCACATTAGATACTCGAAATTTCATCAAATAAAGTCCTAGGCTGGCGCCGCAGCTCACTAGGCTAATCCTCTGCCTGCGGCGCCAGCATTCCAGGTTCTAGTCCCGGTTGGGGCACCGGTTCTGTCCTGGGTGCTCCTCTTCAGTCCAGCTCTCTGCTGTGGCCCTGGAGTGCAGTGGAGGATGGCCCAGGTCCTTGGGCCCCTGCACCCGCATGGGAGACCAGGAGGAAGCACCTGGCTCCTGGCTTCGGATCGGCACAGTGCGCTGGCCGCAACACACAGGCCATAGTGGCCACTTGGAGGGTGAACCAACGGAGAAAGGAAGACCTTTCTCTCTGTCTCTCACACTGTCTAACTCTGCCTGTCAATAAATAAATAAATAAATAAATAAACAGAGTCCTAATTTTAATGTGGCTGATGACAAATCTAATGAGTTAAATAACCCAATCAAGAAGTGGAAATTGAAACACTATGTAAGGTAAAGAGAACTACATTCTCTCAGCAGGAGATGCAGTTTAGTTTTAAACATATAAACGGATTTAGAAATGTTAGTTTGGTCTAATGATTTAGATGACCACTTCCCATATTGGAGTACTCGAGTTTGAGTTCCTGCTCTGGTCCTCATTTCAATTTCTAGCTAATGCATAACCCTGGGAAGCAACTTGTGATCTCTTAAGTGGTTGAGTTCCGGTCACCCATCTGGGAGATGTGGATTGAATTCTTAATTCCTGCCTGCCACCTGGTCCAGTCCTGGCCTTGGTAGACATTTAGAGAGATTGAATGTAAAAGGATAGAATAAACATATATCATACAGACAGCAATGACAAGAAGGCTGGAGTAGCTGTATTAATATTAGGTAATAGAGAATTTAAAAAAAATATATAACTGGAGATAAAGACATTTAGTATGATAAAAGGTACAATCCATCAAACAGTTGTAATATTTTCAAGATATATGTAACTTATAAGTGGCCAACAAAAAGTGTGAGGTTAAATTGAAATTAAGAGAAGGGAGTAAATAGAGTATTCAACAATAATAGTGAGAAACTTAAATATGTCACTTCCAAAAATGCATGAAATAAGAAAAAATCAGTAAGAAATGGAAGTATTAGCAAGTCTGTAAACCCAATGATATCAGTAGAACACTAAATCTACCAGCAGCAAAATATGCACTTTTCTCAAGTGAACAACGGACATTCTCCAGTGAAAATCATATGCTATACCATTAAACAAAGCTCAATAAACTTAAAATAGATAAACGCAAGAAAAAATGTGTTCTCTGAACACAAAGGGGTGAAAATACAAAATATTTGATCAACTTGAAAATACTTGAACAATAATAATCTAAAAAGTATTGGATAAAATAAGTGAAATAAGTGAAAATAAAATAAGTGAAATAATTAAGCACAGAAGGACAAGTACTATATGATCTCTATCATATGTGGAGTCTGCAAAAAAGACTTCTATCATAGAAATTAAAAGGGTAATGTTGTTTACTAGAGGATAATGGATGGACTAGAGGAAGTAAGGATGTACAAAGTGATCAGTGGAAACTAAGATGTAACTAGATAAGAGTAAGTGGTTTCAGGGTTTTCTTGCAAAATAGGATGACCATAGGTCATGTGTACTGTAAATTTCTCTGTTAACATCAGTATTAAATATTTGAGGAGATAGATATATTTGCCATGATGGGATATCATATAATATACATAGTACTCATAAATATGTATAACTATGTATTTCTGTAAACTTTAGAAAACAAATTCTCTATTGATAATAGTTACTGTATTTCTATTAATATTTATAAATTTATTAAAAATTTAAAAGGCATTTCTGATAATTGCTGGGTAATTTCAAGGATTTAATAATTACTGGGTAACTTTAAATATTTTTAAGGAGTCAGATTTCCAAAAAAAAGAAGTCAAGAAAATATATTTGACAAAATAGTGGTCTAGAATTTTAATAAATTACTGAAAGTCACCAAAATACAGTTCCTAAAATTTCTATGTATATATATATATATATATGTGTGTGTTTCCTGTGATGCATGAAATCCTTCTCTACGCATAGTCACAAAATGAATGTTTAAATGATAAAGGCAAAAGTTAGCCACAAGAATGCTCATAATGTTCTATTTTAAAAAAAATTAATGTAAACATTTCTTTATTTTGCAAATTCGGTTCTAAGAACATAAGCATACTTCCCTCCCTCAATCTTCCAGTCCTTCCTTTATTTTTTGCTTTTATTTTTTGTGATGACTTCTTTTCAATTTACTTTATAATCACATATTTAATGCCTCACTTAGCCATAATGTTCAACAAGCAAAAAGTAGAAAGACCACTATTTCACAGCAGTGTAGCCAACGGCTGCAAACAATAATTCATTCATAATTCTTTTTCATTCTTATACATTTTTTGTACTCTTACATTAACTACAACATATCAGAGAAAATATATGATAATTGTCATTTTTGGACTACCTTATTTCACTAAGCATGATGGTCTCCAGTTACATCCATTTGTTGCAAAAAGCAGTTTCATTCTTTTTTATGGCCAAGTAGTATTCTATTTGTATATATATCACATTTTCTTTATCCAATTATTATGGATATCTGGGATGATTCCATAGCTTAGCTATTGTGATTTGAGCTTGTATAAACATGGGGGTACAAACAGCTCTTTCATATGGCGATTTCATTTCCATTGGCTAAATTCCCAAGAATCTATGGCTGGGTCATGCGGTAAAACTATTTTCAGGTTTCTGAGTAATCTCCATACTGACTTTAATAATTTTGTACTCAGTTAAATTCTCAACAGTTTATTTTGTTACCTTTTTGTCTACAACCTTGCCGGCATTTATTATTTTTTTGATTTTTTTATAATAACATTTCCAACTGAGGTGAGGTAAAAACCTCACTGTGGCTTTTATTTGTGTTTCTCTGATAACTTGTGATCCTGAGAATTTTTTCATTTTTCTGTTGTCCGTTTGTATTTTCTCCTTTGAAAATGTCTAATCATGTTCTTTGCCAATTTCTTAACTGGATTGTTTGTTTTGTTGTTGTTGAATTTTTTTTAGCTCTTTGTATATTCTTGATATTAATCCTATATCAGATTCATAATTTGAAAATACTTTCTGGCATTGTGTTGGTTCTTTACTTTGTTGATTGTTTCCTTTGCTATGAAGATGCTTCTTAGCTTGATGTAATCCGGTTTGTCCATTTTTACTTTTATTGCCTGTCCGTCTGAGGTCTTATCCAACAAGTTTTTGCCTATGCCAGTGTCTTGCTGGGTTTCCCCAGTGTTTTCTTCTTGTAATTTGATGGTGTCAGTTTATATACTTAACTTCTTATTATTGTGACTTGATTTCTATAACAAGTATAAGGTAATGGTCTTATTTGATACTTGTTTGATAATTCTGCTTATGAAGATTCAATTTTCCAAGGACCATTTGTTGAAGAGAATATTCTTTCAAGAGGGATTGATTTTTAGATCATCTGTCAAAGAGTAGTTGGTTGTAGATGAGTGGATTATTTTCTGGGGTTTCTAATCTGTTCCTTTAGTCTACATGTCTCTTTTTGTGCCAGTACCAGGCTCTTTGATTTAACTTCCCTGTAGTAGCTATTGAAATGTGGTATTGTTATGCTTCTGCCTTTGTTTTTGTTCCTTGAGATTGCTTTAGCTATTTGGAATCTCTTTTGTTTCCTAATGAATTGTAGGATCATTTTTCTTTAATTAATCATTTTTTCTTTAATTAATATTTTGCAATTTTCATTGGAGAGATCTTTCACATCCCTGATTAAATTTATTCCAAGGTACTTAAATTTTATCGTAGCTGTTGTGAATGGGACTGGTTTACAAATTCTTTCTCAGCCAGGGCATTGTTTGTATCTATGAATTCTGTTGATTCTTGTGTCCTGATTTTATAATTTGCTACTTTGCCAAAACTTTATGAGTTTGAAGAATCTCTTAGTGTAGTCTTTTTGTTCACTTACATATAGGATCATGCTATCTACCAAACGAGGATAATTTGGCTTCCTCCTTTCCCATTTGGTTTCTTTGATTTCTTTTTCTCACCTATGACTCTGACTGAAACTTCTAGGACTGTATTCAATAGTAATGGTGAAAGTGGACATCTTTGTCTGGTTCTGTATCTTAGAAGAACTATTTCCAGCTTTTCCCATTCAACATGCTACTGGCTGTTACTTGTATAAATTAGAGAATTTCTCTTACCTGCTAGAGATTCTGCTATTTAGAGGTGGGTTTAGTCCCCTGGTCATAAAATGCCAACATTTCATCATGATTTTGGGGTAAGATAGTTTTTGAGTTAAAGAAATCATTTTTTCTTAATTAGACATATATTCTACTTCCCATTAACTAATGATGTGTAACTTCTGTTCATTTAATTCTTACTTGGTCTGAAAAACATGTGCCATTATTTGATCAAATAAAAGGAGACTGTAAGTAATATTTGCTATTTTTTCATCATCTGTGCTCTTCCTTTCAATTGAAAAAATGTTGAGAAAATCCAAATACACTGTTGGTTTTGGAGGCATTAGATGAAGCAAATCAAGATATAAAGATAAAGAACACCTAGAGAAATATGCTCAGGAGGTTTAAATAGAAGTCAGGGTATGGAATGGTTTAAAAAATAATAAACTATATATTTAGAATTTTTATGTTTATGAACTATTAGAATTTTCTAAAAGTTTTTACCATAGTTTTAATGTCTTGGCTTCTTAATTAGTATAATAGTGTGAAGAATTACAACAGGAAAAAGTACAAACATACACATGATATTATCCAATGTAATATTAAGTGTGAATTTTAATATTCAGTAAATTAGTGCTCAATAACTATTATGAAATATCAATTAGAGTGTAATGAATAATGGCCACTTTAGATATGCATATTAAAATATAATACAATCTCAATCTTCTCAGAACATTAATTGATGGTAAATGTTTCTTTAGTGCTTAGTATACATTGTTTAACAGAACTGTGTTTGATACTTTCCAAAATTATTTGACCTTTAAGAGAAAATACACAGACTTTAAAACATAAAGCATTAGATTTTTATGTAAAGAAAACAGTGTTCGTTATTGTAGCATCATCATTTTTCTTATTTTACTTTTAATGTGCCTATATTCTTAAAGTTAAAAGTGCACAGGAATTTTAAAGATTATTTCCCTCAAATGACTTATTTTGTAAATGAAAAGGTTTACATCTAGACAGGGTTAGTAGACTTACTCAAGTTAGGTATTTAATAGGTACAAAAGAGAATGAGAATATGAACCTTATAAAACCCAATGAAATAATATTTCTGCTGTAGTAAAGGTATCCTAAATTTTCAGGTGTCTTGTATTTTAAAATGTACTATGACATAGTATATATAGAGTGTATTTTTACTCTGATAATACATTTACTTATTTTTCTTGACTTTATTTTAGATTTTCTATGGCAAAACAGTACCTATTATCTGGAGCATATAACGTTAAGTTCTTATCTATCTATGTCACAAGTCTACTACTGATTTTCTGTGTCTCTATTCGGTGGGCTTTTCAATTTAAAGCTCGTAAGTCAACATTGGCCTCGATCTTTGCAGATTCTCATTGAAAGCAGATGAAGATAAGAGGAGTTACAGAACTGGGTGGCAGTTTTAAAGTCTCAAACTCTGATGTGGCACACACGATTTTTGCTCCTGTTTCTCTGGCCATGCAAAGTGGCATGACTAAAATGGATAACATTATGATAAAAAGTAATATTTTTATAACAGAGAGTAGCAGGGGATATTTTGGAAGAATGCTACTTTTCACAAATATAAATCAAAATTTTCAAGTGTGTTGAAGTATAAGTGACATTCAAAGAACTGCAAATAATCAAAGTGTGAAAGTTGGTAAATTTTGATATTTCAAAATACATACTTGAAACCATCACCACTATCAAGATACAGAATAATTCCTTTACTTTGCAGAGTTTTAATGCTCTTTTGCAAATGTTTAGTTCTTCCACTCTATGATGATGCAATAATATCTATCACTATGTTTAGTTTTCATTGTCTAGACCTATATATAAGTGAAATTATTTATAATACTGTTTCTTATTTGACTTAGAATAAATATATTGATATTTTTTATTCTTGTGACTTTCCCTGGTTTTCTGTTCCAATGTACCTGGATGCTCTGCTTCCAATTCAGCTCCCTGCTAATGTGCCTGGGAAAGCAGCGCAAGATGGGCTGTTAAAAAGGTGATATTGGGAAAGCATGACAATTTTAACTCCTTAGTCATTGATATTTTAAATATATAATGAAAATTTAACAAAATTTAGGGAGAAATGCATAATCTCAGGGATTACTAAGATTACATAAACTAAGAATGTTCAATACATTCAGTAAATGATAGAAAACAACATAACAAATCTGTGCAGTCATTGATATTCTCAATGTCAACAGCTATATATATATATATATATATATATATATATATATATATAGACACAGATATAGACCTATGTGATACTTTGAAAGTGTTCTTCCTCCATATTATAGAGCAAACATTCTCTTCAAGTACACATGGAATGTTCAGTAAATAGTCTACTTTGTGTCCAAATAAGTTTCAATACATTCTGAAGAATTGAAATTGCCTAGAGTATATTCTTTCAACAAATGGAAGTTGAAATCAGCAATCTAAAACTGTATAGCTAACCCCCAAATATTTGGAAATTATCCAGTATCTCCTTTGATATCTCAGTATGATTAAAATGACTGTTGTTTTGGAAATATATTGGAGTGCTATATTAGGAAAGATTCTGTTAAGGTGAAAGAATTTTTGTGGTGGATTCAGTTTTCTTGGTAGCAGTGAAAGTGGAGAGGAATGGATGGATGAAATGTTTTCTATAGTAAAAATACCAGACTCCGGGCCAGTGCTGTGGTGCAGCGGGTTAATGCCCTAGCCTGAAGCACCAGCATCCCATATGGGTGTCGGTTCTAGTCCCAGCTGCTCCTCATCCAATCCAGCTCTGCTATGGCCTGGGAAAGCGGTAGAAGATGGCCCAAGTCCTTGGGCCCCTGCACCCACGTGGGAGACCTGGAAGACGCTCCTGGCTCCTGGCTATGGATTGGTGCAGCTCCTGCCATTGTGGCCACCAATTGGGAAGTGAACCAGCAGATGGAAGGCCTCTCTCTCTAACTCTGACTTTCAAATAAATAAATCTTAAAGTATTCTAAGTCCAAGCACTAAACCTTAGAGCTGGCCCCGAGCTTAGGATACTTTTAAGACTTGTTTAGTGATGATGGAAACAAATTTGTGAGATTGTTGCCTACAATTTTATTTTATGTTTGAGATTTTAAAATTTATTAGAAAGGCAGAGCACTAGAGAAAAAGGGAGAGGCAGAGATACAAAGACACACACACACTCATGGCGTGGGGTTGCAGCGTAGGGAGAGGGAGAGGGAGAGAGAGATCTCCATCTGCTGTTTTACTCCCCAAATGGTCACAACAGCCAGGGCTGGGCCAGGCTGAAGCCAGGAGGCTAGGAATTCCATGTGGGTATCCTACATGAATATCAGTGGCCCAAGTACTTGGGCTGTCTTCCCCTGCCTTCTTGGGCACATTAGCAGAAAGCTGGAATGGGAGCGAAGCAGCTGTGACTTAGACTGGTACTCCAATATGGAGTGCAGTTGTTGTAAGTGGCAGCTTGACCCAGTACTGCTACACTGGCTCCGTTGCCCTAAAATTTAAATAGGAAGTACTGATTTGGCATAGGAAATGGATTAGCTCACCTAAACAGCAAACATAGAGAAGGAATAGGAATTGTCTCAATGATATAGTTATTATTTTCTGAACAGTATATTCTAGTCACAATGTCTTTGTTTCCATTTTTGAGAGCAACATGCAATCTTCTGGTTTAGCACTGTGTACTTCCTAGCATCCCTTTCTAAATTTCTCCCTTCCTCTTTATTTTTCTAATTTCTGTACTCATCTTAATTTAAATATTATCATCCAGAGGAATATTCCTTGAACTCCAGTGTAAAATTGGCAGTATTTTCAACTGAGTACTTACAGTTCTTCTTATATATACATTTGTATAAATATTTATACAGTATCTAAGTATATGTCAAATGGAGATGTACTTTCAAATGCTTAAGATAACCAACTGTTGATATATTACTTATAGAGGAACATCATATTCCTTTTGATTTTTAATGAATTTTACTTACATATCATCATCTTAATCTGAAAATTCTAATATTGTTAATTGATATTTACATTTCAACTCCATTTTGTTGTAGGGATGGGGACCCCTGAATTATGTTGTGGGCATGAAAAGCCATGGCTCAACTGAGAGAAATCCCCGGCTAGATTTTGTTCAGGTAGTTGGCTTCCTGCATGTAAGAATATAAACAGGAAACATAGATACAGGGCAACAGAAAGCCAGGACTTACTGAAAGGAAAAGGGATAGCCCACACTTACCTGTGAATGTGGGAAACCTCAAGAGAGAACCTCCTTCATTCAGGCGGGGGTTGTCATCCTATAGCGAGATGTGGTACATGGAGTGAGACTTGATTAAAGATCTGAAGGAGGGTCTGGCCTTGTGGCATAGTAGGTTAAGCCTTCGCCTTAGACACTGGCATCCCATATGGGTTCCAGTTCATGTTCCGGCTGCTCTACTTCCTATCCAGCTCCCTGCTGATGACCTGAGAAAGCAAAAGATGGCCCAAGTGCTTGGGTCCTTTTATGCACATGGGAGTCCTGGAAGAAGCTCCTGGCTCCTAGCTTTGGATTGGCCCAGCTCTCGTTTCTGCTGCCGTTTGGGGAATGAACCAGTAAATGGAAGACCTCTGTTTCTGTCTCTCCCTCTCTCTCTAACTCTGCCTCTCAAGTAAATTAATAGATTTTTTTTCTTTTAATATCCAAAGGAGGTAGAGTTTGGGGTTGGACTACAGTGTTAAATAGTGATATTAAGGAGGGTGTCACTGTGTCTGGTGTATGGTAAAAAGTGAGAAATTAGCTTCCTGGTGAGGACTGGTTGTGCCTAGTCTTCAGCCATGTTGGACTGATGTGGGAGATGATGGATTTTGGACTTAGCTTTGATGTTTGAAGTCCTTAGTTCCAGTGCCTCAATGAATTCCCATCTAGTCCACATCAAATTGGGCCAAAAATATGACCTTTAAAGGTAATTTTTTTTCTTGTCATGTATTGTTAATTATTTCATTACAAGTCCTTTAAAATATGTAGTGTAAAATTATAGGGAACATGCAATTTATCTGAATTTAATATCAAATGGAATTATTTGACTGAAATTTAGTAAGTTAGTAATTTGTTCTATAAAACATTCAAAGAGAAGGGAAGTATCTGAAATATTTTCTGGGGCTATTAGAAATAGTCTCTCAAGAATTTCTGCATTATTTTTATCCTTTTTTGTTAATTGGTTATTCCAAAATTTTAGATAAAATCATGCAAAATAAGGGAAACTATAATATGATTTTTCAACATTTATTTTCTCTAACCACCTATATATCCAATATATGTGCATTTGTGAACTGGTCATGGTTAATTTTATGTGTCAACATGATTGGGCTAAGGGATGTCCAGAGAACTGGTAAAACAAAATTTTCTGGTGTATCTATGTGAGTGTTTCCAAAATTAATTAATATTTGAATAGATTGAGTAAATAAGGTTGTTTTTAATCAAAACACATGAACATTATCTGATCCCTTGAAGAAAAAAGAAATGTGTAAGAAGGGAGATTTGTTTCCTGTTTGGGAAAAGATATCCATCCTCTGCTGCCCTTGGAAGTCAGCGCTCCTGGTTCTCACACTCTGGGTTCAGTGTGAATTATACAACTGACTTTCCTCTCTGTCATGCAGATGGCAGGTTGTGGAACTTAATGGTCCTTACAATCTTGTGAGCTTGTTATTATGAGTCTTTGTCTCTTCAGATATATGTAATCTATCTTCAGTGTCCTTAAGGGTATGCTATGTTGCAGTATTTTAATATTTGAAAAAAATACCTCTGGCAAAAACTGAACTTAAAAGTGATTTTCTTGAGCAATTTTACATTTACAATGTGTTTGCAAACTGTGAATGAGAGCCTCAGCTCTGTATGAGTATGTGTTTGGATAGGAAAGAATGCCTATCTTTAAACCACAAAAACACACACAAATGCATGGATCTATACAAACACATACTTATACACAGAGCCGAGATTCTCATTTACAGTTTGCAAACACACTGTAAATGTAAAATTGCTTAAGAAAATCACTTTTAAGTTCAGTTTTTGCTAGAGGTATTTTTTTTTCAAACAGTAAAATACCACACCATAGCATACCCTAAGGACATTGGACAATCAGAGACAAATCCATTACATTTGCTCTTATAATTTAACCAAGAAGAATCATGTAAATCCTGCAATAAAAGCATATTTTTAAAGAAAAATTACCTAATTCTTGACACATAGAGGCATAACCAATAAAATAGTAGCAATATTTAAATGAAGAGACCTACTTAGTCATTCATCTTATACAAAAATGACTAACTGGCAGACGTTATGTACTTATGATGGATGCCAACACACAGGCAAAATACAGAGTGTGTTTTGATCTGGAAACCCCCAGACATTTTCTACAGCTTTGTTATGCCTCCTTATAATAGGATTCATTTTATCCTTGGTGATACAATCCTGTTTCAGCAAGAGGGAATCACTTATCAGGGAAATTAAATTCCTACTCAATTTCCTTACAATAACTCAAAAGCATCGTATGTGTGCTTTGGGATTCAGGGAAAATTTATTACAAATAAAAAATGCTCTATGTGCACTACATTTTGAAGAATGCTAAAATATTGTAAATGATTATAGGGTCCATTTCAGCTTTAAAATACTTAAGAGTATTTGAGTAAACAAGAATGTCTTTCAAATTATCAATTACATATTAATTTGTTTCCACCAAAGGAAACAGCGAATTCCTGAAATTATTTCAATTTTGATAGCCTCTATTGATAATCACTGGAGTAAGCCAAAGCACAGAAAAATGCCCTATTTTCTTTTTTAGTACATGAATAGTGCAAAATGAAAAATGATTGAATCAATTATTGAATAGTAAGACAAGTACTTGATAAATTATTTTATGATAGTTATTAGGGATAACAGTTTATGGAAAAATACGATGAAGCACAAGTAATATATGTCTTATATTGGACCCAGAATTTTATGCATTACCATACAGAATGCACTGAGATATGTGCCGTACTGTGGCAGCTGTAAGACATTTTAAGAAACTATTTTGGGAGTTGCTGAGGTCTTGTTAGGTATCAACTGTTTATCCACAGTTAGCCATACTATAGATGTATTTCCTAGATCCTTTGCATCCTTTAAAGTTATTTTTTACTCTAAAGGCAATTTAAAATGTGAAAACATCACAAGTAGGATTTTGGTGATGATGGTGGTGGTAGTGGTGTGTGTGTATGTATTTGGATTTCTTATTCTGTTTTCTTCCCATTTCAGGATAAGTACAGCTTAGACAGTATAGGGAAATTCATATATTCAAGACTATTAAGATTTCTTCATAAATGGCAAATCTGGGGGTCAGCACTGTGGCAAAGCAGGTTAAGTTACCTGCTGTGTGCTAGTCTTTCATATGGGTGCAGGTTCAAGACCTGGCTGCTCCAATCCAACTCAGCTCCCTGCTAATGTGTGTGGGAAACCACTGAAAGATAGCCCAAGTGCTTGGGCTGCTGCACCCACATGGGAGACCTGGAAAACGCTGTGGGTTCCTGCTTTGGCCTGGCTCCACCCAGGCCATTGAGGCCATTTTGGAAGTGAACCAGCTGATGGAAGATCTCTCTCTCTCTCTCTCTCTCTCTCTCTCTCTCTCTGTGTGTGTGTGTGTGTGTGTGTGTGTCTCCCTCTCTATCTGTAACTCTGCATTTCAAATAAGTAAAAAAAATTAATACACACACACACACACACATATATATATCTTAAACTATGGCAAAACTATATTCTTCAGGGACAGATTCTCTAAAATTTCCATCCTGTTAAGGAAGAATCCTTAATTCTCACATCACAACTTGGTTTATGTTTTTAAATACTTGTTCAAATATTGGCCTTACTTGGTCTCTGTAAGTAGGCTGTAATAACATGATTCTATTTTACATATAAGAACTGAGTCCTCAAGGAACAGAACATAGGGCAGTGAATATGAAGGACAGTGGTCTTTATTCAAATACACAGCTCAATAGGCTAATCCTCCACCTGCGGCACCAAGCACACCGGGTTCTAGTCAGGGCACTGGATTCTGTCCAGGTTGCTCCTCTTCCTGTCCAGCTCTCTGCTGTGGCCCAGGAGTGCAGTGGAAGATGGCTCAAGCCCTTGGGACCTGCACCCACATGGGAGACCAGGAGAAGCACCTGGCTCCTGGCTTCAGATCAGCGTGGTGCGCCGGCCACAGGGGCAATTGGGCATGAACCAATGGAAAAAGAAGACCTTTCTCTCTGTCTCTCTCTCTCACTGTCCACTCTGCCAAAAATATATACAGTCCAAAAATATATACAGTCTCGCCTTTTGATTTCAAATTTTCATCAGCTTTCACACAACAGTTTTCCTTCATTTTGTTTGCTTTTAGAAACATTTCTGAAAGCTATGAATTTGTGTATGGGGTAGCAACTATATTTTGACCAATTTCTCTGGAGAGTGAGATAGCAGAGATGCTTACATAATCATGCTGAAATAATTTCATTTCTTTACAAAAGAAAAAGATATATTTATTTGAATGTCAGAGTGAGAGAGAGACAGAAGTAGAATTAGATATCATCTTTCCACCGGTTCACTTGCATGTTGTCTACAATAGCCATAGCTGGGCTGGGCTGAAGTCAGGACACAGGAACTCCATCCAGGTCTTCCATGTGAGTGACAGGAACCCAAGAACCTGGTCCATCATCTGCTGTATTACCAGACACATTAACAGGAAGCTGAATCAGAAGCAGAGCACTCCAATTTGGCATGCCAGCATTGCAAAAGGTCCCTTAACCTATTGAGCCACAATACTGACCCCTACTTCCAGTTGTTTATCAGAAATGTTTTTTTTTCTTTAGTAACTAATGGAGATATGTTCATTTTTACCATTCATGGGAGATACAGTTAGCCCCCATCAAGGGTTGTAGTTTCTATTTCTGAGTTTATTAGTTTACATGTACATGAATACAAACACTTTTTGTTTTAGTTTCATGCTACTTTTACTCAGATGTTTTTTTAATGACACTGACCTAACTTACATGCGGAAAGGCCATGCATTAGTAATCTCCCCATTTATCCAATTTTTCTAAAAACCAAATGAACTTAAAATTACCTTTGTGATTCTTCTATTTAAGAACTTTTATCACAAGCCATGTAAGAGATTACTTTCCAGTGTGTGTGGAAATATGTAGGATGACAATATTTATGATATTTATGGTAATTACTGTAGATACTTTGATCTGCAATGCAAAGTATTTAGAATATGTAAACCAGTGAATACTTTAGCAGAGACTTCTATTTGTAGTGGGAGATAGTTCCTTAAATGGTAAGTTAATACTTTTGCAAGCAAATGCAGTAAGGCATTATTCAATTTTCAGTGTGATATATTTTGACCATGTTAGACACTTCAGTATGGCAGGAAGGAAGGAGAGAAGGAGAGGAGGGGGGAGGGGAGTAGCAAGGAGAGAAGAAGAAGAAAAGTAGAAAAAATAAAAGAGGAGAGGGAAGGAAAGAAGGAATGGATGGATGGACAAAGGATGGCTAATGTAAACATGTACAGTGTTCAGTTCATAATATTGGGTTTGTAATATGTTTAACAGAGTGTAATTATTAACAGAACACAATCTGAACAGTCTTAAACTCACATCAATACTTGTGGCCTCTTATCTTTTTGATTATAAAACTAAACGATATCTTTGGGTTATAATTTGAACATTATTTGGCTCCTCGACTCATAAAAACATTTAAACCCTAAAGTCTTTTTTTTTTATTATTATTATTAAACAGGCAGAGTTAGACAGTGAGAGAGAGAGACAGAAAGGTCTTCCTTTTTCCGTGGGTTCACCCCCAAAGTGGCTGCTATGGCTGGCGCGTTGCGGCCGGAACGCTGTGCTGATCCGAAGCCAGGAGCCAGGTGCTTCCTTCCGGTCTCCCATGTGGGTACAGGGGCCCAAGCACTTGGGCCATCCTCCACTGCCCTCCTCCAGAGAGCTGGACTGGAAGAGGGGCAGCCAGGACTAGAACCCAGTGCCCATATGGGATTCTGGTGCCGCAGGCAGAGGATTAACCAAGTGAGCCACAGCGCCGGCCCCGACCCCGATTCTTAATATTAATGCTTCAGTGAGTGTTGAAATTTAATCAGTTATAGTGTGTGAAGGTGGGGTCATTGGTAAGTAGTTGGGTTGGATTAGATTGTTCTGTTGAAGCTGCCAGATTGAACCATGATGATTTTAGAAGGGGAGACCACATGGATGAGCATGTGCTCTATATGTCTGCTTCCTCATTTACCTTAAGATCCTCCCTGTGTACCCATTCTGCCATCCACTACACTCACAAGATTCCAGACTACTGGAACTGAAAAGTGCTGGACTGTGAACCACCCAAGCCATGCACAAAAATAAATCTTCTTCCTTCACAACATGTCTCTCAAGAATTTTAAAAACAAGCTAATACAAAAAGTAATATTCCCATTGACTAATTAACATTGTCATTTCTAGTTTTACAAATGAAGAAATGATTCAGATTCATTTCCTTAGATGTCACCCTAGAATTTCAAAATATAATTGAAGGTTTGATATATATTTGTCTATATACACGCACACACATACATGTGTGTGTGTGTATATATATACATAATCAACTTTGTGAAATGTTCCATCAGAGGCCTATTTACTTGAGTGTCTGAGGTCAGATAAATGCTTTATCAGAGAAAAAGGTGTTGACATATATAATGAAAAAATAAAAAATATATAAATCTATTAATTTATGTCAGGTAATGCAGTATAAATGGCTGTACTTTCTCTTTTTTAAGATTTACTTATTTGGGGACTGGCACTGTGGCTCACTTGGTTAATCCTCTGCCTGCGGCGCCAGCATCCCATATGGGCACCGGGTTCTAGTCTCGGTTGCTCCTCTTCCAGTCCAGGTCTCTGCTGTGGCCTGGGAAGGCAGTAGAGGATGGTCCAAGTGTTTGGGCGCCTGCACCCACATGGGAGACCAGGAGGAAGCACCTAGCTCCTGGCTTCGGATCGTGCAGCGCACCAGCCTTGGCAACCATTTGGGGGGTAAACCAATGGAAGGAAGATCTTTCTCTCTGCCTCTCTCTCTCTCACTGCCTAACTCTGCCTGTCTTATAAAAATAATAATAATAAAAGATTTACTTATTTATTTGAATTACAAAGAGAAAGGGTGAGACAGAGCAAGTGTAATCTTCTAACTGCTGGTTCAGTCCACAGATGGCTGCAAAGCCTGGGGTGGGTGCAGGTTGAAGCCAGGAGTTTCTTCCAGTTCTCCCACATGGGAGCAGACACCCAAACTCTTGAGTATCCTTCACTTTTTCCTCATGTATGTTGGCAGGGTGCTGGATTGGAAGTGAAACAGCTAGGAATTATTCTGGTGCCCATATGGGATGTCAGCAATGGCAGGTGGCAGGTTAACTTTGTATGCTACAACATAAGCCCGAGGGCTGTACTTTCATTGTACATTTAATATTGAAAATAAAGTTTATGAGATTAAAACTAAATATTCAATATATTTATAGTATAGAGGCAATAAATAAGGAAGGATTAGAAAATAATGATTTTAGAACACATAATCATAAATAAACTCCCAGAATGGGCAGTATATGAACAAAAGCTTAAATTAAGTAACCTGTTGATAAAAATGTCTTGCAAAGTATTATACTGCCTAAAAGAAACTGTTAGTATAAGACCCCTGCTAAAAGTAAATATTAAAATAATTCTAGCAAGGGTTAAAAAGTTTGGCTGCTGACAGTAGCCATTCCTTAAGATAACTGTGTCTCCACCTGCCTGCAGAATAACCTTGGGAAACTGCCTTGTGAAACTGCTCTGTGTCTGTGTAACGGTCTCACGCGATAACACTTGCAGGAGTCCGGAAAAGAGTTACAATAAGGTTCTGCGACTGAAAGGGCTAATCAAGACACAAGATGGGGGAACTAAGGTTAACACTAACCAAATTTTTACTTCTGTATAATGGCTAAGCTTGTAAAACATGTGTTATTTTTAGAGAACAAAGAAGGACAGAAAGTCTCCAACCCCTTATCTTGTGACATAGTAAGGTTTTACTGTTCTACTGCCATCCTCGTCCTTGCTTGCTTTAGCTGATAAGAAGAAACTGCCCGCGACCCCCCTCCCAAGCCCCTTACCTAGCAACCATTAACTTACCCAATAAAATGCTAGTAACCTGTAGCTTGCCCAATAGGATTGTAAAACAATCAAATATGCTAATGCTGTGGTTTTAAGCTTTAAATACTCTGTAAGCTATTGTTCGGGGCCACTCTCTCTCTCTGCACCCTACCAGAGGGTGCTGCTGAGACGGCCCATTTGCAAATGTAATAAACTTCCCTCTTGCCTTTTGCATCGATTGGAGTGGAGTCTGTGTTTCTGGGGTCCAGTTTGTGGGACGCCTGCTTAAGGGGTCTTACATTAGCATTAGCGTACTACTATTTTATGAAACCACCCCCAAACTCAGTTAAAACAATAGGCATTTAATTCATAAGGCTATGGGTCTTAGGATCTAGGTCAGTCTTGGATGTTATTATCTTGTCTCAACTATCCATCTGTTTTAGCTACCACAAATATTTGTGGGTGATTAAGCTAGGATGGCTATGGCTGCAGTGAATCAGTTCACTCAATATGATTTCTTACCCTTCAGCTGGCCTGGTCATGATTGAGGTCCACGGTAGAAAGGGAAACACTCAGTGCCTATTGAAGCCTAGGCTCTGAACTGAGCCTGTATCATTTTTTTTTTTGACAGGCAGAGTAGACGGTGAGAGAGACAGAGAGAAAGGTCTTCCTTTTCCGTTGGTTCACCCCTCAATCGCTGCTGCGGCCGGGATGCTGCAGCCGGCGTGCTGCAGCCGGTGCACCGCGCTGATCCGGAGGCAGGAGCCAGGTGCTTCTCCTGGTCTCCCATGCGGATGCAGGGCCCAAGGACTTAGGCCATCCACCACTGCACTCCCGGGCCACAGCAGAGAGCTGGGCAGGAAGAGGAGCAACCAGGACAGAATCTGGCGCCCTGACCAGGACTAGAACCCGGGGTGCCGGCGCTGCAGGTGGAGGATTAGCCTATTGAGCAGGGCGCTGGCCGAGCCTCTATCAAATTTATTATGTGCTTCTAACTCAAGTTCACCTTTGATCACTAGGTCAGCTTGAAGGGCCTCTATCTCTTTATGGAATGAGGTGCAGAGTCATTTCTACACAGGATTTGCATATAGAGAAAATCAAAGAATGCAGCCATTTTGAAATTAATCTATCACGATAGGTATATGCAAAGTTCTTGAGCTGGGATGTGTTTGATATGCCCAAGAACTAGCAGTAAGAACATTGTGGCTAGCACTTGATGATCAATGAGAGGATGACAGAGGATGGAAAGTTCTTAGTGACCAATCTGGATTTTACTATGAGTATTACAGGAGATCATTAATTCAAGGGCAAGGGGGCAACCTGATTTGACTTATGTCTTTATATTTGAAAGATATCCATCTTGCTCTGATGTGAAAAATTTGTTTGGGGGTGGAATTCACAGTAGAAGTAGTAAAGTCACTTAGTGATAAGATAAGTCAGGCAAGAAAATGGAGATAGTAGGTAGCAATCAGTGGTGCAAGGAGTGTTCTTGTTAAATTTTACTGATAGATTTGTTGATGGGTATGGAAAGGAGAAAAATGAGTCAGCAAACACTAGTTTCTAGTTTTCAGCTCTACTTATCACTTTTGCTCCTTCCTTAAAACACTTTGTTAATAGGCATCTATTTTTGATTTCTTGTTGTTTTACTAGCAATTGTGTCTTAGCCACTCTGCTACTTCTCATCCAGTCATACCTTAAATGTGCAATTTTTCTAGGATTGTTCAAGATTATTTTTCTTACATAATCAGTTTCTTTTCCTATATTACCATTCCCATTTTTGCAAGTTCTTTTTTATCTCCTCTTATATTTATGATTTCTCTCAATTTCAGAAAATAGGTCAGTGCTTATTTGATATCTTTGTTTGTCTTAAATGCCTGCCAAATCTAACATGAACAGAACTAAATTCATTTTCCCCCCTCTGTTGTGCATTTAGCCTTTATATAACAACTTGATCAGTTTACTTCCTTAAGCCAGAAATCTGAATGTAGTAATATATTTGTCTTTTTCCTTCTAGCCTATGGTAATCAACTCCATGTTTTAATAAAGTTATACTGCAGAATCTCTATAACTCATTCATGTTTGTTTTCCGTTCACATTTTATCTGTTTTAGATAAATCCACCAAAAAATCACCTGTAACATGGAACCAATATCTTCATAATTCCATTCACATTCCATTGTGTTGCACACATAAAGGCGAATTTTTTTTTACAATTAAATTTTTTTCTAAACCCATCTTATGGATAATATTTTTGAGTGTAATGTCATTGCATTGAGAATAAATACCAGATTCTCTAGATAAGCCTTGCAGTGTGAATATCCTTATGAAGCCTCATGTCATGCCATGCTTCCCTTTACTCCCTAGTATTTTTCTTCTTACTTTCATGTATGTATATGGTTCCTCTACTTTCCATGGTTTGTTGTGCATTGCTGTCCTTATATTAAATGCTGCTTTACACATTTGCCATAATATCTCACAAATGTACAGTTTGTGAAAATAACTTATCTTAACTGATAAAATATTTAGTATAAATTGAGTGCTGTAAATTGTGAAATGTCAGTGATGGTAAACTTTCGCTCTTATCAGTTTGTATCCACCCCAGTGTTTGTTTATAACCTTTATCATAACCTCATCATTTACTTGTGTAGTACATTTTCCCCTGTAAGATTGTCATTGCCGGAAAGGTCAGCACCACTGCATTTCCAATGAGAATATATATAGTCACATGGGTTTATAAAGATGATTAAATAACCACACTAATACAGGATATTAGACAGAAGGTAATAATTATTTTATGCCCTCAATCTATCATTCAAGAAACAAGATATTTCCTAATATTAGAGTCCTTACAGATTCTTTCAGAATAAAGAACCATTTTGATTGCCATTTAAAAATATTATCTTAGAGTACATGAATTTGAAATTACCTTAGTCAATGATAGTTTCAATGCTTATATGGGTTGATTGGGTAGATTGCACACATTTTTTAAGACTAGAGAAGGCAAAAATATTTTGCATCAATTATGTCATTTTTTCCTTGTGCTCTGATTACACAATTGCAAATATTAGATATGGTTATAATCAAACATTAATGCTCAAAGTAAAATATATATAAACATAAGTTGTAAGCAGCTTCTTTTTCTTTTTTTTAAATGATATAGTTTATTTGTTTGAAAGTCAGAGTTATAGGAAGAGAGGGAGAGGCATCCTCTGGTTCACTCCCCAAAGGGTTGCAATAGCCTGGGTTAGACCAGGCCAAAACTAGGAGCCAGGTGCTTCTTTGGGGTCTCTCATGTGAATAGGGACCCAAGCTCTTAGGCCATCCCTTCCTGCTTTCCCAGGGACATTATCAAGGAGCTGGATCAAAAGTAGAGCAGCCAGAACTCAAACTGGCACCCATAGGGGATGTGGGCATTGTAGATGTCAGTTTAACTTGCTATGCCATGACGTTGGCCCTGATAGCTTCTCCTTCTGAGAAGTAAGTTATAGCAATCTATCTAGGAAAATTTATACATATGTAAAAGTATGTTTTTAAAATTTATTTATGAGAGAGAGAGAAAAAAATATCCATGCTTTATTTCCTCACGTGCCTGCAATAGCTTGGATGAGGCAGGGATCAAAACTAGCAGCCTGAAACTCAATCCAGGTCTCCCATTGGTTGGCAATTACTCTATCACAACTGTCTCTCAGGATTTGCATCAGCATGGAACAAGAGCTGGGAATAGAACCTAGGGATTACATATGGAATACGGAACTTCATCTGGCATATTAATTGCTAGACTAAATGCCTGTATTCACAAATCATATCTTTAAAGGTTTCAGAGAATATTGGCAAGAGAATTGATTACTAAATTTGAAAGAAAAGTAACTGTTCAGGCACAAATTTTTCATTCCAAGCAACTCTCTTTAAGGGCAATGCTACTTGTACCTATAGACAAAATGAAAGGAGTAAATTTGGAAATAGGAAAGAAATATAATTAACATAACTTTTTTCACCCACTGAATATCAACTATGTTCAGATGCTTTGTTGGGAAAAAATGAGCTAGTTCAAAAGATTCTATAGAGAGAAATAAAAAAATAGGTTTATGATACATCAAAAATGGCAAAAACCAACAACATATGTATCTTGTATAAAACTAAAGAAAAAAACAAATATGGAACAAAATCCTAAATATTTTTGCGGGAATAAAAAACTATACATAGGAAAAAATTAAGACATTAAATTCTTCCGTTTCCCAAGGGGAGTAACTTTTAGCCTTAAATTATATATCTAGCCAAAATTCATTGAATGAAGACATTTTCTGATAAATAAGAACTCATAGAAATTTCTAGCAGAATCATTACAGATAATGACTGGAAAATGCATTCTAACAAGGACAACATGAAAGGCAGGAGGAATTGGGTACGGCAAAGGCAAAGGCAAAGCTAAGAGGAAGTGAGGTTTTCGCATGTGGAGAAAAACATCATGTAGTGAGAGGATGGAAGGGACAAAAAATACACATATGCATACAGAATTATAAAATGGAACAGAAATATTGAGACAAAACATTTTAGATTTGTAGACTGACCAAAGGCAGATAGAAAAACAGAAGTGTTCTTGGAATAAACTGATAATTTTTAGAGTGAGAGAAAGTGAGAATTTCTCTTCCTTGGCCAGGAGTGTTCCTGTATTTTAGCTATTTAGTTCTTACCAAATGGTAACAACTGTAAATTACCAGAGCAGGGCTGGCAGCAAAATAGTAGCAACTATGCTGTTAAAGTTTGCAGACTAAAACTGACATGAGGGCTGGAGAGAAAAGCACAAGGCTTTATCATCCACCGGTGGAAAAATAGTGGGAAATAAGTGGGAAAATCATCTTGCTTTGAGCACCAAAGATACATTTCAGATGAGAGTAAATAGTGGACCAGAAATTGAACAGAAACATTCCAAAAGTATCAAAGTGTAGTGGAATGAATCATTTACCCTGGAATTCATATATTAAAGTCCTGGTCTGTGGTACGTTTCAGAATGTGATTCAAATTTGGGAAAAAAAAAAATGACCTTTAGAGAACTGATCAGTTTTAAATGAGGTCATATAAGTGTATTTCTATCTAAAATGACTGATGTCCATGTAAGACAAAGGAGAGACAGAGAATGTGTACACTCAGAGCAATGGCCATGTGAGGACACAGTGAGAAGGCAGCCAACTATGAGTCATGGAGAAAGGCCTCATCAAAACTCAAAACTGTTGAAACCTTGACGTTGGCTTTTAGCCTCCCAAACTGTGGTATAATAAATTTGGAATATTCAAGAAACCAAGTGTTGTATTTTGCTATAGGAACTCTCACAAATTAATACATGTAAAAATTAAATGAACTATATACCCTTCCTTGCGTTTTGATTATTCGTGCACAGCAGAGTTGCTATAGAGAATAATGGACATTTGAAATAAAAGCATTTTAAAGATCTGGGTGAATTTATAATATGTCCCTAAATATGCTCAATGATTAATAGTAAATAATAGAACTTTTCAGTCTAGAGAAGCTTGAGTAAAATTTCAGTTGAAAGAATTATCTGATGACCAAGCAGTATGATGCAAAAGATGATTCTTCAGGAGTTAAGCTAAAAATTAAAAATAAGAAGCAATAAAAACAGCAATAATAATAAATATATATTAGAGGCTATATACTTTTAAAAGTATACAGATTTTAATTTTCAGTCCAATCAAGTTGATTGAAAAGGGCAATACTTGGAAAAACAGTTTTGAACACCCAGTTACTTCAGTAAGTTATATAATTGTCCTATCTATAGGCATCAGCCAAGTGGCAAAATAAGAGGTTCAAGTCTCATATTTTTAAAGAAATACTGATTTTGGCAGTTACCTATGGGCAAATTTTCTTTTGTGTTTTCAGATATCTAGTGGAGAAGTTTCATCATTCCAGTGGCACAAAAATTCTGAGTAGATATTTTGGAGAGGATTAGAAGAGCTGTTTCACATTATCTGTCACACAAGCCTTTTGGTGCAATATTGTGCTAAGATAGGCCTTCTTAATTGCATATTCCACCAGGGGGGAAAGTGAGAGTGAAGTGGATGTCCAGTTTTTCCAGTTTGTGGCAGAGACTTATTTATATTTCTCTCTCTCCAGAATGTTGGGGGGATAAGCACAGTTGAATTGCCTCAAAACAGAGAACTCAGACTGATTTTGTACAGTCAAAAGAAGAGCACAATCCCTAGTCTACCTTAAAAGGGTTACAACGGTAGTAGAGCGGGTGCATCCATAGAGAAGGTCTAAGAGACCTGCAGAATTTCCTGTCAGGTTCACAGGTGATGATTTTTCACTCAACATCAAACAGAGGAGGTGATGGAATATTCGTATGTGAAGACAACTATGCAAGGAAACACAACATTCAGAAGTATGGCACCACCAAAGGGACAAAATAAAGTTTAGTTTCCTGACCATAAGAAAATAGAAATCAGCACAATTAATTCAAGATAATTGTCTTTTTTTTTTTTTTTTGACAGGCAGAGTGGACAGTGAGAGAAAGAGACAGAGAGAAAGGTCTTTACCATTGGTTCACCCCTCAATGGCCGCTGAGGCTGGCGCACTGTGCCGATCCGAAGCCAGGAACCAGGTGCTACTCCTGGTCTCCCATGCAGGTGCAGGGCCCAAGGACTTGGGCCATCCTCTACTGCACTCCCGGGCCATAGCAGAGAGCTGGACTGGAAGAGGGGCAACTGGGACAGAATCTGGCGCCCCGACCGGGACTTGAACCCGGTGTACTGGCGCCGCAGGTGGAGGATTAGCCTAGTGAGCCGCAGCGCCAGCTAAGATAATTGTCTTAAAACCCAGTGAGCTAAGAGAACAAACACAACTAAAAGACATCAGGAATGTAATTGATGAAAAAAATCCAAGTTGAAAATACAGAGAGAAATCAAAAACCAAACATAATCTGGAGCTGAGGAGTAGAGTGTCTCAACAGAAAAATCTAATAGTTTCAACCTTAGATTTCATTAAGTAGATGAGTCTTTAAACACAGACAGGTCATGAAGAACTAGTCAGTGATAGAAACAAAAAGAATAAAAAGAGTAAAGAAAAACTATAGGAAATATGGAATAGCTTCAAGGAAACCAATATACCTTGACAAGTGAGGAGTGTTTTACCATCATATATTTTCATGTCTCCAATTAGTGTCTTTTGGTTTCAGTTTGAAAGTATGCCTTTAAATACATTTTATGTTATATATGTATTTATCAGTTATGCATTTATTATGTATTTGTATATTATTCATTATTATCTATTGTTCAAATTCCAATGACTTTTTTCTCAGAACTAGAAAAAAAGCCGAGCATTCACATGGAACTCCAAAAGAGCCTTAATAATCCAGTCAATCTTACACAAATACCATATATTTTCCTTGCTCTGTGGTAACTAATAAAGTACAAAAAAAGTAATGTACATGACCGAAATTGACATTTTGAGATTCAATGATTGTTTACAGCCCTTCTCTCTACTGTTGAGGAACGGTGTTTTTTCTTTTTAGTATTTGTTGAATTCTTTACTTAGTGTATGGTTAATCTTATGAGTATAAAATTGAAAGTGGATCATTATAAAAATTAAAAGATTAAGAAAGGAAGGAGGAAGGAGGGTGGGAGGGACTATAGGGTGAAAAGTACCAGTGTGCTCCAAATTTGTCTATATGAAATACATGAAATTTGTTCACCATGAAAAGAAAAAAAAGAAAAAATGCAGAATTTATGCTTTTTGATCACAAGTATATTACAAGCATATAGTAATTAAAACTGTATGGTACTGACATAAAAAGACACATTGACCAATGCAACAGAATAAAAAAAAACCAGAAATGAAACCTCCTGCATCAGTCACTTAATCTCGGACAAGGTTGCAATATATAAACAATAGCGAAAAGAGAGATTTTTTTCAGTAAACACAGCTGGGCAAACTAGAAATCTCCGTGTAAAAGAAAATTTAATTAAGTCCTTTATTTTGTACCATATAAAATAATCAAATCAAAATGGATGAAACCTTAAATGTAAGACCTGAATTTGTTTTTTATAAAAGTAATGCTTATTATGTATATTATTTAAAATTTATTTTTGATTTATTCAAAAGATGAGAGACACAGAAAACTTCTATCCACTTGTTCATGCCCCAGATGCCCACAGGAGTTGGGCTGAGCCAGACTGAAACCCAGGGCATGAAATGAAACATCATTTTGGAACACATTTACCTGTTGGAATGGTAGATATAGTCAACATATGTGTTACATGCTCATTGTATTTAAACAGGGGAGGTCTTAAAATCTGTTATTTTTTTCAATAACATATTGTTATTAAAACTAGTCACCATGTTGTACCATAGATCTTGTGAACTTCTTCTTCATATTTGAAATTTTGTATCCTTTGACCAACATCTCACTAACTTCCTTACTTTGTCGTTGGTAATCAAAATTTTAATCTCTTTTGCTGTGAATTTGAATTTTTTAGAGATAAGATCCTGTCATTTTATATATTTCTATATCTGAGTTATTTCACTTACATTATTTCCAGGTTCCTCTATGTTTCCTCATTATCAGGATTCCCTTAGGTTTTTGTAATTTAAAAAGTTGTCTATTGTTCATATGTACCACATTTTATTTATCCATTCATTGATTTATAGACCCTTAGCATCCATATGGATGTTCCTCAAATTATTAATAATAAACCATCATAATCTACTACTGGGATTGTCCATGGGAAATGACATTAAATCTGTATGTCTAGGAAATATCTGCAATTCCATGTTTCTTGAAGAATTATTCATGGTGGCTATTGTTTTTTACAATGGATATACTAATTCATATTTCTGTCAGCATTGTACAGTGATTCTTTTTTCACATCATTTGCAGCACTTGTTATCTTCTTTTTGATAATAGACACTTCAACAGATATGTTGTGATACATCAAGTTGTATTTTCCTATTGATTGGTTATGTTGACTATTGTTTTCATATACCATTTGCCCATTTATGTGTCCTATTTTGAGAAACATCTACTTAAGTCCTTTAAACATTTAAAATCAGTTTGTTTTCTTGCTTTTCATTTATCTGGCTGCATATTAACCCTTTAAAAGCTGCCAGATTTAAAATTATTATCTCCAAAATTTAAGTTGTATTTTTATTCTGTTGATTACCTTCTTTTTTGGTGCAGAATACTTTTAGTTTGATGTAAACACATTTGACCATTTTATCTTATGTTGGCTATGATTTTGAATCTATTTATTCAATTGCAATGAAATTTTCACTTATTTTTTTAAGTAGCTTGACAGTTTCAGGTCTAATACTTGAGTCTATAATCAAATATGAGTTTATTATAAGATAAAGGTAAGATGGAAAATTTGTTTAGTCTTGAGATTGACAGACTATACTCCTCAGTTTTCCCTTGACTGAAATTTTTAATTTTTCATCACCCAATATCAACTAAATTTATAGAAACACAGAATAAATTTTAAAAATTTATATTTTATAATATATACTTCAAAAATATAAAAATTAATAACTGATTTTGATTCCAATCTGAATCAAATGCTTTCA
The DNA here is from genome assembly GCF_033115175.1 of Lepus europaeus. NCBI lineage: Eukaryota > Metazoa > Chordata > Mammalia > Lagomorpha > Leporidae > Lepus > Lepus europaeus. The sequence continues at coordinate 87,230,797 of NC_084833.1, read as the reverse complement.
TAATTTGATGATTTCTTTTGATTTTTATCAAATTTAAAATAGTACTTGATAACCTAATGAAAAATGGTTATGTGGTAAATGTAAATTTTTGTACTTTTAATTTTTGAATGGGTCAAAATACTGTAATTTATTGTTGATTTTAATGTTGTTATCTGAAGAAAATGAAAGGGAATTGTACACAGAAGAATAGTTTAAGTAGTTTGAATAACCTGAGACGAGCTTTTGCCAAATTGTGTTTTCATCATCCTTTAATAGGTTTTATTTGGAAGACATATTTAATGGTGAAAGGTTGAGAAAGCTGAAGGTTAAATACAGTTTCTAAGGCTTCCATAGCCCTGGCAACTCATGACTAGAGCCTAGGGAGATTACTGATGCCATGAGCAGGAGTGTCAAATTGTTAAGTCAGCAACAGGAGTCACTGTGTACATACATCCCATGTGGGATCTGTCCTTAATGTGTTGTCTAATGTGCAGTGATGCTATAACTAGTACTGAAACAGTATTTTTACACTTTGTGTTTCTGCGTGGGTACAAACTGATGAGATCTTTACTAATTATATACAGAATCGATCTTCTGTATATAAAGATAATTGGAAATGAAAAAAAACCTGGTGTTAAATTGGAAACGGCATAGAAAATTAATTAATTTTTAAAAAAATATGTAGGATCTCTGTCTTTAATGTGCTGTACACTCTTATTTAATGCTATAACTAGTACTCCAACAGTATTTTTTTTTTTCACTTTGTGTTGCTATATGGGGGCAAACTGTTGAAATCGTTACTAAACTGATCTTCTGTATATAAAGAGAATTGAAAATGAATCATGATGTGATTGGAAGGGGAGAGGGAGCAGGAAAGGGGAGGGTTGTGGGTGGGAGGGAAGTTTTGGGAGGGGGAAGCCATTGTAACCCATAAGCTGTACTTTGGAAATTTATATTCATTAAATAAAAGTTTAATAAAAAAAGAAAAAAATACAGTTTCTATAAATTTTAATGAGCATTGTGAATCTTTACAAAGGATATTATTTTAATTTTTTTCTATATTTACCATAGATTCTTGTTTTATGAAAAGCATTTTATAGTGCATACCTTAATATGTGCAATTATTGCTAATCATTGTTATGTGTTTAACAGTGTAAAAAATTAGATTCTGAAAATAAATATGAACTTTTTGCTCTGTAATTATGAAGGATTTCAAAGGTTGCTTCTTTAGATACTCTTTCACTTTCTTTTAAAGCTTTATAGTGATTCGTTTTCTTATCTAAAATGAATCTTCTCTCATTTATAACAGGCATTATTAGGTGAAGAAAGTAATGCAATCTACTTTTAACAAGAAAAGACTCCTCAGTTTATTAAATTAATGAACATTAATTTCAGCATTTCCAATTAACCTTCTCTATTCCCTAAGTCCCTTAGTGTTCCCAGTTGTCAGTATACATTAATCACTTCCAGCTATGAGTTGAATCATATTTTTGGTAATGTGCCATTCTCTGTGACAGTGATTAGTTGGAAGGGGGCATCTCATTAAGAGGTTGAATTCCAAAGTACCACTAGATATGACAGTCATCTGTCTGATCATCTGGCAAAAAAATTAAATTGTTGCATTCATGGAAAGAAAAATGTAGGCTCATCAATAGCAAGGCCTCTTCTTTCCTTCATTATTATTCATTATTATTATTCATTATATAGCAAACTCATCTTGCATAGACAAAAAGTACTTTCTCACCCAGAACCAAATTATCTACCCATAAAATTAAAATAAGTATGAAGTAGTATCATGTTAGAGGCTGAAACCTTATTATAATATTTCCTTTTTTTCAAGTTTTTTTTTTAATTATTTTAATTGAAAGTCAGAGTTACACAGAGAGAGAAGGAGAAGCAGAGAGAAAGAGAGAGACAGTTCTTCCATCAGCTGGTTCACTCCCCAGATGGCCACATCGGCCGGAGTTGTGCCACTCAGAAGCCAGGAGCCAGGAGCTTCTTCTGGGTTTCCCACATGGGTGCAGGGGCCCAAGGGCTTGGGCCATCTTCAACTGCTTCCCCAGGCCATAGCAGATAGCTGGACAGGCAGTGGAGCAGCTGGGACTTGAACCGGCGCCCATACGGGATGCCAGCGCTTCAGGCCAGGGCATTAAACTGCTGTGCCACAGTGCCGACCCCTATAATATTTTCTTTAAAAATGAACTATAAAAGTCATTTATCGTACAAATACTGAGCTTGAGTTTTTTTTAAATAATGCTAAATATGGAAATAGTGATTATGAATATGACAAGTAGTAAAACTACAAGTATAAGGGAAACTGGTTTGTTAAAAATAATCAGGTTCTATTTGCCTCTCAATCAGAAAACTTAATTGTAGCTTAGAGAGCACCTTTCTTAGCTCCTCTAATAATGATTCTGTCCTTTGTTCTAGACCCTGTCTAGCGCACTTGGGCCTCATTCCTTCATAATCATAACCTCTACTCTACTACCAATGGCTCTACTCCCAACCTGTGTGTACTGATGGTCCTCTTCCCCACTTAATGCTGTATAATTGTTCAAACCTGGTAAATGCCACTCTTAGGATCATTGGTTACTATCCTCACCCTGTCTTTTATGACCTTGTCTAAATATGAGCAGAGTCGGCAAACTTGGAAGGCTTCCATAGCCTTGGCAACTCACGACGACAGCCTAGGGTGGTTACTGGCACCATAAACTAGAGTGTCAATTTGTTGGGTCAACAACAGGAGCCACTGTGCACTTGCTCCTCATGTGGGATCTCTGTCCTTAATGTGCTGTCCATTTTGATTTAATGCTATAACTAGTACTCAAACAGTATATTTCACTTTGTGTTTCTATGTGAGTGCAAACTGTTGAAATCTTTACTTAATATATACTAAATTGATCTTCTGTATATAAAAAGAATTGAAAATGAATCTTGATGTCAATGGAAGGCAAGAGGGAGCGGGAGAGGGGTGGGTTGTGGGTGGGAGGGAAGTTATGGGAGAGGGAAGTCATTGTAATCCATAAGCTGTACTTTGGAAATTTATATTCATTAAATAAAAGTTTAAAAATAATCTTTATAGTTTTCCCTTCTAAAATATAGTTTTTTAATCACTGGTCACATTTAAAGTATCAAATTACAAATTATATAACTGTTATTATTTTTTATTTTATGTATAATCATTCCTAGACATCAGGAAAAGTAGTATTTCCTTGTCTTAATAAGAGAAATCTGTATTGATTGGCCAGATGCTCTTTCTTTTTAACCAAAATATGAAACATTATTTGAATCCTCTTGTATACACCATATTCATGTGAGTCTCTAGAATGGAACATAGCAAGAGTGTTAAATTGTGTTGGATAGTCTCTTGATTTAGATGTATATAGTATGCAAAGACATTTTTGTATACCTGTGCAATGTTAAGTGGTTTCTTTAAAATATTTGCGGGCCTGCCATTTGGGCCAACTATCAAGTCATAAAATAGTCATCTCTACAAACATTCTCATGGAAAGTATTGTTGTTGACTCTGCCTCATTTATCCTTAGAAAAAAATTTGGTTAGTATCTCTCATTCAGTAAAAATATTTAGAGATAGGGAAAACTATTTCACCCATAATTTTAACGTTGAAGAAGTATGTGTTCAATGTTTATAATAATGAATGTATGAAAAGCACTATCATAAGAATCTGTGAACATCATACAATGTCCAGAACAATTGTCTAAAAAAAATTATACATTTTATTTAGGCTTATAAGGCAGATATATTAAGAAATACTAAGATGTGTTTAACAATATAGTTTAGACAAATGTTGGAGTTCTTAGAGTCTATTTCATCATTAATATTATCTAAAGAGGACAAGGACTGTCTATTACTTTTCCTATCTACTAACAACATAAAACTCTGAGCCTACTAATGAAACATAAAATATCTCTTAGGTTTGTGCAAGTGCATCCCAATATTAAAATAATCCATTGAAAAGGTAGCAATGGAGTATCTATATCCAGTGAATGTAACACAACACAATGTTTATTTATGATGTAACATGTTTTGCTTTCAAATTGAATAAATATGAAGAAATTACTGAACTTCTTTCAAGCATGGTTGTCTTATCTATAAGATGAAGTTCTGCTGTGATTGATGTTGATGAGTCTGTTTCTTTTTTTTTTTTTTTTTTTTAATGGCTGGAGCTGCGCAGATCCAAAGTCAGGAACCAGGAGCTTCTTCCAGGTCTCCCACGTGAGTGCAGGGGCCCATGGACATGGGCTATCTTCTACTACCTTCCCAGGGCATAGCAGAGTGCTGAATCAGAAGTGGAGCATCCAGGTTTCAAACTGGTGCCCATATGGGATGCCGGCATCTTAGGTGGCAGCTTTACCCACTATACCACAGTGCTGGCCCCAAGTCTATGTTTCTTTAAAGCATTTCATTTATTGCTTAGGGAGTAAAGATAGCAGTGTTTGAAAGTATGAGCTTTGGAACCTTATTTGTTATTAACTATGTGAGTTATAGTGTAGTTTTAACTTATGTTATTAACTATTAACTATGTGACTTATGGCAACTTAGTCACTGTACATTAGTTCCCTTGTTTGTATTATGATGATAATACTTGTACAAGCCACATAGGGCAATTCCAAAAGCTGAAGGTTAGTATATGTAGAGTACTTAGAATTGGGGATAGCACATGTCAAGAAATATGTTTTATCTGCATTTATACTAGTTATATTCTGATACTTGAAAGAAGTGATTATCATTTTTAAAAATCCCTGTTGATATGAATGTGAATCAAATAACATAATAGGAATAAGAAAGGAATTTCATGTATCTTTGTTGTCCAGATATTGTACTGTTTACTTTTGTATTTAGGAAGTACAGCAATGCTCTACTTATTAAAATAAAAATGTACTAAAAGGGAGGTATTGCAGTTATCTAAGGTTACATCTAGTATAATCAAAACAATGTGATTGGATTCATGAACACTTCTTTTAAATAGCCAGGTTCCCTGGACCTGGAACTGCGGCATAGTGGGCAAAGCTGTTGCCTACAGTGCCGGTATCCCATATGAGCACTAGTTCAAGTCCTGGCTGCTTCACTTCTGACTCAGCTCTCTGCTATGGCCTGGAAAAGCAGTAGAAGATGCCAAAGTCTTTTGGCCTCTGCACCCACGTGGAAGACCTGGAAGAAGCTCCTGGCTCTGGCTTTGGACCAGCACAGCTACAGCCATCTCGGCCATCTGAGGAGTGAACCAATGGATGGAAGACCTCTCTCTCTCTCTCTCTCTCTCTCTCTCTCTCTCTCTCTCTGCCTCTCTCTCTGCAACTCTGACTTTTAAATAAAATAGTTAAATCTTTAAAAAGTAGCCAAGCTCCCTCTAATACATTTATTATAGTTAGATATTCCTGTTGAAATGATCCCTTAATCACTAGATAGTTCATTTCTTCATCTATTTTAACAGTTTTTGTATTGAAGTCAATTTTTGTCTGATTTTGAAAATTTATGTTGGATTTCTTTTGTACCTTTAATGAGAGATTTTCTGCCTTCACATTCTTTTATAATGATGACTGTCTTTTTGTGCTTTTGTGTGTGGCACATCCTTAAGCATCTTTTGCCAGACTGGACACGTGGTGACAAACTCTTTCAATTTCTTTTTGTTGTGGAAGATCTTTATTTCTCCTTCATTCATAAATGAGAGCTTTGCAGGGTACAGTATTCTGGGTTGACAAGTTTTTTTTTTAAGTTTTTATTTATTTACTTGAAAGTCAGAGTTATAGAGAGAGAGAAGGAGAGACAGAGAGAGAGGTAGGGGGTGGTCTCCATCTACTGGTTCACTCCCCGACTGGCCGCAATGAGTGGAGCCGAGCCGATCCAAAGCCAAGAGTCAGGAGCTTCCTCCAGGTCTCCCAAGTAGGTGCAGGGGCCCAAGGACCTGGGCCATCTTCCACTGCTATCCCAGGCCATAGCAGAGAGCTGGATGGGAAGTGGAGCAGCCAGGACTCAAACTGGCACCCATATGGGATGCCAGCACAGCAGACAGCAGCTTTACCTGCTACACCATAGCACCAGCCCCAAGTGTTTTTTTTTTTTTTTTTTCCTTCTAAGACTTGGTCTGTGTCTCTCCATTATCTCTTAGCCTATAGAGTTTCTGATGAGAAGTCAGCATTTCGTCTCATTGGAGATCCTCTGAAATTAATCTGGCACTTCTCTCATACATATTTTAGAATCTTTTCTTTATGTTTTACTGTTGAATGTTTGACTACAATGTGCCAAGGTGAAGATCTTTCCCAAGATAGAATAAATGAACACAAATTGTTTATTCAATATTTCTCAAACTTACATGTTTATAAATTGAAACTTAGAATTTTCTTGGAATTACTCAAGTTTTTTATTTGAATTTTTTATTAATATGAAGAGAGATTTCACACATTCCATAGGTACAATTCCAAGAAGACAATCACACTTTCTTTCCACTTCTCTTATTCCTTTCCTCCCTTCTATAACTTTCCTCAGTTTTTGCAGGGATATACTTTTAATCCACTCTATATTCATATGCTTAATTTACCAATATAATATGCAACAAGTTAAAAGAAGGAAGACCACAGGAAGGCAGACTGGTTATGGTAACTAAAAAACCAGTATCTGTTCTAATACAATCTTGAGGGGTAAATGCAAGCACCTCATGGGTTGGTACTGAATAAGAACACCTATATCAATGTGTGGACTGATTTAAACCCTCAATAAGAAATGAATCGTGCTATTGCACACTCAAAAATTCTTAGAATTTAATGTTAATGCTAAGGTATATAAAGTTAATAACTGATGTAATAAATCTAGAAAGATAACATTCTCTGTTTTATCTTTGGCATGAATATATCTTCAGATTGGGTAACAACTGAGTCAACTGATGGTCTTTGAAAGATACACATTTATTTCCCAAAAGGCATACATAGTTTCCAAAAACTGTACTTTGTTTGATATATTAGACAAGTTTTATATTTGCACTGTCCAGTGTGACTGAAAAACACAATTTCATTTTTATTTTAAAATGTCATTAGCTTATATATTTAAATTAATTTTAACTTAGGTATGAATAACTATGTGAATAGCAATTACACGTTCTTAAGTTCCTAAATGGAATATCTCTAAATACATAAATAAAGTGTCTCATAATAACTAAATCCTCTCTAAATGTGGCATTAGATATATATCACCATTTCATAATTAACAATTTCATTTTTTATTCTTGGGTTCAGAAGTTTAACAGTTTTTTCTCATCCTTTATTATCAATAGATATTGAATGATGTGTAACAATATGTGTAACTTGTAATATTTCTATTTTTATAGTGATTTTCTTATAGCATTCCTTATGCATCATGAAATGCAACAGAGGTCATGATTAGTTGAAATTTTTTCTGAAGATGGTGAGAGCTATGAAATAGTTGATCAGCAGATAGTGACATTGCCAGATGTGTTTTGATTAAATGTCTACTTGGTAGTGTGTTATTTGGACTGGCATATGGATAAGGTCAGGGAAACTGGGTAGAAACTCATTTTTTGGAGTAGGAAAAATTGAAGACATAAAATATGAGCAGTGGTGTTGTTGAAGAAATGGGTTTGAAAGATTTTCTGAAGATAAAAATGAGTATGAGTGACAATTTGAGTGGCATTTTAAGACTTTAGCCTCAAGTGTGATGTTTTCTCTTAGTTGAAGAATATTGAAATCTTGAAAATAGAGGGAACTATCGTTTACAGCATTCTACTTTTCAAATTATTTGCTCACAGCTGTAAACGTCCTTGTACATTTCAGGAAGCTTATTATTTGAAGTGACTTAAAATCCACCTAATTGCTTGTTACTCAGTCAAAACTGAAAAGTTCAGAGATAATAGACATCTAGAATAGGAAAGGTTTGCCCCCTCATCTCAAATGTTTTCAGCAAGCACAAGGCTAATTTTGGTCTCTTGACTTTATCTTTTCTGTCAATATAAACATTTGTGTTCATACCCATCCAAGTGCTTCCATCCTTCTTGAAAAATAAGTGTATTTCCAAACCTTATATCATCAACAATCAAGTTTAGAAGATGATCACAGTCAATCAAATGAATCCAATAATTACAGTCAACCCAGTCCAATTCCCCAATCAATTACAGTAATGGGGAAAAGAAAAAAAAAAAACTTTGCCAGAATCTACAGAAAATGACCCCATGCACTCAACATTGCTAGAACAAGTTCCTATGTCCATTTTAAAACAAGCTATATTTAGTAGGATATAGAAATCAATGGGTATAGAAATTGCCATGTATACCAGCTAAATCAAAGACCTGAGGATAGGCTAGTTAATAACAGTTATTGAAAGAAAATATAAAAAATTATTATAAAACAAGGTAGAGAAATACTGATTGTCAAAAAACAGTTACCTCTCTGGAACAATTGTTAAAATTTTGGAAATTTTAGAAATTTAGAATGTAGAAGCATTTTTTGTCAAAAGCAATATAAGTGATATTCTTATAACTGTTGCCAGATGAAAGTTAATTTATTGAAGTTGATTTGTCTCTAGCATCTCAACACACCAAAGAAGTCTCTGTTTATTAAGGACTTATCATTAAAAACAACAGAAGCATCAATAACAATGGATGATGAAATTGTGTCTAATAATTCTTTAGGAAATTAATTTTTTACCTTGCAAACAAATCATGAAGGATTAGCTCAGCAATGGCAGCTTCATTTTTCATTGTAATTGCTTGAATTATTTCAAAGGTTCAACTGTAATCTTTTACCAATTAAGAATTAGCTAACTAGGTATGTAATGTGTGAGTCCTCTGAGGAAAAGAAAGTTAAATCAAAGTGTTATGTGAATTGGTCAATCCAGATTTAAATTAAAATGTAAGGAACTTCACAAAGCCTATACTGAGAAAACATACTTTTCCAAACATCATTCCTCCAAATTTTAGCAGACTGTTTACTAGACAGTGCCTTCTAATTTTATGTATATTTGGGAAAGAAGTTTTATTTTTCTTTATTTCAGAATAAATTAGATACTATAGTAAAATAGAGAAACTATGTATTGTCTATTCTGTTCACATAATTAAACTATGTACATGTCTGTATATACAAACATATATAGAAGGGTATATATATATATATATGCATACACACATATGAATATGTATATATATAGAGAGATATATGTGAAAACGGAGAAGAAAGACTAGTTGTCCTCATTAAGGTATTTTCCCATGGGGCAGAGACAATCAACTTCTGGAAATTTCTTGTGAAGATTATTGTTATTCCCAATAACTTAGAATCTCTAGAAATTTGAAGATTCACATAATTAATAAGTACCAAAGCTAAGATAATCCATTAATATGGTAACTTCTTACATAATAACATCTTGCACACTTAGTAATTATATTACTTTGTATTAGTCACCATGAGAGTTTATATAGTTTACTAATGCCATTATTTATTCCCAGAAACCTTTTATTTAAGGTATACAAACTTCATGCATTTCATAATGCAACTTTAGGAACGTAGTTATTCTCACCCTACCTGCCCATCTCAGCAGGAAACCCCCAGTGAGATATATATCCAAAACTTGAACTCCTCACCTTCAGTCACAGATTTATTTCATCTGTAGCCTTCCCTCAATTCAGTTGATGAGAACTCCACTCCCCCATTACTCAGGCCAGAAAGCCTGGGGTCATTCATGGCTCTTCCCTCAACATCATGTACTGTTACTCTTACCTTTTCACCCTCACCTTCTCCCTACATCCAACCCATGAGTAAACTATGCTGGCTGTACCTTTAGAGTATCCAAAATCTGCCTTTTTTGATTTTTTTTCAATTTGAAAGACAGTGAGTTCCCTTCCACTGGTTCGCTTCCCAAATGCCAACAACACCCCAAACTAGGCTAGGCCAAAGCTGGGAGACAGGAACCCAAGTATTGAAGTTCTCATCAATGCTTCCCAGGGTCTGCATTAGGAGAAAGAGCTGGGTATGTCATTATTAAAAATGATAAAACTTCTACTTTGATTGCTTTTTGTCTTTGCTCTTGATTTTGGATTTTCTTAATTACTATTTCTACCTATAGACACACTAAATCATTTATTTAAAATATTTTTATTGAAAATATTTTTTTCAAAACATTCATTTATTTATTTGAGAGGCAGAGTTATAGACAGAGGTCTTCCATTCATTGGTTCACTCCCCAAATGGACATAACTGCAGGAGATGGGCTGATTGGAAACCAGAAGCCAGAAGCTTCATCCAGGTCTCCCACATGGGTGCAGGGTCCCAAGCACTTGGGCCATCCTCTTCTGCTTTCCTAGGCCATAGCAAAGAGCTGGATCTGAATTGGAGCAGCCAGGACTAGAACTAGTGTCCATATGGGATGCTGGCCCTGTAAGCTGAAGCTTAACATACTACGCCACAGCATTAGCCTTCAATTGAAAACATTTTATCAGAACTAAAACTTGTTCACATTTATGGAGTACTATAAGATTTCTTGGTATATGTTCACATGGTATAATGTCTAATCAGGGTAAATATTTAATCTGTTCAAACATTTAGCATTTACTTATGGTGAAAACATCCAAAATCTTCTAGTTTGTTTCTTTTTTATTGAAAAAATATATAGTACAGTAACATTATCTATAATTACAGGACACACAGTTGACCAAGTAAATTATTTAGATTTTGCCTTATGTCAGGACAATGTGATATAATTCGTATCCTTTGAAAGTAGTCATCTGTTCTGAAATAACTATTGAAAAAGAAATAATTTCAAATATGTAACGCTTCTTTTGCCTCAGAGATGTATGCAAGAATGCAAGTCATAAAGAGGGAACTAACTTTGGTTTGTCATCGAAGACATATATCCAGGGGCTGGCTTTGTGGTTTAGTGGGTTAAGCCCCGCCTGCAGCCTCTGCATCCATGTGGAATGGGCACTGGTTTGAGTTCTAACTGCTCCATTTCTGATCCAGCTCCCCATTAATGCACTTTGGAAAGCATTGGAGGATAATAAATGTACTTGGGCCCCTGTACCCACATGGGAGACCAGAGAGAAGCTGCTGACTCCTGACTTTGGCCTGGCCCAACCCTGGCTGTTGCAGCCATTTGGAGAGTGAACCAGCAGATGGAAGACCTCTCTCTCACCCTCTATAACTCTACCTTTCAAATAAATAAAATACATAAAAAGGGCAAACATCCCATCTAAAAATGTCTCTGAGGTATATAAAGACTTTAAGGGAGTGACATGTATTAGAATTTGGAACATTTCAAACAAAGATGAAGCATGCTGCGACTAAAATTATGAATAAGAAGGTCAAATACCACATAATCTCACTCATGTGGAATCTAAAGAAGGTGAGCTCATAGAAGTTGAGGGTAGAAAATTGTTACCAGAAGCTGGCAAGAGTTATGGGATAAAGAAACGAACAAACTACAATTAAGTTGGAGAATGAAATTTTGATGTTTCATTGTAAAATAGGTTACTATGGTTTTAAAATAGCTAGAAGAGAGGATCTACTCACACCACAAAGAAATGAGAATTACATGATGTGATAAAAATGTTGAGTACCCTGATTATTATTATGTAATATATATACATAATGAAACATTACAGAGTGGGTAATTGGTGCAGTGCTTAAGACTCTGCTTGGGAAGTCCACATGCCATATCTTTCAAATTGAAAAAAAAATCATAAAAGGCAGATTTTGGATACTCTAAAGGTACAGCCCTTAGGGCTTTGGCCTGGATCAACCCAAGCCGTTGTAGGCATTTGGAAAGTAAACCTGTGGTGGAAAATCTATCTATGTGTATCTTCACCTGTCAAATAAAATGAATAAAAAATAATAACAGTGTACCTGAGAATATGTACTATCACTTCAATGAAAAACAATAATTTTGGGGCAGGCACTGTGGCACAGTGGGTTAATGCCCTGGCCTGAAGCGCCAGCATCCCATATGGGAACCGGTTCTAGTCCTGGATGCTCCTCTTCCAATCCAGCTCTCTGCTATGGCCTGGAAAAGCAGTAGAGGATGGCCCAAGTCCTTGGGCCCCTGTACCCATGTGGGAGACCTGGAGGAAGCTCCAGGCTCCTGGCTTCGGATTGACACAGCTCCAGCCATTGTGACCATCTGGGGAGTGAACCAGCTGATGGAAGACCTTTTTCTCTGTCTCTACCTCTCTCTGTAACTCTGTCTTTCAAATAAAAAAAAAACAATAATTTTAATAAAAGATTTATATAGAGTTGGAGTTAAGATATACCTTTTATATGCAGAAATAATGCAGCCATTTAACTTAATCAATGCAGATAATAAAAAGGAATAAAATAGAATATTTACTAGTTTACAAGAATATACATTGGCTTTAAAAAAATATGGGCTCTCTATCATAATGGGAACATGCGTAGTTTCTATTACATTTATTGTTTCTAATGGTAATTACCAAGGAGAATGGTAAACTCATGGTTGTTTTGCTGAGTATGAAATTAGATGTGTTGGTGTTAAATGTTTTATTCGTTGTTAAAATAGAAATTGTTCCACAAAAACATTCTCACTGTATCTATTATTGTCATTGTAGTATACTAGATGGTGGTTAAAAAAATACAATGGTTATTCTATAGTGACTAAAGCAGTAATACACCATGATAGGCTATTATGCTTTATGGGATATTATAGTATGTTCTCATACCAAGGAAATGGAAAAAGGTAAATTCTTGAGTAGAAAAATTATTCTATATTGGAAAAGCTTTTTAAAGACCCTTCATCTTTAGATGAAAATCCTTCGAGGAAATGTCTAAGGTATATTTATTTATTTACTGCTATTTTTACTAGTCTTTTCTTTAGCTTTTTTAAAAAGTTTTTTTATTATTTGAAAGAGTTTGAAGAGAAGAAAGAAAGGGAGAGGAGAAGGGGGAGGGGTAGGGAGATCTTTCATCTGCTAGTTCACTCCCTATATGGCTGCAATGGCCAGAGCTGGGCTAGGTTGAAGCCAGGAGTCAGAAGCTTCTTCTAGGTCTACCATGTGGGTGCAGGGGCCTGAGTACTTGGGACACCTTCCTCTGCTTTCCCAGGCACATCAGGGAGCTGGATTGAAAGTGGAGCAATTGGGACTTGAACAGGCACCTACATGGGATGGTGGCATTGCAGGTGATAGCTTAACCTGCTAGACCACAATGCCAGCCCTTTTGTTTACTTCCACATTGTTTATGGCCCTATCTAAATACTAATGGAGTCTGTGGACTCAAAAGGCTCCCATAGCCCTGGAAGCTCATGTCAAAAGCCTTGGGTGATCCCTGACATCATGAAAAGTGTGAATTGTTAAATGGAAAACAGGAGTCATTTGAGGACACCCTCCCCTCCCCTGCTTCATTGTGGGTGGGGGGATGTGCCTGAAACCTTCTTGCCTAAGGGACTTAAACAACCTGTTGTTGAGCAAAAGAACATTCTGTGGTAACACTGCAGTGAGTAAACATCCTGCTGCCCTCCCTATCATCCCGGACCTCCTGGCTCCCTGTCTGGAATAATTCCCCCTTTCCACCTCCTGCCAAACCCCCCGCTGAGTCCCTTGTAGGATTTATAAACCATGTGTAAAAAAATGAAGTTTGCAGCTTGATCAGAGCTCTTGTCTTGCTGCCTTCCTTGTGTCTCCTGTGCCTTTCATTCCTCCCTCTAGGTTCTTGGCCCTAGTTGAAGTCTCGTGGAACAGGACAGAGTCACTGTGCACTTACTCCCCATGTAGGACCTCTGTACTTAATGAGTTGTACTACAAGAATTTACTGTAAAACTTACTTTCAAACTTACTTTATACTTTGTGTATGTGTGTGTGTGGGTGCAAATTGTTGAAATCTTTTCTTAGTATAGAGTTGGTCTTCTGTATATAAAGTTAATTAAACATGAAGTTTAAGATAGGAGAGGGAGTAGGAGATGGGATGGGAGTGGGGTAGGAAGGTGGGTATGGAGATGGGGGAGAACCACTATATTCCTAAAACTGTACCTATGAAAATTATATTTGCTGGGTCTTAGTCCACCCGTACAGGATGGACTGGGTCCGAGGAAAGGTAAGTGCGCCGCTCGCCCGTTCCCCAGCCTCCTGGTCCCGGAGACAATCAGACGCAGTGGGGAGCCAAGTCTAGCAAGGACTCATTTACCTTTTGCATAATAGTACCTTTTATAACACAAAACTGCAGAGTCATTGGGGCAGGGCTAAGGACCAACCAATCACTTAAAAAATCACCTTATGGGGGGATTTCTATAGGACTAGCCCTATGTCTATACACTTGTTACTAGTTTTGTTACCTCCCCTGATGTTGGGCAGCCAGTTAGTTTTAGTGGTAAACAACTTTGGATTCCGCCCATCTTACTTCCTCTGGGCGCCATCTTACTTGGCTCCACGTGGCTTCATTCCGCGCAGCTCAGGCGGGGGCACCCTGGAGCAGATGCACATGCGGAGCCCCCGGGCCTGGCCTGGCCTGCCCTGGCCGCGCTCATGCCCCACAATATTCATTAAATAAAAGCTTTCTTTAAAAAATGATGTGTTGCCTACAGACCTTACTATCAACATGTCCAAAACTTGATGATTCAAGCAGTTTTCTCTTATATGAAATTTATCTTTTGCTTCTTTTGCTTAAAATTATTACATTTTGATATTTTTGATAAACACATAATACTTGTACCTTTTTATGTGTTACAGAACAATATTTCAACATATGTTTGCAGCATAAACTGATCCAATCGTATAATTATTATTTCTATGCAATTTTTATTTTTTTAAAATTGGTTTAACTTTTAAGGATTAATACATTAGATTTTCAGTATCACAGCAAATGCATAATAATTCCTACAATACATTTCAAATCAATTCTCATATTAATGTGATATTAATACAAAGTGAACAGATCCCATGTAGTTCATAGATGTAGTTCAGAGAAAATAATATTTTCTCATTCCCTTTCTCTTTCTTCCTGCCATCCTGCCTGCCTTCATTTCTTCCTTTATTTTCTTTTCTTTTTAACTTTTATTTAATGAATATAAATTTCCAAAGTACAGCTTATGGATTACAATGGCTTCCCTCCCCCCATAACTTCCCTCCCACCCGCAACCCTCCCCTTTCCTGCTCCCTCTCCCCTTCAATTCACATCAAGATTCATTTTCAATTCTCTTTATATACAGAAGATCAGTTTAGTATATATTAAGTAAAGATTTCAACAGTTTGCCCCCACATAGCAACACAAAGTGAAAAAATACTGTTGGAGTACTAGTTATAGCATTAAATCACAGTGTACAGCACATTAAAGAGAGATCCTACATGATATTTTTTAAGAATTGATTAATTATCTATGCAATTTCCAATTTATCACCATGTTTCTTTTTTTTTTCATTTTCAATTCTCTTTATATACAGAAGATCGATTCTGTATATACTAAGTAAATATTTCATCAGTTTGCACCCACACAGAACATAAAGTGTAAAAATACTGTTTCAGTACTAGTTTTAGCATCACTTCACATTGGACAACACATTAAGGACAGATCCCACCTGAGAACTAAGTACACAGTGACTCCTGTTGTTGACTTAACAATGTGACACTCTTGTTTATGGCGTCAGTAATCTAGGCTCTAAGTCATGAGTTGCCAAGGCTATGGAAGCCTTTAGGGTTCGCCGACTTTGATCTTATTCCGACAGGGTCATAGTCAAAGTGGAAGTTCTCTCCTCCCTTCAGAGAAAAGGATGATGGCCCCATTCTTTCCACTGGGAACTCACTCACAGAGATCTTTCATTTAGGTCTTGTTTTCTTTTTTTTTTTTCTTCAGAGTGTCTTGGCTTTCCATGCCTGAAATACTCTCGTGGGCTCTTCAGCCAGATCCGAATGCCTTAAGGGCTGATTCTGAGGCCAGAGTGCTATTTAGGACATCTGCCATTCTATGAGTCTGCTGTGTATCCCGCTTCCCATGTTGGATCATTCTCTCCCTTTTTGATTCTATCAGTTAGTATTAGCAGACACTAGTCTTGTTTGTGTGATCCCTTTGACTCTTAGACCTATCAGAGTGATCAATTGTGAACTGAAATTGATCACTTGGACTATTTAGATGGCATTGGTACATGCCACCTTGATGGGATTGTATTGGAATCCCCTGGCATGTTTCTAACTCCACCATTTGGGGCAAGTCTGATTGAGCATGCCCGAAATTGTATATCTCCTCCCTCTCCTTTTCCCACTCTCATTTTTAACAGGGATCACTTTTCAGTTAAAATTTAAACACCTAAGAATAATTGTGTGTTAATTACAGAGTTCAAACAATAGTACTGGAACAAAAAAAATACTATAATGGATATGTATTGCGTTGTACATCAACAGTCAGGATAAGAGCTGATCAAGTCACTGTTTATCTTATTGTCCGATTCACTTCCACAGGTTTCCCCTTTGGTGCTCAGTTAGTTGTTGCCAATCAGGGAAAACAAATGATATTTGTCTCTTTGGGACTGGCTTAATTCATTCTGCATGATGTTTTACAAATTCCTCCATCTTGTTGCAAATGACCTGGTTTCATTGTTTTTTACTGCTGTATAGTATTCTATGGAGTACATGTCCCATAATTTCTTTATCCAGTCTACTGTTGATGGGCATTTAGGTTGGTTCCAGGTCTTAGCTATTGTGAATTGAGATGTAATAAACATTAATGTGCAGACATCCTTTGTGTTTGCCAATTTAATTTCCTTGGGTAAATTCCAAGGAGTGGGATGGCTGGGTTGTATGGTAGGGTTATATTCAGGTTTCTGAGGAATCTCCAGACCGACTTCCAAAGTAGCTTAACCAGTTTGCATTCCCACCAACAGTGGGTTAGTGTCCCTTTTTCCCCACATCCTCTCCAGCATCTATTGGTGGTAGATTTCTGAATGTGATCCATTCTAACCAGGGTGAGGTGAAGCCTCATTGTGGTTTTGATTTGCATTTCCCTGATGGCTAGTGATCTTGAGCATTTTTTCATGTGCCTGTTGGCCATTTGGATTTCCTCTCTCGAAAAATGTCTTTGAGGTCCTTGGGCCATCTCTTAAGTGGGTTGTTTGTTTTGTTGTTGTGGATTTTCTTGATTTCTTTGTAGATTCTTGTTATCAATCCTTTATCTGTTGCTTAGTTTGCAAATATTTTTTCCCATTCTGTCGGTTGCCTCTTCACTTTCCTGACTGTTTCTTTCGAAGTACAGAAACCTCTCAATTTGATGCAATCCCAGATGTTAATTTTGGGTTTGACTGCCTGTGCTTCTGGGGTCTTTTCCAAGAAGTCTTTGCCTGTACCTATATCTTGCAGGGTTTCTCCAATGCTCTCTAATAATTTGATGGTTTCAGGTCGTAGATTTAAGTCTTTAATCCATGTTGAGTGAATATAATTCTTAACCAATGGTTTAAGGAAGGTGTAAAACAAAATGACCAAACTATACTTGCAGCAATACTGACACACAAAGACTTTATTTTCTTTTTTGTGTTTTTTTTTCTTTTTTATTGTTAGTTCTGATGTAAAAGGGAGAACATGTGGTATTTGGCTTTCTGTTTATGGCTTACTTCATTCAACATGATGTCCTCCAGTTGTATCCATTTTGATTCTATTTTGATGTAAATGGTAGAATTTTTATTTTTATAACTAAATAATCTATTGTGTGTGTGTGTGTGTGTATATATATATATATATAGATACCGCATTTTCTTTATCCATTCATCTTATGATAGACACCTTATTTGATTCCATATTTTGGCTATTGTGAACCCTGCTCTATAAACATGGTGATGCAGCTCTCTTGTTGATACAATGTGTTTATGTCTTTTGGGTATTTACCTAGTAGTGGGATTACTGGGATATATGGCAAGTCTATTTCTAGTGTTTAAAGAAATTGCTGTACTGTCTTCCACAGTGACTGCACTAATTTACATTTCCACCAGCAGTGTAAAAGAGTTCCACATTCCACATCCTTGCCAGCATTTGTTACTTTCTGCCTTTTTCCATAACATTTTGGGATTTGAATCCTACAAGCTCATCTCTTCTAGTCTTCATTTAGTATGAAATACGTTATTGTGAAATGCTGTCACTGCACAGTGAAAAAATTTTTAGAGTTTTAATTGAAATATTTTGACATAATGAGACAGAAGTAAGGATAGAGCAAGGGAAGGGAAGGGAAGAGGAGGGAAGGGGAGAGAGAGAAAAGGAGAAAGAGAAAAGGAGGAGGAGAGGGAGGGAGAAGAGAGGGGAAGGAGGAGAAGAAAGGGGAAGAAGAGGAAGAAAGAAATCTTTAATTTTTTGGTTTACTCCCTAAAAACCTATAATAGCCAGGGCTGGGCCAGGACAGCTGGTATCCCAACTGGTGACTTAAACCCTGAAAATTTAACCACAGATTAAGAAGCCTCACTCTAAATTTGTGAATCCTGTAAATCTCTGAAGTAATATATTTTAAGCATTATGATTAATCATTTTGTAGTTATACTTTTTATTTAAGTGAAACATTATCCATTAGCCTTTTTCTGAATAAAAATAGTATATGTGTGAAGAACAACAGTTATGCAAATAGTAGCAGTGACCTATATTAAGATTATATAAGTGCCACAGTTAAATCCATGGAATAGTATTATTATTAGTTTTATTCTATAGCTACGAAAATGAGACGAGGTCCTGGTATTGTGGCATAGCTGATTTAGCCATTGCAGGCAAAGCCAATGTACCATATCAGAGTTGAGAGTTCTGGTTTCTCAGTTCCAATGTAACTCTCTACTAATGTGCCTAAGAAAACAGCAGAGGATGCCCTGAATCCTTCGGCCCCTACCATCCATGTAGGTGACCATGATGGAGCTTCAAGGTTCTGGCTTCAGCCCTATGCAGCCTCAGCTTTTTTGGCTATTTGAGGAGTGAACCAGCAGATGGAAAACCTCCCTCTCTCTCTGTATTTCTCTCTCTCTCTCTGTAACTCTGCATTTCAAACAAATGAATAATTTTTTATAAAAGTTAAAAACTGAGAAGATACCTGGAATTCAAACCTAAGTATCTCTAATTATAGAAATTGTCCAGTTAGACATTATGTTATATACAAGAATATGTGTGTATATGAATATGCATTTATACTTATGTAAGAATATGAATGTGTATAAAAATATAATACTCTTGAAATATAGTCAGGATTATTCATGGAATATGCATAGAATCAGGAAGAATATCATTATATATACACATGTATATGTAACATTTAAATACATCCTAAATGGAAAAATATGAAAACAATACCAAAGTATATTATATTATCATAAATATGTAACAAAACACAAAGGATGAAAATTATTATATGGAAACATGAAAAATTTGATGAGATGTCATTAAAATATTGACAGGAAAAATAATTCATTTCTAAACTACCCTAAAAGGATGTAAAAATCCTCACAACTAATGACAATTGTAAACTTAGAGTTTGTTGAAGTTTAGAAGCTATTGAAAGGAAGATAATGGTTATTATACTAGGTGACACCAAATTCCTCTTTAGTGCATGCTTAACTTTAAGAGAACATTTTAGTTGTTGAACTATTTAGGTAGTAAAACATTCAATCTACTATAACATAAGTTAGAAATATGTTCTCTCAAAAACAATAAGTTAAAAATTATATTAAAAACAGTGATAAAATAAGGGAATCACCTGTATCAGTAAGAATGAGTCCATTGTTCTCTCTCATACCAGCTGAAAGACTGTGTGTGTGTGTGTGTTGTAAGATTTATGTTATTTATTTGAAATGGAGAGAGACGCAAAGACAGAGATTTTCTGTCTGCTGATTTGCTTTCTAAATAATCGCAAGAACCCAGACTGGAACAGTTCGGAGCCAGGAGCCTGGAAATCCATCCTGGTCTGCCACATGGGTGGGAGGCACACAAGCACTTGAGCTATCCTCCACTGAGCTTCCAGGTGTATTACCAGGGAACTGGATCTGAAGTGTAACAGCCATGACTCCCAACAGAACAGCCAGGACTCCATGGCTCTTGTTAAATGCCAGTGGCACAGACAGTGGCTTTCCCTACGTTTCACAATACTGGCCCCAAGTGTGCATTCTGTATGCAACAACTATCTCTCCTGAAATGGAAACAAACTTTTGGCAGGTATTAAAACAGTTCAGTGAAGTAAAGTATAAATGGAAGATTTTATTTTCTCAGCAAGCTTCCATTTAAGAATCAGCCAGTTATATTTATTTAAAAAACTAAACGTAGAACTTGAAAAGAGAACTCATGAGCTTTTCTGGAAACTGTTGTAAGATAAATGCCATTTACTGAGGTAATTAGGGAAACTTTAGCATAGGACTGATGATAAACACATGTATTAATTAAATAACTAAAACTGAAGGGAAGTTAGAAAACTGATGGGAAAATACTATGTTACTGCCAAAAGTGGAAAGTCCACCTTATTCTAATTAAAGGAGAAGAAACAGCATGAAGCAAAAGAAAATTAATTATGGTTCTATACTTAACATTTAACTGTCATATAAAATGAGGTGAAAATAAGGATAAGTAATTATTGTAAGAAAAGACTAATAATTATAAAATATGGTACACAAAAATATATGGTAGGGATATTTGAGTGAATATTCCTAAGGATTTTGCCAAAGTAGCCACCATTAAAGCCACAAACTTGCAAACAAACCCCTCAGAAGATAACTTTTCTGCTGAGTGGGTTGATTCAGTAGTATTGTCTCTATTACAAGATAAAGATATGCTGTATTGTATTAAGTATTAGTCTTTTAGTCTTAGTTTACATCCTTTTATATCTATATATAGAGAGATATTTTTATAGCTATATAACCGATATATATATATATATATATGATAATGCCTCATGGTTGTAGAGACTGAGAAACGCAGATCAACAGTTGGTAAGCTGGGAAAACTGGATACCCAGGAGAACTGATGGTGTGAGGTACACTCTAAGAGTGAAGTTGGACATCTTTTCATTTATTTTTTTTTATATTCCTTGCCTTTTTCCTGTTGGACTGTGGTCTTTTTATTTGTTGAACTGTAAAACATCCTTCCTTTTTTCATGTTCTGTAATAATACAAAGGTAACAGGTTTAAGTGTAATTCACAGATACAATTCTGATAATATGGTATTCCCTTCTTCTTTCCATCCCTCCCTCTCTCTGCTTGCTTGCTTCCTTCCTTCCTCTCATTCTTTTTTAGTTTTTAGGTAACATTTTTAATTTACATTATAGAAAAGGGCTTACTGCTACACTAAATAAAGAGTTTGACAAGTAAAAGGTGAATCAATCCTAAATAAGTGGCAATAATGGCAATGGCTATTAACAGTAATAAATGGACAGATGACACTTTTACACACATACTTTACATGTAAAGTAATCATAGATCATTTAAACTATAGTAGTATAACTTTTTAAAATTTTATTAATGTAGGCAGGACAGATTTCATGTATTTTGTAGATATAATTCTAAGAAAATAACTATACTTCCCTCACTTTTTGTATCCCAACTCCTGCTTTCCTTGCTTTTTTTCCTTTAATTTTTGCAGTTAACATAGTTTAAATTTACCTTATAATTACAGGCTTAATGCACCACTAACCATAATATTCAATGACTGAAAAATAGAAATACCACTGTTTCACAGGAATATAAAAAAGGGCTATAACTAATAATGAAATCATTAGATATCAGTTTCATCCTTATACATTACTTTTTTGTATTCTATATTAATGAACATTTGCATATATTTATACAGAATGGATTACTACTCAGCCATGAAAAGGTTGCAACTGAAGACCATTATGCTTAGTGAAATAAGCCAGTCTCCAAAAGATAAATATCATGTTTTCTCTGATATGTGGTAGTATAACATTTTGAACCGTTGGTTTGATAAAGATATAAAACAAAGTTTGTCAGAGCTGTATTTGCAACAATAGTGGCACACACAGATATTTATTTATTTTTTTTTATCTTTCTTCCTTATTTTAGCTCCAACATATAAAGGAGAAGATGATTTGTTTTTATGTTTCTAGCTTATTTCACTCAATATAATGTCCTCTATTTGCATCCATTTTAATGCTAATGGCAGAATTTGATTCCTAAATATCTGATTTTTTTTGTAGCTTCTGTGAATGGGATTTCTCTTGTTATTTCTCTTTCAGTCAGTTCATCATTAGTGTATATAGAAAGCTACTTTTTAAATGTTTGTTGTATCTTGTAACTTCACTGAATTGATTTATCATTTCTAATATCTTTTTTGTGGAGTGTTTGTTTTTCCATGTACAACATCACGTCATCTGCAAACATGAATTTTTATTTATTTATTTATTTATTTTGACAGGCAGAGTGGACAGAGAGAGACAGAGAGAAAGGTCTTCCTTTGCCCTCCAATGGTTGGTTCACCCTTAATGGCCGCCGCGGTTGGCGCGCTGTGGCCAGCGCACGCTGCTGATCTGATGGCAGGAGCCAGGTACTAATCCTGGTCTCCCATGGGGTGCAGGGCCCAAGCACTTGGGCCATCCTCCACTGCACTCCCTGGCCACAGCAGAGAGCTGGCCTGGAAGAGGGGCAACCGGGACAGAATCTGGTGCCCCAACCGGGACTAGAACCCGGTGTGCCGGCGCCGCAAGGCGGAGGATTAGCCTAGTGAGCCGCGGCGCAGGCCAACATGAATATTTTAATATGCATTCTTTTCCCAATTTTGATGTCCTTTATTAGTTTCCTAATTGTTCTTGCCAATAATTAGAGTAGTATGTTGAATAAAAAGTGATGAAAGTGGACATCCTTGTCATGTTTCAGATCTGAGGGGAGATGCTTTCTGTGCTTTTTGCCATTCAGTATGATATTGGCTGTGGGTTCACTATATATAGCCTTTATCATTTTGTTCCTTCTATTTATAATGGTGGAGGATTTTTGTCATGAAGGAGTGTTGAATCTTTTTAAACACTTTCTCCATATGCATTGAGATAATTATAAGATTTTGTTCTTCATCTTGTTTATGTGACTTATATTGTTGATTTGCAGATATTGAGCCACCATCCCACTGGGTTGTGATACACAATCTTTTTATATGGTTTTAGATTCAGGTTGCTAGTATTTTGTTGAGAATCTTTGCATCTATACTCATCAAGGATCTAAAACTGTAGTCTTTGTGTTGTGTCAGTTCAGTTTTGGTATCAGAATGATACTGGTCTCATAAAAAGTCTGGCAGATTTCTATCCTGTTCAACATTTTGGAATAGTTTTAAAGGAATTGGAGTAGTTATTCTCTAAATGTTCTGCAGAATTCAGGTTTTGTAGTCATCAGGTCCTGGACTTTCCTTGATGGAAGGCTTTAATTACCTCATCAGTCTCATTGCTTGGTATGGATCTGTGTACATTGACTAGTTCTACTTGCTTTAATCTTCGTAGGCTATATGTATCCACAATTTATCCTTCTCTTTGAGGTTTCCCAGTGTATTAACAGATTGTTTTTCATAGCATTTTCTTATGATCCCTTGTATTTTGGTGATATTGGCTGTAATGTCTCCTTTTACAACTCTAGTTTTATTTAGTTGAGTTTTTTCTCTTTTTATTATTCTGGTTAGAGGTTTGTGTATATTGTTTTAGCTTTTTGCATTTATCTTTTCTACTTTTTTGTTTCAATTTCACTTATTTTTTGTCTGATCATTATTATTTCTTGCCTCCTGCTATTTTGGGGTTTAGTTTGTTCTTATTTTCCTAAGTCTTTGAGATTAGATCATTTATTTGAGACTCTTTTTTTAATATAAGCACTTAATTCTATGAACTTCCCTCTTAATACTTATTTGCTGTATCCCATAGGTTTCGATATGTTGTGCTTTCATTTATTTTAAGAAAATTATTAATTTCCTTTTTAATTTCTTCAATGATCTATTGATCATTCAATACATGTTTAGGTTCCATGGATTTTTGAATGTTCTGACTATGAATTCTTTATTTAGTAGGGTCATTAAGCCTCTGACTATAATGTGAATTAAAGGCACATGTTATAAATTAAAATATTAAGTTAATGTACTGTCTGAATCCAAGGGCCTAATAAGCAAGAGAACTATTTGTGAAATTTTAGTTTGAATGTGATGTCCTGAGAACCAGGACACCTAGTGGTATAAATTCTAATCCAAGTTTGATTCTAAAAGCAGAAGACAAATAAGCTATTGCAAAGATAGTTGGCAAAGAGAAAGAAATATTTTTTGGTAGAATTTATTTTATTTAGTACTTTAACAGATTTGATAAGGTCTACTCATTTCTGAGGTGGCAATCTATTTTACTCAATCCACCAACTGAAATTTTAATGTCATCTAGACACAAATTTGAGCACTGCATGGCTCAGTCCAATTGACACACAAAATTAACCACTACACAACTCTTTTTCTTAATAGCTGTCCTTGTCTCTTTTCTGCCATGTTATTAAATAGGATAGACTCTAAACCAGTTGGGTTCATGCTAAGACAAATAAGAAATAGTTGGAAGGATTTGCTAGCATGTAGGAGAATGAGGCAAGGCAATCTTTCTGGTTTGCATTTTGCTAATACTTGATCAAGTATTAGTATCCAGGGGAATAATGAAAACTTGAAGTATAAATGTAGGTAGGAGTATTTAACCATCAGAGGCCATGGGGCCACATTAACTCGAATGTCTGTGTTGCAGACCCTCTCCTGCTAGACATTATAGGAACCAGTTGGAGGGAATACTGCAGACTCCCTCCTGCTTGTTATCAAAGGGCCAGCTGGGTCTAAGCAAATCCATATTGACTCTAGAAACAACAAAACTGTCTACCTTGTAGTTGTGATCTGTTAACCTGTGAGAGCCCAAGATAATAATGTGCTTCCCAAATTTGCCACCAAACTGCCTTAAAGAAAGCACCTCCCTCATTACTGCCTTGCTAAATTTAGGGTATAAAAGTAGGGAAAGGTAAAGGATTGGGCCCACATGGGTAAATAAACTATGTCTTTCCTCTGGAAGCCGCAAGTGTCATTTGCTTTCTTTGGTCATTGTCTGTAACAATTGGACTGGCAGGTATGTAGTGGTATGGTTAATAAAATAAGACTTTCCTAGTAAAAATATCAGAAGCCAAAGTGGATTTGATATATACAATCAGAGGAAGGCAAGGAAGAAGAAATGACAAGCAGTTGCTGAAGGACAAATCATATCACTTACTGAGTTCCTGAATTTGAGCCATTTATTTTTTTTTAGATTTATTTATTTATTTGAAAGTCAGAGTTACAGAAGGAGAGGCACAGAGAGAGAGAGAGAGAGGAAAGGAGGGGGGGGGAGGGAGGGAGGAAGGGATCTTCCATCCGCTGTTCACTCCCTAAATGGCTGCAATGGCCAGAGTTGAGTTGATGCAAAGCCAGAAGCCAGGAGCTTATTTCCAGGTCTCCCACATGGGTGCCCCCAAGCATTTGTCCATCTTCTGCTTTCCCAAGATAGCAAAGAGCTGGATAGGAAGTAGAACAGCCAGGACTTGACTGGCACCCATATGGGATGTCGGCACTGCAGGTGATGGCTTTACCTGCCATGCCACAGAGCCAGCCCCTGAGCCACTTTTTTTTAAAAGTCTCATTCTTTGCCTAATGAAAGGTCAAGTCTATAGGAAAAAGGAAAAGAAATAGATACCTAAATAAGATATCTTATATAAATTACATATAAAATAAGACTATTACATCTTGTATTCTGGTACATTAAAAGCAAAATTGGAAATAGGTGTTTTGATATATATACAGATATAGATATATATTCCAATATATATTATTACTTTGTTGTGGGGATTAGTTTCATGATTTAGGTCATAAACATGCAAGAGTGGAACTCTTATTATGTCTCCATTTAACTTGCTAGAATGGCCACAAGCTAACATAAGTTCAACAATTTAATGATCCCCATTGCATTTGTACTTCCATAGTATTATTACTAGATGAGATTAATAAGATCTCAAGTATAGCTTATAGAGCCTATGACTTGAGAAAATAGCATTTTCTATCCCAAGTTAAAAACAATCATAACTTGCAATTACATGGGACAAAAATATCCATTCACAAATTTGGCCAGGGTCTGATTAACTTTTTTCCTCTATGTCATAATATAATTTGAAGAGGTTTGAATATTTCAATTCTACTGAACATCACACTCATTTACTACATTGATGACAGAGATAACTGCACAGGATGGGCATGAAGAGGCTAATCTTTGAAAGATATGATAATATAGTGGTTTCCACAGGATAGGAGATAAATCCAATCATGTGTCATAAGCCTCATGTGCCAGCATAACTGGTTCAGACCAGTAGTCATGAGCATGCAGAATATCCCTTCCAGAATGTCAGATTAATTGTTGCATTAGATTCTCTTATAAGAAAGGAGGACACTGTCGGCTGATAGTCTGGATTCTAGAAGCAGCAAATTCTTTGCTTGAAAATATTGTTCTGATTCAAATTGTGAGTGACATGAAAAACTTCCACTTTTGAGTACTATCTAGAATGAAAAATATTCTAGAGAAGATAAATTATATCTATGATCTTGTATCTTTATGAATAAGCATAAAGTATGATGGGGTCCTCCTGAGAACCATTAAACCATAGTGGGTAGCTAACATAGGTTAATTATATACAGAAGTGAGAATACTATATATCAAAATAAAATTTGTACAGTGTTCCCTCGAACTCTTCCTCTTAGCCGGATACCAAATACTACTTGTAATCCAACACAACTAACCGTGGGAGAATAATGACAAAGAGGAAGTCAGAATGAAAATAGTAATGTTAAAATATTTTATTTTGGTAAAATCATTAAAGCATGTGTCTGAAAACACATTTTAGGTGCCCCTTACAGGACCTCCATGGAAGTTAGCTGCTTTGCAGCTCAAGCTTGGATAGCTTCATGGTAAATCTAAACCTATTATCTTCAAAAATTGTTTACTTTGTTATTTAAAGAAGGGAAAAAAAAACACAACTTTGAGAAATGTTTCTCTGATAAGATCTACAAACACTGAATTGCAGTTCTCATGCTCAAGTCAATACTTTAATTGACTTTAATTTTCATCTATTAATAATGTGGGTGTAGGCAGAGAACTTTCTAGTGTCCCCAAATTGTATATTGCATATTTATTAGTTTGATATCATTTTGTTTAGTTTGGCCTATAATCAGAAGTATGAATTAATCAAATTTCAATAAGGCAAACAATTCATGGAGAATAAATATCAGGAAATAAATCCTCAAAATAAATTAGCATTTAACTAATGAAAATGTATCACAAACTCATATCCAATGCACAGCACTGTGAAACATCAAATGGAATGGATGCATGCCAACTTGTTTGACCCCAATATGGAAATAACTAATGAAAGATTGTGGATAATGACCTACATAACAAAGCATTATAAATATGCTGACATAACAAATCCAGAATAATTCCCAAGTCTGTTTGACTGCTAAAAGGATTCTGAAATGAAACTTGATTGTTATAGTAATTTAGTAAAGTAGTAAAAAGTGAGATGAATATTACTATAGGACAGCTCTGTTCTTGAGGCAGCTATTCCTTTCTGCATTCTAATAAATCAAAAAGCAAAATTGGAAACAGGATTAGTCTTAGACACAGAAAATATAAATACCCAAAGTTGCAATACTGATCTCCATCAACTAGAATCTACAGTCTTGGCTATCTACCAATCTTTGGGTAGGATAGTGTTTAAGAAAAGTATACTCTGTCCCACATCTCTCTAAAAACAAGATATTCTCATCAAAATGTGTCCTTAAAGTAGCTTTAGGATGTTCATTATTGGCTAGCTGAAAATGTATTCTAACAACTTTAGGCAGATGAAATTTCAGTAGATTGAATATGTCTGTGTTTTTCTTCATATCCCTAAAGAATTTATTTATATCTAGTGTTCAATAAAAGATAATTACCTTTGATAAACTCATGAGAATTATTTCCATGGGCAATTTAAATTTGGGGTAAAATTGTAATTTTTGTTTCTTTTAAAATAAGAGAAGCAACAAGTTTATATGTCAGTTTTGATATTTTTATAATTTTGATATTTTTATTTCTGATTTACTTTTTTCTGCATTTCCCCATTAAAAAATGTTTTTGTAACTCCTCATCACTGCCATCTGGACTTCCATTGGTAAGGCTGCAGAGGGGTCTCAGAACTCCACATTATGTAGAAAAATGTGCTTTATCCCCTAACAATTGTGGCTTTACTTGTGCTTGAAGGCTATCAGTATTAATTACTTTCTAGTGAGTACAATTAAATACTGTCTAGATCAACATTTAGGTACCTGAGTTACTGCTGGTGCTTGGAGCATTACCTGAGAACTTCTTAGAGTTGAATTCTGCTCTAGTAGTTGTGTGAGGCTGAAGGGAGATGCATCCTTCATGTAACATCTTGTCTTTACCTTAGGGGCAACCAGACTTCAGTAATGGGCTTATAGGGGTCACAGAGACCCAGCCCCCTTATATATATTCAAATATCACTGAAGGAGCATCTCAGTTGCAAAGTCCTCACCGAACTGGCTAATGCCTTAGTTAACTGCTGAGTTGCAGTTCAGCTTGTCTCTTATAAATAATCCTGATTCTTTTATCTCTTTATAGTTAATGTTCTTAATAACATTCATCAACAAAATTTCTGCAAGCAAATCATTATTTCTAGGGAAACATTGCCTAAGCCTGTTGATATTGGAAATTAATTTAGAAAGCTAACCTAAGATGGGATTTTGAATCAAGTAGACTGCTAGTCCAATGCTAATGAATTCACCATTAGTGGTCAGTTTAAGTGGCAATAACCCCTTCCCAAGATGTACAGATTCAGGTATTAAAAAATTGCCCAGTGGTGATTTATGTCATTCAGCTCACTTCGTATCGACACATGACATTGTACCATCTCATATTATCATGAGAAAGATGGAAACCGTAGGTATTTTGAGAAAGAGACCACAATCACATGATTTTTATTAGAGTGTATTGTTACTCTCAATTGATGCAAATCTCTTGGTCCACCTTATCTATTAAATTTTATAGGTATGTATGTATAGAAAAACTTGTATATATTTTGGTATTTGAGGTTTCAGGCATCCACTGGGGTTCTTGGATCATACATTTCATACAGATAACTGGGAATATCATACATTAGATAGCAGATATTTATGTTATCTTGACTTGATTAAAGTAAAACAAAATGTATAAAAATAACCTTTTTATTATTACATAATAAAGAATAAATATTCAAAGTAGAACCAAACTAATCAAAACTATTTTAATAATGAAGGATAGAATTAAAAGGGAGAGAATGATGCTGCGGGGGAAGCAGGACACACAGCAGACTCATAGAATGGCAAATGCCCAAAACAGCACTCCTGCCTCAGAATCAACCCTTGGGACATTCGGATCTGTCTAAAAGGTCCAATCTAAATGAAAGACCCTGGTGAACAAGACCCCAGCAGAAGGAACAGGCCATCAAGGAGAGAGGTGCCTTTCTTTGAAGGGAGGAAGGAACCTCCACTGTGACACAGCCTTGACTAAACAAGTTCAGAGTCGGTGAACTCAAGGGACTTCCATAGCCTAGACAGCTCATAGCAAGAGTCTTGGGTGATTGCTGACGTCATAAATAAGAGTGCCAATTGTTAAATCAACAACGGGAGTCACTGGGTACATGCTCCCCACGTAGGATCTCTGTCCTTAATGTGTTTTACTATGAAACTTAAAAACATTACTAGTGGAACAATACCCTATACCTTGTGCGGTTGTGTGAATGCAGCCTGTTGAAATCCTTGCTTAGTATATACTAAGTTGATCTTCAGTATATGAAGGTAATTGAAAATGAAACTTGATAAAGGGCGGGATGGGGGAGGGAGAGGGGAGGGCCACGGGAGGGAGGGAGGTTGGGGGGGGAAGCCAGAACAATACAAAAGTTGCACTTTGTAAATTCACATTTATGAAATAAAAAATAAAAATTAAAAAAAAACTATTTTGTCATAAGTGAAGTAGTTTTACTTTGATTTTTATTCATATCATTTTGCTTTTTTGTTGAGTTCTTTGTTTTATGGTTTGTTTCAGATAGTTTTATTTAGGTTTGAAATGTTTGAGAATTTTGCATATTTTCTGTTACTCATTTCTAATCCTTGGGCCAAATAACATACATTGTGTAGCTTGACCCTTTCCAATTTATTGGGATTTCTTCACAGCCTAGAATATTTTGCTAATTATTAAAAATGTTGAAAAGACTCATACTTCAAGGTTGCTATGTGAACTGTTCCACAAGTGTCATTTGAATCACTTTGGTTGATATTGCTATTCAAATTTTTTATAAGCTTTTTTTTTTCCTCTGCTTGTTCTATGAACTGTTGAATGGTAATATTGAAATATTCATTGTAATGGTGTATTTCTTTTTCTCCTTACATATCTAGTATTAAATGTATTTTAAGCTTGATTATTAGGTGGATGGATGTCTATTAATTCATAAGTCCTTCAAGTGAAATCACTCTTGTATCCTCAGGCAGATCATTAGACATGAGTGACTTAGGAGGGGCCAAAGACTCAACTCCTGATTTCCACCTGGGACCCACCCAAGAATTCCCACTTTGGGTTTTAACTTTCTTTAAAGTATCTGCATAAAATTGGAGTTCAGCCACACCAAGAAAGTCTGATCTATAGCCATATTAGGGGAGAACACAAAGGCATGCGGTTCCCTGGTGTTGATCACAAATGCCAATCATGAACGTGATGGGCACATCACTATGCAAGTTTCTTCATACTTCAGGGATAAAAATTCCAAAACAGTAAGAAAGGGTGTCACGTGGTCTCTCTACTGGCCCATTCCTTCTTTAGAATGTACTGCAATGAACTTTTGCTTTATTGTCCCTACTTTCCTGTCTTTGAACTATATAATTCACTATTGTGTTAGTCAAAAGGAATTAAGGAAATCTGTCCACTGCTAATGACAGTATTACATTTAAATGCCTTAATATTCTTGGTAATATTATTGATTGATATCTATTTTGCCTAGTACTAATGTAGATACTCAATCTTTATTTTAATTAATGATAATCATACCTTGTTTTCACTCTTTCAAAAATTATTGTTTGTTTTTAAAGTGAATATCTTGACAGGATAGAATTAGTTCAATGCTTTTTTTTTTCTTTCTTTTTTTTTTTTATTAAACTTTTATTTAATGAATATAAATTTCCAAAGAATAGCTTATGGGTTACAATGGCTTCCCCCCTCCCATAGCTTCCCTCCCGCCCGCAACCCTCCCCTTTCCCGCTCCCTTTCCCCTTCCATTCATGTAAAGATTCATTTTCAATTCTCTTTGTATACAGAAGATCAGTTTAGTATATATTAGGTAAAGATTTCAACATTTTGCCCATATAGCAACATCAAGTGAAAAAACTACCATTGGATTACTAATTATAGCATTAAATAGCAATGTACAGCACATTAAAGACAGAGATCCTACATAATTTTTTTTTCAAATTAATTAATTTTCTATGCCATTTCCATTTTAACACCAGGTTGTTTTTTTTTTTTTCATTTCCAATTCTCTTTATATACAGAAGATCACTTCAGTATATAATTAGAAAAGACCTCATCAGTCTGTGCCCACACAGAAACGCAAAGTATAAAAATACTGTTTCAGTACCAGTCATAGCATCACTTGGCTTTAGATGACACATTAGGGACAGATCCCACATGGGGTGTAAGTACACAGTGACTCCTGTTGCTGACTTAACAATTTGACACTCCTGTTCATGGCGTCAGTAATCTCCCTAGGCTCTAGTCATGAGTTGCCAGGGCTATGGAAGCCTTTAGAGTTCGCTGACTTTGATCTTATTCCAATAGGGTCATAGTCAAAGTGGAGGTTCTCTCCTCCCTTCGGAGAAGGGTACCTCCTTCTTTGATGGCCCCATTCTTTCCACTGGGATCTCACTCACAGAGATCATTCATTTAGGTCTTTTTTTTTTTTCCATGATATCTTGGCTTTCCATGCCTGCTATACTCTCATGGGCTCTTCAGCCAGATCTGAATGCCTTGAGGGCTGATTCTGAGGCCAGAGTGTTGTTTAGGACATCTGCCATCCTATGAGTCTGCTGTGTATCCCACTTCCCATGTTGGATCTTTCTCTCCCTTTTTGATTCTATCAGTTAGTATTAGCAGATACTTGTCTTGTTTGTGTGATCTCTTTGACTCTTAGACCTATCAGAGCTATCAATTGTGAGCTGAAATTGATCACTTGGACTAGTGCGATGGCATTGGTACATGCCATCTTGATGGGATTGTGTTGGAATCCCCTGGCACATTTCTAACTCCACCATTTGCGGCCAGTCCGATTGAGCATGTTCCAAATTGTTCATCTCCTCCCTCTCTTTTTCCACTCTTAGATTTAACAGGGATCACTTTTCAGTTAAAATTTAAACACCTAAGAATAATTGTGTGTTAATTACTGAGTTCAACCAATAGTACTAGAACAACAACAACAACAACAAATACTAAAAAGGATAAAGTATTACATTGTACATCTAAAGTCAGGACAGGAGCTGATCAGTTCATTGTTGCTTATAGTGTCCATTTCACTTAACAGGTTTCCCCTTTGGCGCTCAGTTGTCACCGATCAGGGAAAACAAATGATATTTTTCTCTTTGGGACTGGCTTAATTCACTCAGCATGATGTTTTCCAGATTGCTCCATCTTGTTGCAAATGACTGGGTTTCGTTGTTTCTTACTGCTGTATAGTATTCTATGGAGTACATGTCCTATAATTTCTTTATCCAGTCTACTGTTAATGGGCATTTGGGTTGGTTCCAGGTCTTAGCTATTGTGAATTGAGCTGCAATAAACATTAATGTGCAGATGGCTTTTTTATTTGCCAAATTAATTTCCTGTGGGTAAATTCCAAGGAGTGGGATGGCTGGGTTGTATGGTAGGGTTATGTTCAGGTTTCTGAGGAATCTCCAGACAGACTTCCATAGTGGCTTAACCAGTTTGCATTCCCACCAACAGTGGGTTAGTGTCCCTTTTTCCCCACATCCTCTCCAGCATCTGTTGTTGGTAGATTTCTGAATGTGAGCCATTCTCACCGGGGTGAGATGGAACCTCATTGTGGTTTTGATTTGCATTTCTCTGATTGCTAGTGATCTTGAACATTTTTTCATGTGTCTGTTGGCCATTTGGATTTCCTCTTTCGAAAAATGTCTATTGAGGTCCTTGGCCCATCTCTTAAGTGGGTTGTTTGTTTTGTTGTTGTGGATTTTCTTGATTTCTTTGTAGATTCTGGTTATCAATCCTTTATCTGTAGTATAGTTTGCGAATATTTTTTCCCATTCTGTTGGTTGCCTCTTCACTTTCCTGAGTGTTTCTTTTGAAGTACAGAAACTTCTCAATTTGATGCAATCCCAAATGTTAATTTTGGTTTTGACTGCCTGTGCTGTTGGAGTATTTTCCAGGAAGTCTTTGCCTGTGCCTATATCTTGCAGGGTTTCTCCAATGCTCTCTAATAATTTGATGGTTTCGGTCGTAGATTTAAGTCTTTAATCCATGTTGAGTGAATTTTTGTGTAAGGTGATAGGTATGGGTCTTGCTTCAAGCTTCTGCATGTGGAAATCCAATTTTCCCAGCACCATTTATTGAATAGACTGTCCTTATTCCAGGGATTAGATTTGGATCTTTGGTCAAATATAAGTTGGCTGTAGATGTTTGGATTGATTTCTGGTGTTTCTATTCTGTTCCATTGGTCTATCCATCTGTTTCTGTACCAGTACCATGCTGTTTTGATAACAACTGCCCTGTAGTATGTCCTAAAATCAGGTATTGTGATGCCTCCGGCTTTGTTTTTGTTGTACAGGATTGCTTTGGCTATTCGAGGTCTTCTGTGTCTCCATATGAATTTCAGCATCATTTTTTCTAGATCTGAGAAGAAGGTCTTCGGGATCTTGATGGGTATTGCATTGAATGTATAAATTGCTTTTGGGAGAATAGACATTTTGATGATATTGATTCTTCCAATCCATGAGCATGGAAGATTTCTCCATTTTTTGGTATCCTCTTCTATTTCTTTCTGTAAGGTTTTGTAGTTTTCATCGTAGAGATCTTTAACGTCTTTGGTTAAGTTTATTCCAAGGTATTTGATTGTTTTTGTAGCTATTGTGAATGGGATTGATCTTAGAAGTTCTTCCTCAGCCGTGGCATTGCCTGTGTATACAAAGGCTGTTGATTTTTGTGCATTGATTTGATATCCTGCTACTTTGCCAAACTCTTCGATGAGTTCCAGCAGTCTCTTAGTAGAGTTCTTTGGGTCCCCTAAATAAAGAATCATATCATCTGCAAAGAGGGATAGTTTGAGTTCGTCCTTCCTGATTTGTATCCCTTTAATTTCTTTTTCTTGCCTAATAGCTCTGGCCAGAACTTCCAGAACTATATTGAATAGCAGTGGTGAGAGAGGGCATCCCTGTCTGGTACCAGATTTCAGTGGAAATGCTTCCAACTTTTCCCCATTCAATAGGATGTTGGCCATGGGTTTTTCATATATTGCTTTGATTGTATTAAGGAATGTTCCTTCCATACCCAGTTTGCTTAGAGTTTTCATCATGAAAGGGTGTTGTATTTTATCAAATGCTTTCTCTGCGTCTATTGAGAGAATCATATGGTTTTTCTTCTGCAGTCTGTTAATGTAGTGTATTACGTTGATTGTTTTGCGAATGTTGAACCATCCCTGCATACCGGGGATGAATCCCACTTGGTCTGGGTGGATGATCTTTCTGATGTGTTGTTGCATTCTATTGGCCAGAATTTTATTGAGGATTTTTGCATCTATGTTCATCAGGGATATTGGTCTGTAATTCTCTTTCAATGTTGCGTCTCTTTCTGGCTTAGGAATTAAGGTGATGGTGGCTTCATAGAAAGAATTTGGGAGGATTCCCTCTTTTTCGATTGCTCTGAATAGTTTGAGAAGAATTGGAGTTAGTTCTTCTCTAAATATCTGGTAGAACTCAGCAGTGAATCCATCTGGTCCTGGGCTTTTCTTTGTTGGGAGGGCCTTTATTACTGTTTCAATTTCTGTGTCAGTTATTGGTCTGTTTAGGTTTTCTATGTCTTCCTGGCTCAATTTAGGTAGGTTGTATGTGTCCAAGAATCTGTCCATTTCTGATAGATTTCCCTGTTTGCTGGCATACAAGTCCTTGTAGTAATTTCTGATGATTCTTTTTATTTCTGTGGCGTCTGTTGTTACGTTTCCCATTTCATCTCTGATCCTATTGATTTGGGTCTTTTCTCTTCTTTTTTTAGTTAGTTGGGCCAATGGGGTGTCAATTTTGTTTATTTTTTCAAAAAACCAGCTCCTCGTTTGGCTGATTTTTTGTAATGTTTTTTTTGGATTCAATCCTGTTGATTTCTTCTCTGATTTTAATTATTTCTCTTCTCCTACTGGGTTTGGGTTTGGTTTGCTGCAGATTTTCTAGATCCTTGAGATGACTTGAAAGCTCATCTATTTGGTGCCTTTCCAATTTCTTGATGTAGGCACCTATTGATATAAACTTTCCTCTTAACACTGCTTTTGTTGTATCCCATAGGTTTTGGTATGTTGTGCTGTTATCCTCATTTACTTCCAGAAAATTTTTGATTTCTCTTTTAATTTCTTCTATGACCCATTGTTCATTCAGGAGCATGTTGTTCAATCTCCATGTGTTTGCACGTGCTCTAGGGATTCCTGAGTTGCCAATTTCCAATTTCATTCCTTTGTGGTCTGAGAAGCTGCATGGTATGATTCTAATTCTTTTGAATTTGCTGAGACTTGCTTTATGGCCTAGTATCTGGTCAATCCTAGAGAGGGTTCCATGTACTGCTGAGAAGAATGTAAAGTCATTAGATGTAGGATGAAATGTTCTGTAGATATCTGTTAGATCCATTTGGGCTATAGTGTCATTTAAATCTACTGTCTCCTTGAAGATCTTCTGTCTTGTTGATCTGTCTATCTCTGAGAGTGGAGTATTGAAATCCCCCAGTACTATTGTATTGGGGTCTAAGTCTCCCTTTAAGTCCCTTAACAAGTCTTTTAAATAAGCTGGTGCCCTGTAATTAGGTGCATACACATTGATAATCGTTATATCTTCCTGTTGAATGGTTCCCTTAATCATTATATAGTGCCCCTCTTTGTCTCTCCTAACAGTTTTTGTGGTAAAGTTTATGTTGTCCGATATTAAGATGGCTACGCCCGCTCTCTTTTCATTTCTGTTGGCGTGGTATATCTTTTTCCAGCCTTTCACTCTCAGCTAGTATGGATCATTGTTGGATAGATGGGTTTCTTGTAAGCAGCAAAAGGATGGGTTTTGTTCCTTAACCCAATCAGCCAATCGGTGTCTTTTAACTGGACAGTTCAAGCCATTAACATTCAATGTGACTATTGAGAAGGAGTAACTTTGCCCTGCCATTTGCCAAAGATATTTTCTAGTATCTGGTTTGAGATTCCTGTGATCTTTTGCTGTGAGGTTTCCTTCCTTTACCTTCTTTCATATTGGTGACCGTGTTTCTGTGTTTCTGTATGTAACACATCTTTAAGCAGCTTTTGCAGGGCTGGACGAGTGGCGAGAAATTCTTTCAATTTCTGTTTGCTGTGAAAGGTCTTAATTTCACCTTCATTCACAAATGAGAGCTTTGCAGGATATAATATTCTGGGCTGGCAGTTTTTCTCTCTTAGTACCTGGGCAATATCTCGCTATTCTCTCCTGGCTTGTAGGGTTTCTGATGAGAAATCAGCTGTAAGTCTAATTGGAGATCCTCTGAGAGTAATCTGGCGTTTCTCTCTTGCACATTTTAGGATCTTTTCTTTGTGTTTCACTGTGGTGAGTTTGATTACGACGTGTCGTGGTGTGGATCTCTTTTGGTCATGTTTATTAGGGGTTCCATAAGCTTCCTGTATTAGGATGTCTCTGTCTTTCTCCAAACCTGGGAAATTTTCTGCTAGTATCTCACTAAAAAGGCCTTCTAATCCTTTCTCCCTTTCCATGCCTTCAGGAACTCCTAGAACCCGAATGTTGGGTTTTTTAATAGTATCCTGTAGGTTCCTGACAGTATTTTTTAGATTTCTGATTTCTTCTTCTTTTCTTTGATTTGACTATTTCCTTTCCTGTTCTCTGTCTTCTAATTCCGATATTCTCTCTTCTGCTTCACCCATTCTGTTTTTAAGGCTCTCTAATGTGTTTGCCATTTGATCTATTGAGTTCTTCATTTCATTGTGGTTTTTTGTCACTATCGCAAATTCCTGTTCCACTAGTTTTTTCATTTCATTTTGATTCCTCCTTAATATTTCATTTTCACGGGAGAGATTTTCTATCTTGTCCATTAAGGATTTCTGTAGTTCAATAATTTGTTTTTGAGAACTTCTTAATGTTCTTATCAATTTTTTGAAATCTGCTTCTTGCATTTCCTCTATTTCTTCATCTTCATAATCTTGCATTGGCGTGTCTTGTTCACTTGGGGGCGTCATAGTGCCTTCCTTGTTCTTGGTACCTCCGCTTCTATGTTTCTTGCTTGGCATGTTAGAGATAATTTGTGGTGTTTTTGTTTTTGTTTTTTTCTCTCGTTATACGATGCCTCTAAGTGAGCTGTCTGCTTTGTTGGAGCCTTAGGGGCTGTGATGGGTGTGGCCAGAGAGCTATGCTTGTTTCTTGAGGTTTAAGGCTGTGTAAAGAGCGACTCTCCCAGATTACTTGCTCCTTGCTGGCTCGCTCTCTCTCTCTCTCTTTTTTTTTTTTTTTTTTTTGACTCAGTTGGGAGTGGAGTTGAGGGTAGTTGAAATCTGGCCTCTGTGAGTATTCGTTTGATCTACCCCTGGGACCATACACAGGGTTTATGCAGCCCTCAATGTGTTCTCCAGTTTCACTAAAGATACTGAGTTTGGCTGAGCTTTACATATGTAAAATCGCGGTGCTCTTTGTTTTGCTTGGTGAGTGAAGGGAGAGGCCTCTGTTCCCCCTCCCCCCAATGTCTCGGACTTCTCAGGTCTTTGTCTTACCCTCCTGGGTTCCCGCGCTGGCGAGATTCTGTGGCTCTGGCTCCTCTCCCGCCGCTGCCGCTTGTCTCGTCTCGGTTGGTTTTCCACGCGGTGGGTTCCCTGTAAGTCCTCTGTGTCTCATCCACAAGATCCGGAAGCGTTTCCTCTGCAGTTTTTTTCTTGAGTCTTTTCCTGAGGCTACAGTAATTCCACTTTTATGAAAGTTTATTTTCCCAAACTAAGGCACACGTCCTCACTATCCGCCATCTTGGCTCCCATTCAATGCTTTTTTAATATTTAGAGTATAGCATTTTAGTAGTTTTGAGCAAGATATATTTCCCAAGCATTTGATCTGCCTGTAGAGCCAACAAGAAAATCTTTTTTTTTTTTTTTTTTTTTTTTTTTTTTTTTTTTTTTACAGGCAGAGTGGATAGTGAGAGAGAGAGAGACAGAGAGAAAGGTCTTCCTTTGCCGTTGGTTCACCCTCCAATGGCTGCTGTGGCCGGCGCATAGTGCTGATCCGAAGCCAGGAGCCAGGTGCTTTTTCCTGGTCTCCCATGTGGGTGCAGGGCCCAAGTATTTGGGCCATCCTCCACTGCCTTCCCGGGCCATAGCAGAGAGCTGGCCTGGAAGAGGGGCAACCGGGATAGAATCTGACGCCCTGACCGGGACTAGAACCCGGTGTGCTGTCACTGCAAGGTGGAGGAGGATTAGCCTTTTAAGCCACGGCGCCAGCTAAGAAAATTTAATGTGCTTTGTATTGATAAATTGTCTTGATTCTCATGAGACAGGGAGCAGCTTTTTTTTTTTTTAAGATTTATTTATTTGAGAGGCAGAGTTACACAAAGAGTTACACACAGAGAGAAGGAGAGGCAGAGAGAGAGAGAGAGAGAGAGAGAGAGCGAGCGAGCTCTTCCATCTGCTGGTTCACTCCATAGTTGGCCACAACTGCCAGAGCTGTGCCACTCTGAAGCCAGGAAATTCTTCCTGGTCTCCCACGTGGGTGCAGGGGCCCAAGGACTTGGGCCATGTTCTACTGCTTTCCCAGGTCATAGCAGAGAGCCGGATTAGAAGTGGGGCAGCTGGTACCCAAACCGATGCCATTATGGGATGCTGGGATTGCAAGTGGTGGCTTTATACGCTATACTACAGCGCCAGCCCTGGGAGCAGCGTTCTTAGTATGACATTTTATTTATACATATTGCTGATTTTAGCTTCCTGAAAATTTGTTAGGAATTTTTTAAAAATTTTATTTCAGTTATATAAGTTTTATATATTTCATATATACAGATTTGAGAAAGAGTGGCACTTCCTACCTGCCTTCCATCCTGCCCATGCTCCAACCTTGCCCCTCCTTTCTTCTCAATTCCCATTCTTAGTGTTTACAAAGACATATTTTAGCATATTAATTTATTAATGATTTATAGTTAACACTACTGTACGTAAAAGAGCTCAACAATAGTATGAAGAGAAAAAAAGAAAAAAGAAAACAAAAACCACTGTTCCTCAATGGAAGAGACACTAGAAAAATGAGGACATATGAAAATGTCAGAAGAGAGTTTTGAAGGTATGATATAAGAACAATGTATTTTATCCATGGAAATTTAAAAAATGGCTGGAATATGGAATTTTTTTTATTTGACAGTGAGTTATAGACAGTGAGAGAGACAGAGAAAGTCTTCCTTCTGTTGGTTCACTCCCCAAATGGCTGCTATGGCCAGTGTTGCACCGATCCAAAGCCAGGAGCCAGGTGCTTCCTCCTGGTTTCCCATGCAGGTGCAGGGCCCAAGGACTTGGGCCATCCTCCACTGCACTCCCGGGCCATAGCAGAGAGCTGGACTGGAAGAGGAGTAACCAGGACTAGTACCCGGTGCCCCAACTGGGACTAGAACCCGGTGCCCATATGGGATGCCAGTGCTGCAGGTGGAGGATTAACCAAGTGAGCCATGGCACCAGCCCCTGGAATATGGAATTTAAAAAAGGATATAGTGTGAGATAAACTTGAAAGGGGAATTTTTCATTACAATTTGGAGATTATTACATTATTAAATAATGAAAAGAATATTTTTTGTAAGAGACTACATTATATCAGTGTCAATGCAGTTAATTTAAAATACTAACATAAGACATTAAAATTACATATATAGAAAAGAAAAAGAAAAACCATTATTCCTCAATAGAAGAAAAAAGGGCTATAAATAATCCTTGAATCTAAAAATGTCTATTTCACTACAATACATTACATTTCAGGCACTCTATTAGTTACCTCAGATCAGGGAATATATATGATATCTCTCTTTTTGGGACTTGCTTATTTAAGCAAATGGTTTCTAATTATGTCCCTTTTATCACAAAAGATAGGATTTCATTTTTTATAGCTTAGTAGTACTCCATAGTGTATATATACCATAATTTCATTCAACAGTTGATGGGTATCTGGGTTGATTCCATATCTTAGCTATTCTGAACTGTGCTGCACTGAACATGGGGGTACAGGTAACTCTTTCATGTGTGTACCCCAATGTTCTCTTCATGAAATCTCCAATTTCTTTTGGTTTGGGTAAATTCCCAGTAGTGGGATGGCTGGTTCATATGATAGGTCTATATTCAGAGTGCCAATCCCTGTATTTCAAAAATATATCTTTCTCATTTAAAAAATAAATTCTTTAAAATTTCCTTATTTTAAATATTTATTTTTTCTTATTTTTTTCACATGTTTGAGTTAACTTCAAGGAGTTTCTGGAAAATGGGAATAAATGATAAATTTGTTTTGGTGCAAAAAAAATTGTGATCTGAGCTTAGTTGTCATATAACATACTGTCCTATGTTTTTTTTTGAAAACTTCTCATATCTATTGACTTCAAAGTTTTTTGCAGCAGAGTAAACTTACTCTTTAATATAACTTATCCGTGAACTCTTTGAATTACAATTATTATATAAAATCTATAAAATATAGATTAGCAAAATATATACAATATAATTACAGTAATATAGACAACTACTTTTTACTAGAAAATTTTCACTATGATGTAGCAGAACTTTAAGATTTATTTGAAAGTCAGAGTTACAGAGAGAGGAAAGGCAGAGAGAGAGAGAGAGAGAAAGAGGTTTTCCATCTGCTGGTTCACTCTTCAATTGGCCACAACAGCTGGAGCTGTCCCGGTCTGAAGCCAGGAGCCAGGAGCTTCTTCTGGGTCTCCCATGCGGGTGCAGGGGCCCAAGGCCTTGGGCCATCTACTGCTATTCCAGGCCATAGCAGAGAGCTGGTTGGAAGTGGAGCAGCCAGGACTCTGACTGGTGCCCATATGGGATGCCAGCGCTTCAGGCTAGGGCATTAACCTGCTGTGCCACAGCACCGGCCCCAGCAGAAATATTTTTAAATTACTATGAAATTAATAAATTTCAAATACCTCTACCACTTATAATGCAATTATTTAAATCTTAGAATGTAACAACTAAGTATCCAACAGGTATATATGAATACTCCTGTCTCTTCTTTCTCATATTTGCTATTGCCAAATTCTGTAGACTTCCAACTATTTTCTTTGCAAATCCCAACATATAAATATTAAAATCCCTATAATATTAATCATAACTGATAGTTCTACAGTTCACTAATTACCATCTTGTTCTTTATAGTACCGTTAAACAGTTCTCCCAAACTGCAAATTTCATCATAATATTCACTTAATTAAATAGTTCAGGTATCTCAAGTTGGCTTTATATACGGGCACCATTTATCCTTGAAATCACTCTGACTTGGCCCTCCACTACACTGAAGTTTGAGCTACTTTCTAATTTCTCATATTTGTTATAATATTTCTCAAATCCTGGCCTTCCACCAATTTTTTCTTTCACATTGGAACATAGTAATCTCTTACCTTCTCATTCCCCAGCACTTTTTATTTTTAGGTGTCTTCAAGGATGTCTTTACATGATTTACACGAATCTGCATAATATCAGTTGCACTTTATCATTGACACTTGTCACTGTCCCTCCGGTAGTACTATGATATTAGATCTGTAACAGCCTGGAGTACACTCATACCTCTTAACAGTCTATCATCTATATCTACAACAGTGTTCCTGGAAAACAAAGTAGTTGATTATTTAATAAGATATCATTTGTGATTTGCCAGCAGCACAGCTGAATTAATGTAATAGTAGAGAGGACGTTTTAATAGATCAATAACGTTTTAGAAAGGAATTCATGGACAATGTGTTATTTTTTTCAACTTTTATTTAGTAAATATAAATTTCCAAAGTACAGTATATAGATTACAATGGCTTTTCTCCCCCCCCATAACTTCCCTCCCACTCTCTCCTCCCATCTCCTGCTCCCTCTCCCATTCCACTCACATCAAGATTCGTTTTCAATTATCTTTACATACAGGAGATCGATTCTGTATATACTAAGTAAAGATTTCATCAGTTTGCACCCACAAACATAAAGTGTAAAATACTGTTTCAGTACTAGTTATAGCATTAATTCACATTGGACAACACATTAAGGACAGAGATCGCACATGAGGAGTAAGTACACAGTGACTCCTGTTGTTGACTTAACAATTTGATACTCTTGTTTATGGTGTCAGTAATATCCCTAGGCTCTAGTCATGAGTTGCCAAGGCTATGGAAGCCTTTTGGGTTCACCGACTTTGATCTTTTTCAGACAAGGTCATAGTCAAAGTGGAAGTTCTCTCCTCCCTTCAGAGAAAGGTACCTCCTTCTTTGATGGCCCTTTCTTTCTACTGGGATCTCACTCGCAGAGATCTTTCATTTAGGTTTGTTTGTATTTTTTTTTTCTTCAGAGTGTCTTGGCTTTCCATGCCTAAAATACTCTCATGGCTCTTTAGCCATGTCCAAATGCCTTAAGGGCTGATTCTGAGGCGAGAGTGCTGTTACGACATCTGTCATTCTATGAGTCTGCTGTGTATCCCACTTCCCATGTTGGATCGTTCTCTCCCTTTTTTATTCTATCAGTTAGTAGAGAATGTGTTATTTTTAATTGTATGTTCTTTGTTGAAAGAAAGATACATTTAAAAATGAGGTCATATGAAAATGTTAGAAGAGTTTATGAAGATATGCCTGGCGCCAGGGCTCACTAGGCTAATCCTCCACCTGTGGCGCCAGCACACTGGGTTCTAGTCCTGGTTGGGGCGCCAGTTCTGTCCTGGTTGCTCTACTTTCAGTCCAGCTCTCTGCTGTGGCCTGGGAAGGCAGTGTAGGATGGCCCATGTCCTTGGGCCCTGTACCTGCAATGGAGACCAGGAGGAAGCACCTGGCTCCTGGCTTTGGATTGGCACAGTGCGCCGGCTGTAGCGGCCATTTGGGGGGTGAACCAATGGAAAAGGAAGACCTTTTCTCTCTCTCTCTCTCTCTCTCTCTCTCTCTCTCTCTGTCTAATTCTGCCTGTCAGAAAAAAAAAAGAGTTTATGAAGATATGAAGTAAGAACAATGTATTTCATCCATTGAAATTTTAAAAATTGACTATAATATGGAGGTTACAAAAGGATGTAATGTGGGATAAATTAGAGGAATTTTTCCATTAACAATTTGGAGATTATTACATTGTTAAATAATGTAAAGAAGAATTTTTAGGAACTAGTGGAAATTTTTGATAATACGTTGTATTAGTGTCATTGCAATTAATTTAAAATACTAATATAAGGCTATAGAAATTTACATATATGTTTACATATATGTATCAACACACAATGGATTACAATAATTATATTTTATTTCTTTAAGAAGTAATCTGTAGAGACTGGAGTAAAACCACTGCCTTCAAAGCTGGCATCTCATATAAGCATGGGTCCATATCCCCACTGCTCCACTTCTGATCCAGCTCCCTGCTAATGGCCTGGGAAAAGAGGCAGAAGATGACAAGTACTTCATCTCCTTTACTCATATAGGAGACCCGAATGATACTCTTGGCTACTGGCTTTAGCCTGGCTCTATCCTGCCATTGCAGCCATCCGAGGCGTGAACCAATGAATAGAAGATCTTTGTGTCTCTCTATTTTACTCTGTAACTCTGACGTTCAAATAAATCAATCTTTAAAAAATAAATAGGATATATAATGATTAATGCTGAAATTAGCTATTT
Organism: Lepus europaeus; assembly: GCF_033115175.1. NCBI lineage: Eukaryota > Metazoa > Chordata > Mammalia > Lagomorpha > Leporidae > Lepus > Lepus europaeus. Next base: position 87,186,734 of record NC_084833.1, on the reverse strand, counting down.
TTTCCTCCTTTCCCAAATTTCTATTCAAACATTACTATGTTCCATCCACACAATTTGAACACATTTTCTCTAGGTAAACGAAGCAGTGCTTAAAATAATCTGATAACTTTCCAAATTTAAAATATAATAAAGAAGTTTGAGGTGAACTGTAGGAATAATTGGCCAATTGTTCACTGCAGGAAATGCTCTCCTTAGTAGGATATAGAGTCAGAAATTTCAAATTATTTGAACTGTAATTAATATATTATAGCATTGTACAGATTAATCCAAAACAGGAAGGTACCCTAGTGATTTACCTTTTCCTTGGCCAAGCAGTCTTTGGCAAAACAGTTATCTTAATTAGCTCAAATAATGGTTTGCAGGTGCCAAAGTCTAAGGCAGGAAGGATGCACTGGGAACACTGTAGAGGCTGCAGTGTTTTTTAGCAAAAGCTTTTCTACAGCAATCATGATATATAAGCCTATGTTGACCCTAAAATTGGACACATTTAGTCAAATTAGAAGATTTAGATTCATCCCTCAAGTTTAGCATTGTTTGATATATTCAAGTCATGCGTCTTAAAAAAAAAATGACTTACATGATAGCTCCTGTATGAGGTCAAAGTTTGCAGTCTCTCTTTTATAATAAATTTACCCAGTCTCTGAAGTGTTTTTGATGAATCTTTTTAGAAATGAGTTCATTTGTAAAAGGCTGTGGAAGGCATTCATTTGAAACTTTTGAGAGGAGTTAGAGTTTCAGAATGCAGGAATGGTAAATGATGCTTAAAACATTTTAGGAAAAGACAAATATGTGTAAACATACATTGAAGAATATTAAATACAAAATGCTGAACTATCACTCTAATACATGGAAGTGTGATGGACATGGCTTTCTCAAAATCCATAGGTACAGATCAAATGAAAGGATATCAATTCAGGAAAAATCAAGTATCAGTGAAAAATATTTCAATCTGAACACAGAATAGTGACTACTAGATCCCTGGGTGTGTAAGGAGAGAGAAAGGGTGTTTGTGTGATGGGCACTAAATCAGAATTAGATCAAAGGAGTAAGTTCCTAGTGTCACACAGCATAGTGATGTGACTAATACTCCAAATATGTATTATATATTATGAACCAATACAAGAAAGGGGCTTTATGCCTCCAATCATAAATAATTTCAAAGAAGGAGAAATATTGATCACTGCGATTTGATTTTACACATTTCATAAATTTTTTGAAATCCCAGACTATAACCCATAAATATGTACAATTACTGTTAATACAATTCTTAAATAAAATTATTCCTAGACAATATATTTGGCAGTATCTGATTTATTAAAAATATTATAAACAAGTTTAAGAATGGAAATTTAAGACTGAGGAAAATTTATACTGAAATGATATTTCTTCTAAGAGCTACTACAAATTAACTAGAATTTTAATTTTTGATATTTATTTTCATTTTATTTGAAATCAAAGTCAGTGGAATATAGAGAAGGAGGGAGAGAGAGAAAAAGAGAGCGAGCGAGAGAGTGAGTTAGTGTGTCATACAGATCCAGACCTTCTGTTTGGTGGTTCCCCAGTTGCTCACAACAGCCGGGGTTGGGTCAACCTGAAGCCAGGAGTGTGAAAATAAATCTAAGTCTCCCACATGGGTGAAAAGAACTCAACTATTTGAGTCACCACCTGCTGCTTCTCAGGGTGTACATCAGAAGGAAGCTGGAATTGGAAGTGAAGCCAGGAACTGAACCCAAGCATTCTGATACGGGATGTGAATGTCTTGAAGGGCATAGTAACTGCTGTATCAAACGCTCAACCCTCTGGTTGTTTTTAATGTATTGATGTCTAGCAGCACCTAAAGTTACTGACAAATATACTGCCAGTTTGATTTATTTGAAATACCTGTTTTCCTGCTTTTACCTTTTGTAAAAATTTATTGGTACCTATTTTTGTCAATTAGTAAAACAGTCAATATGCCACAGTGTGGGTATGATGTGCAAATTAAGAAGCAGCTGAGGACAAATCAGAAGAGTTCTCTTCTCTTTATATCCTTGTCCCTTTTCACTTCTGGTATTACCATACTGTTTTTCTTTGTGGAGGAAGTAAAGTCTTTGACTTCACCATACCTCTCTTTCTGATTACTATATTCTCAATGTAGAGCATAGAACCTACCGAATTGTTGAGTTTAATTAATATTTGACACATAAATGAAATTTAGTATTGCAGATGTGAGTGTATAAGATTCTAAATTGGGATAAGTAAGCAACTAACCATGAGAGTAGGCAGGCTTGGTAATAAAATTGACTTGAAACTACATGAGAATTGGAAGAAAATAATTTGCCAAACAAAATGAAATATTTAAAGTGTAAAAAAGTAGAAGAAGATATTAGTGAGATACTTAGTAGAAATACTCCATTCTTGGGTCTTTATTTATCTATTTGAAAGATGGGAAAAGAGAGTGAGGGAGGTAGAGATTGATTGATTGATTCATTGAAACTTAATGATTTCCCACTTGCTGGTCCAAATTCTAAATGCCCACAACAATTTGCAGGCTGGACCAGGCCAAAGCAGGCAACAAGATTGAATTGGGATCTCATTCTTGGGTGATAGGGATCCAACTAATTGAGCTATCACTGTTCCCTCCTGGGTGTCATTAGCAGGAAGGTGGAGTCTGGATTAGAGCTGGAACAGAGTCACTCCCTTATGGGATGTATGTATCCCAAGTGGTGTCTTAACTGATACCAAAGATGTCTCTGGAAATGTTCTGGAAATGTAAAGGTTGGAGTAGAAATACAAATTTAGGTTTAATAGCTTTATTTTTTTAGCATACTAAGGAATGAGTGAAGGTTAAAGAAAAAGTGTTTCTTGGAACCAGAGTATGTAGATAGTAATAAGGGGCTAAATATCAGGAATATACAGTATCTAGAAGTCAAAAGGAAGAAAGTCAAAGAGACAAAAACACTGATATTAAAGCAAAGGGCAAGTGCATAAAGCATTAAATGGTTCTGCTTGGCTCTTATTGAAAATTAGGTATATGAAAACAAAGACTAAGAATGATTTGGTCTAAAAATTTCAAATATTATGATTCTAATTATTTTGCCCTGGGCATGAAATACTTAGTGTCAATATGTGTGGTCTCCAGTCTGTTAGCACTTTTGTTTCCTTTAATGCCTAGAAGTAGCAGAAGCTACTGTTCTGTGAACTGGGCGAAATGATTTTCTTCTGAGTTGGGCATAGAATTTGCATTACTTTTGTCTCATCCAATCTTATATCTTTAATCTTTAAATCAATGTGATTTGCAGCTCCCCTGCAGTTCTGATTGCCTTTTCCCCCCTCTTTTGTACTTTTAAGCTCATTGAATGTGAGGATTTTGTTTTTAGATAAGCCCAATGCATTTAAAACAGACAGGGAATCAGAAAAGTGTTATAAATAATTACATTGTAGTGTGTTTGAACTTCAGTGGAGGAAATATTTGGTTGTGGAGCTTTATTTTTTAAAATATCATTAAAAATCTTACAGTGGACTACCATTCCATTCAAACCTATTTATTTTTTATTTATTTAATTACTTAAATTTCTTATATAAATGTTAAAGTACAAATAACTGAATGCATCATATTCCAAACAAAGCTATTTCTTATAGCTAGTTATATCAGCAATTTATATACTTATAGATAATACATATTTAATATTTACATATTATATGATATGTATTATATACATATATATTTTAATACATGTATACTTATCTATATTAAATATATATTTAATACAGTGAATTTATATAGTATGTTTTATGTTAACACAAGTAATAGAAACTTAGGATCTGTTCATTGCTACATATCTATTTATCATACATAGAAAAAGGATCATAGGCTGATTCCTCAAGAGTAAGCGATGCAGTTTTTGTGAGATATTTTTGCAGGCTACTTTCACAAAGAAAACCAATGAGAAAAAGTGAAACTGGTGAAGACAGAAGGACAAGTTTAGCTGTGATGTAATCCCAAGGGGAACTCAAGAGCTAAATGACAACTCTGTGATGTTCTGGATCAAGCTGAAGAGAGTCAGGCCTGTGTAACTCTCATAGACCAGCCTTTGCATATGATATGCCCCTTGGAAGGGAGAGTTTTGAGTAGGGAAGCTTCTCTTCTTTGAGAGAAATTTGTAATTGGTATTCAGAAGGATACATATCTTGTAATGCAAATAAGAACTCAATCTTAAAGGGGACCTCCAGATATATCACACAATCCCTTTTAGAGGAAAATGGATAACAGTGGAATCCATGGGAGTAGTCCTTGCCATTTTCAAAATCTTGTCTCTAAAGTATTTTTCTTTAAAATTTTAAAAGATGTTTTCACTTTCATTGAATGGCAGAGAGAAGGATGGAAGGGAGGAAGTAATGAAGTAAGGAAACAAGGAAAGAAAAAGGGAAAGGGAAATAGAGAAATGGAAAGGAGAAAGAGAGGGAGAGAAGGAGACAGGGAGAGAGGGAGAGAGAGAGAGATCTATTCACTCCCTAAATGCCCAAAATAGCTAGGGTTGTACTAGGCTAAAGCCAGGAGCGATGGACTCTCCCACATGTGTTGTAGACTCCCAGTACTTGAACAATCATCTGCTGCCTACTAGGGTATGGATTAGCAGGAAATTGGACTTGGAGCTTTGAGTTGAACCTAGACTCTGATATAGAATTTAGATGTCCTAAGCTGAGTTTAACTCCTGTGCCAAATGCCTGCCCTGAAGTATCTTTTTCTAGGAAATTTTCTCATTTTTCTTTCTGTGGTGAATTAAAGAAGTCCATCAATTATTTGGTACATATTCCATCTAGAAGTGTTGCCCATCTCCCCACTTCCAACCCCTTTCCTCACCAAATCTAGACTAGCTGAACACTGAGATTAATAAAATACTATATCCAGTTCCTTCCATGTTGTTGCAAATAAAGTGATTTCATCCCTTTAAAAAAGATTTCATCCTCTTCTAAAAAAATTAAAATTTAGCTTCATTTTATTTCAAAGTCAGAGGAAGAGACAGTGATAATCTTTGATCTGCTTATTCCTTCTTCAAATACCTGCAACAGCTGGGTCTGAGGCCAGCACAAGACAAGAGACATGAATTCAATCTTGGTCCTTCATATGAATGGCAGAGATACAAGTACTTAAGCCATGGCCTTCATCTGCTGCCTTCCAGGATACACTTTAGCAAGAAGATGTATCAGATGTATCAGTGCAGTGGATGTAGACACCCCAAGTAGCAACTTCCCTGCTGTGCCAAGTCCCCACCACTGATTTCATGCTTTTGTGGAGTACTTTAGGCTAAATGAAATTAATCTAAAACAGACTGGCAGGTATCCCATGATCTCAATTATATGTGGAACCCCAGGAAACCATCTAATAGAAGTAAAAACTAAAATAATGGTGTTTATTAGAGGCCGGGGAGGGAAGGGAGAGAGATGATGAAGAAAGCTTGGTTAATGAGTAGTAAATTGTACTTTGATTGGGGTAAGAATTTGTGGGGTTATATTGTACATTATGGTGACAGTAGATAATGTTAATGAACTTTACATTTCTCCATAAAAAAACAAAATAGTATAAAGGAATGTTAAATATTTGAAGAGATAAATGTACTTAACCTGAGTGGGCATTATACAATATATATATATATATATATATATATGTAAAAAATCACATAGTACACGATAATTTTATACAATATTTAAAGTTATTTAAAGATTTTTAAATATAGAAATTTAGAAAACATTAGTAGATTTTTTTTTATCTTTATTTTTGACAGGCAGAGTGGACAGTGAGAGAGAGACAGAGAGAAAGGTCTTCCTTTGCCGTTGGTTCACCCTCCAATGGCCGCCGCGGTAGGCGTGCTGCGGCCGGCACACCGCGTTGATCCGATGGCAGGAGCCAGGTGCTTCTCCTGGTCTCCCATGGGGTGCAGGGCCCAAGGACTTGGGCCATCCTCCACTGCACTCCCTGGCCACAGCAGAGAGCTGGCCTGGAAGAGGGGCATCCGGGACAGGATCGGTGCCCCGACCAGGACCGGTGTGCCAGCGCCGCAAGGCGGAGGATTAGCCTAGTGAGCTGCGGCGCCGGCCATCATTAGTAGATATTTTTAAAAATCTAATCAGGCGAATCTACAAAGTGGTATAAAATTGTATTGCATGCTGGTATAAAACTGAAACACAATTTAGTGCCGTGTATTGTCTTTCTTGTTCAAAAACAGAAAAGAAAAAAGAACCATGGCATAACTCTGTAAGAACATAATTCTGATATTTATTTTATTACAAATCAGAAAATATCTGAGGACTTCAGAGAGTTAACAGAAATGCATATTATGAAAAAACTGTGTGGATTTAAAATTTTTTTGTGATAAAAGAGGCTTATATTTTAATCCAATTTTTCAGGAACATTTGGAAGTACTCTTATAGGTTGCTAGCCATATTACATTATATATGTTAATTGAGTGTTATGTTACCCTTAAAAATTTGCTAGTTAATGATTAATTAAAGATGAATATGTGGAGGCCAGTGCTGTACACAGAGGGTTAAAGTCCTGGTTTGTAGCACTTGCATCCCATTTGGGCACTGGTTCCATTCCCGGCTGCTCCACTTCCAATCCATCTCTCTGCTAATGCACCTGGGACAGCAAGAGAGGATGGCCCAAGTCCTTGGGCCCCTGCACCCGTGTAGGGGACCCAGAAGAAGCTGGCTCTGGCTCTGGCTCTGGCTGGCTCTGGCTCTGGCTTCGGATTGGCCCAGCTCCAGCCATTGCGGCCATTTAGGGAGTGAACCAGAGGATAGAAGATTCTTTCTCTCTGTGTGTCTCTACCTCTCTCTGTAACTCTGTCTTTCAAATAACTAAAAATATACCTTTTAAAAAATGAATGTGTATTAAAAATAAAAATTTTGATGGATTGTGATACCATGCCAATTCCGGTCCCAACCTCTTGGAAGATAGGCAACTTCTGTCTTTTCATTTAAAGATGTTTTCTGTCATGTGAGAAGTCTAAGTTACTAAGGAAACCACATAGGGTGACCATGAAACCTAATAAGATGAAGGTGAGTACCCAAATTGAGGCCAGTATTCCAATTATCACCATCAAAAATCCCAGCATTTCACTGTGGAACAATCTTGAAAGTGTGTGTCGTCATCCAAGCTGCCCCCAGCTGATGCTATTTCAGTTAAAAATCAGTTAGGGGCTGATATTATGGTGCAACAAGCTAATTGCCAGTAGTAGTCCATGCTGCTCTGCTTCTAATTCAGCTTCCTGCTAATACACCTAGGAAGGCAGCTGATGATGGCCCAAATCCATCTACAGGGGAGACCCAGATGGAGCACCTGGCTTCAACCTGTAGCAAACCTGGCCATTCTGATCATATGGGAGGGAACCAGTGGATGCTCCCTCTTCCAGTTTTTCTGCCCTATTCTCCACTCCTCCCTCTCCCCCACTTCTAATAAATAGATCTTTAAAAAAAAGTCAGTGACTCAACAGAATTCTTTTTGAACACCTGATTTGCAATAGTATAACTAGTTTTTTTTTTATTTTTAAATGATTATATTGGGAGATACTTATTAGGCTGACCTGATAATTTAGTCCAAGTCCTGTGAAAACATACAGGCTTTCATAAGTATGTATTTACTGGTCTGTTTTACTAGTCTAAAAGCCACTGAGCACAATTCAATTTATTTCTAATATTTTTGGCAATGTTCCTCTTTGAAAAATATGAGTATTTACTATGCTCTTAAGTCTTTAGAGAATTTATGCCTTTAATTATATAATGCTAAAATTACTTGCTGAGAAGTATCTTACTGAATTTGTTCACCTATTCCCTACTAATTTCAAATGAATAAAACATGTTTGGTGTATATGTTTACACATGTACGTAACTCTGAAAACTGGATTGTTGATTGAACAATGTAAAATGAATCTTCCTAAATGTCCAAACTTGTATAGGCAAAGCAATTGTGTAACTTGTTCCTAATTCTGAATTATGTATGACACAGTGTTAGACACAAACGTGTATTTAGTTCATTGTATTTTAACTCATATAATGCAGTACATTTTTGAGTAGTGTACTCAGTTTTTGACATCAGTTAAACTTGACAATAGCAAGGCTTTTATATTCTGGTGGTTTTCTTTTAGGAAAGTAATCAAATATTGTCAAAGACTTCGTCAGACACATTAACTCTTAGTAAAAGGCCCTTAGGATTAAATAAATAATAACTTTCATTACAATACTTAGAAAATACTTGATAGTTTAATGTGTTCTTGCTATATCAGAAGTCAAAGTGATGAATAGAGTTGAAAAATATGTGAGTCTAATGTTAATTGCGGTATAAATGCTGTGGTTGTTTCAATCAATCAGTATTTATGGAGTTCTCATATGTGTTACTAGCCATATATATGTTATTCAGGGCTGTATATAATGCCAGCACTTGCAAGAGTGTGTGGGAAAATGTTATTGGTCACTTATATACAGGATTAAAAGCTGTAAATTAGAGGGAGCGTAACATTATAATTTTTAGAATTTTTTTTAATTTGAAGACAGAGATGCTTCCCATCCACTTGTTCACTCCCAAATACTTGGAAGCTAGAAACTCAATCCAAATCTCCCAAATAGGTGGCCAAATCTGCCAAATAGGTGGCAGGACCCAACCTCTTAGACCATCACATGCTGCTTCTCTGAGTGAGCATTAGTAGGAAGCTGGAGTTGGATGCAGAGTTGAGACTCAAACCCAGACATTTTAATATGGGATGGAAGCATCCTAAGCAACATCTTAACTGCTGTACCAAACACCTATGTCAGGATAAAGTTTTAGAAGGCTGAAAATTCATCAAGTAAAGAAAAACTCAATGCATGCAAGGGAAAAGCTGTCTATCAGCTTTGCTCTATAAATAGAGAATATTTGATCTAAAAATGATCAGTTGATATACTTGATTTAGAGAGAGGAAAGAACCGTGTGTCATGGACAGGTCACCAAGGATACTAAATAGGGATCAACATTCAGTGAAAATTGTAGGAATAATACCTAGATTTGAATCTGCTTGCAAATCACCTTTAATGCCTTCGAGCTTTTAATAAGATTTTCATAATACTTTAAAATAAGCCAATATATCAAATTAATGTACTTGCAAATACTTCATAAATATAAAAGGTAAAATACTAATATAATGAAGTTTCTAGAAAGAATATTGCACAGTTAGATCTTCAGTGAAGATTGAAATTAATGAAGGGATAATAATTTTAATCTAGGAATCTAAAGTTTGGATGAGATAAAGGCAGTAGAAATGGAAATTAATCATGGAAGAATCAAGAGACCTTGCTGGGTAATTTGCAAAATTTGACCTTATCTAAGTGAGGAAACTAGTTGAAGAATGTATGTGTTACAAAAAGAATTGATTCAAGATTGGGAGTAGGAAATAATGTGTGTCATTTCTTTTGTAGGAGAAAATTTGGCTTCAAGTCATCACTTACTGATATTTGATATAGAGTTTTTATCATTGTATGAAAATGTGAGATTGGTTCAGCACAGAAATGTCTGTTGTGTTGTGATTGTATACACTTAGCTATATACCAACAAAACCTTAAGAGTAATTAGATTAGCAGTGGGAGTCAATCAAAAATGGAGAAGGCGGGTTGTCAGAAAGGGGAATTGTATTCAATTTCTCATTGCATTTTTTGATGCTTATTCATCCTATCCTGATTCATTTTGTGTGCTGGATACATGCCCTGACTTTTCACAACCATGTTTTTGAGAATCTCATGGAAATTGATTTGTTTTCAAGTTCTTAATTCATGTAATGCCATCATAAACTTTAATGTGCAAGAGCAGTAATATTTTAAGTAGATTTTTAAACAACAATGTTCTTATCTCAATTTCAATTTATAGTAGCACAGTGTTCTAATTCTTCCATTCTATGGATGCAAAATTCGTCACTGGCTCATGGTTGGTATGAGTGAAGCTATGGCAGTTTCTTGGAGCTGAAAACAAAGTATGTCACAGAGAAAGGAAAAAGAAAACTCACTTTGATAAATGTCATATTATGGGATTATTTTGTTAAGGCGAATAATTGATGATGGGAATCAATTTATAACGATAATCACCATTGTCTTTGTCAAAGTATATATCACTAATGCTGCCAGAAATTTTAATGCAAATAAAAAGTTTTATGAAAGATTACTAAAACATTTACTTTAGGTAAGTATACTTTTAAATGTTAGTTATGGGCAATTTGATCATTATATGAAAATAGAAAAAAATAAGATAATGAACTTTATATTCCCATTGCAATGATTAATAATCATCAATTTCAGACATTTTTTATCCTTTATATCCCCTCTACTCTTGTTCCACAAAATCATTTTGAAGCAAATCCACGGGTTCCTATCATTTTATATATAAATATTTCTGAATATATCTCTTAAATAGTTTCTTCTTAAAATGATAGCATAATATCCATATGCCTGAAATATATTATTTATGGTATAGACAGTGATTGTGTTTTTTAATTATTCCATAAATGATGAAGTTGCTCAAAGTTTAGTTGAATCACAATTCAAGTAGTTAACATATATCAACTTTTTAAATACCAGTTCTCTTACAGTTTTACTCTTGTTCAATATTTCTTAATGAGACTGTTCATTTTCCCAGAATAAAAACCCCCTTGTTTAAATGATAAAATGAAAATATCTTAGCTCGTCTGCAATCCATCCATCCATCCACTATATATGCAATATATAACACAATGTCCGTGTCAATTACTGTGTTAATGTGGGTGCAATTAAAATAATTACACAATTACAAAACAGTAACATTTTGAGGCTTTTTCTTAACTTTGCCAATCAAGAAAGGCTTTGTCTTTGACTATTTGATATTTTTCTTATTTCTCAAATGCTCAGCTAGTTACTCTTAGTAATTTTTGGAAAAAGAACTTTCTGATGCAGTATCTGGAAGATATTATAAGCCTGGGAGTTTTGCCAAACTAAGAAGTCACATAAAAGAGAAGGAGCCAGCAAATGAGATGTAGAGAGATTGGCTAATGAGGCAGAAGAGAGATCAGAAATGTCTAGCATCATTAAAGACAAGAGTAATCAAATAAATAAGATTCTCCTTTATTTTCCCACGTGAAGACACTTTGTTCACTTATTTAGTAAAATTATTGTAAAACACATGTAGTCCTAATCCTTTGGACTCTAAGGATGAATAGTGAAAGTTTTTCATAATCTGCCCTTTTTGGATTCAAATATATACCCACTTATGTTGATTTAAAAACCCATGGATAATACGATTGTATATTAGAAGATGGTGACAGGATGACTCCTTCCAGAAGACTCAAATAGATGCCTAGTAGGATCCCATTTATTTAAAAAGTTGGAGGTAACTGAATCGTCTAGGAATAGTGACTAAATTAGATGGGTTGTCAAAGATGACCTTGAAAATGGCGAAAACAAAGAGTAAAACCTACTTACTGATGTGTATACATCAAATCCTAGAATAAGATCTCTGGGAAATATTTCCAAGTATTATGACACACACACACACACACTATATATATATATATATATATATATATATATATATATATATATAATATGATATTATAGATATTATATGACATTTAATGAAATAAAGGGATCAAATCAGACAGGAGGAGAACTAGAAGAATAAATACTCTGATAATGCTGCACTCTCTTCTGTGATCATCTGTTTCCCCTCTATTGTTTAACCCAAACAGAAGTTAAAGTATAAGAGATTCCTCTGCTTAAGCAAAAAAAAAAAAAAAAAAAAGGGAGGGATGACAGGAAGAGACAGACATGTCCCATCCCTGATATTGTGATATCGTGAAGCTTTCACCTGAGACAGAGCTGCTGCCGAACTGTCTTGTTACTTCAATAAATGCTCTTTATCACTTAAAAAAAAAAAGATTCCTCTGAAAGATTCACAGAACTCAGTTTTCTGCAGAACATACACAGTGTTTGCCTAGTGTATTGCCTACTGTGATATTCCTGAGAAATTGTTTTCTTGTGAGAACAGAACCTTGGTAGGTAATGGAAAGGGTAAAACAGGATAAACCCAGTTGTTGCATGATAAGTTTTTAGCATCTATTGGCTCTTCTCCTACCTCCACTTATACCTTCTTTTTGTAACGCAAAGCAGCAGAGAGATAGATTATACTGGGGAAGCTTTGCAAATAACATGTATGTTAATGTATCCTAAATTATCATTTCATTGTATATTTAAAAAAAATTTATTCAGAAGGTAGAGTTTAAGAGAGAAAGGGAAGGAAGGAGAAAGATATCTTCTACCTGCTGGTTTATTCCTGGGTGCCTGGACCTCCTTTCAGGTCTCCCACATGAATGGAGGAGACCAAGCACTCAGACCATCCTCTGCACAGGCAGCAGTTTAACCCACTACACCACAGTGCTGGCCCATCATTTCATTCTAGTTATCAGGTTGTCTTCTCTTTTGCCTGAGTTACTATTTCTATAGAATTTCACTAGTTATTCCTAATTCCACCAATATGTGTGCATGTTTGATAACACTGGAAATTAACCAACAGCCTTTAGACTTTGAGCAGTGTGACTGCCTCTTAGTACTTCTTTCTCAATAACTAGGAATGCCTTTCTCCCCTTATTCCTCTGTTTCTTTCAGCTCATTCTCTGTAGTCTTCTTCTTCATCCTTCATCCCCTATCCGTCCTGTATCCCCACTTTTTCTCTCTATCCTGCTCTGTCTTGTCTTTGATTTTCAAGGTGAGAGAATAATGCTAACCATAAGGGAGTGTTTGAAAAAGTTTGAATATTATCATGCTGTCAGAAAAAAAAATTAGATTTTTTTCTTTTTTTCCTGAGTTTGTCAAACTACAGCCAAGGGAGTAATATACTCCAAGCCTTCATATCTTTTTTTCTGTACAGCCATTTTCTGATTGAGCTAATGGAGACTTTAGAGTGATGGCTTGTCAGGTGAGCATATTCCTGCTGCGTGTCAAGTCATTTTTCTTTTCTAAAAATGCTGTAGATTAGTCATGCAGTTTCATTTGTAAAATCAATGAGAAGAGGAATAGCGATAATTTTGATTCATTTCAAGAAAAAAGGATATAAATATTTAAGATGGCAGGCTGCGATCCCAAAAGACAAATATTGAGCATATGAAAGTCAGATTAAAGAAGAAAATAAATTAATTTCAGCTATAGTAAATTGGCCATATTATATACACAACTTTTGATATAGCCTCTAAGTTTCTCTGTACGTAATAATTTCCTTAGATCTATGCTGTGATTCAAATTTTCACTCATTATGTATTGTTATCAGAGTAGACCTGAGGTTATGTAAGTTACAAATAATTGTCTCATCTCATAGGTGATAATTTGTGGAAAAGTCCCATTAAGATATCTGATTATATCAATTTGAAATTTGTATTTCTGTGAGTTCAATCTAAGTTACTAATAATTTGTCATTAGCTTATAATCCAAGGTATTGTTCAATGTACTTAGGCAGATCTGAATAACAATGGAGTCTGTATAGATAAATACATGTTGATATGTGGTAGCTAATATAGAATCCAATAGATGAATAGAGATGAACCAGACATCTTGCAATTTGATTGTAGTTTTTGACCTGTGTTTATACTCTTATGGAACTATGATTTTTCTACGTTTTATGTGTTGACTATTATAGTTAAGCCAGTGATTATGGAGTAGACTGAAATCATGTTTTTGCAAAAAATTAAGGAAAACAGGAAGGAAGGAGGCGGTTTTGGGGAGGGAGAGTTAGATACATTAAGTCTGTTCTGTTTATATTCATATAATATAAAAATGATACAAAATAGAATAAAGTCTCACTTCTTCCTCCTTCTCTACCCTTCCTTCTTTTCCTATAGAACCTGCCCCCAAAGCCTCTGTTTTTCCTGATAGTAATCAAGATAAGTACTCTCACTGTATATTGTTCTTCATGGTAAAGAGAGTACTCATCAGGATCTGTCTTTTCAGATTGATTTTTTTTAAGAAAAGGTTTATGTATTCTATTTGAAAGAATTACAAAGAGAGAGGGAGAGACAGATCTGTCATGAGCTGGTTCACTCTCCAGATGGCCATAATGGCTGAGGTTAGTATACACTGGAGCCAGGAGCCTCTTCTATGTCTCCCACATGAGTGGCAGGGGCTTAAGACTTTGGACCGTCTTCTGCTGCTTTTCCCAGGCCATTAGCGGGGAGCTGGATTGAAAGTGGAGTGACCAGGACATGAACGGGAACCCGTATGGGATGCACCTGTTGCAGGCAGTGGCTTTACCTACTATGCCACAAACTTCGGATTGGTTTTCTAACCTTTACTAAATTTTGAAAGCCACTATTACAAATTAAATATTAATAAAAATCACCAGTGAACTCCAAAACACTTTGAAAATAGACAACTAATTTGGGTGTCTTGTAATGTTGTACCATCATCTAACATTTATAGTTAACTTTTTTTTTTAAATCAAGTTCATCACTCTATATATGTTATAGAACAGATCTCATATTACGCATTGATCAGAATTATTGTCCGGAATGATGAATTACATAACAAGTCCAATCTAAATTTCCATTTTAGTTTTTTCATTTGCACATGATTTTATTTGTACCTCCAATATATATAAATAAGGTGAATACAAAATATTTGATTAATGAATCTATATAGTTATATTAGCTGAATTTTCCTATTCTTTGAATGTTATGTAAGATTTTCTGGAAGTTCAATTTCACAATTTTAGAACATCTTTTATACATTTATGACATCTATGATGTCTAGGTTTGGAGAAAGTTACTTAGCTATGTCTGGGCCCCAAGTTATAGCACTGCCTAAATTCTGTCTATGAATATTTTAATAATTTTAGCTTTGTTGCCATTGTTCTACATCAGGTATGTACAGTTCCTCTCTTTAGTTTACCACTTCTGAATTTGTGACAGTTTATTCAAAGTATCATATCTGTGTGATGACTTTTTATGCTGAGTGAAATAAGCGAATCAAAAAAAAAAACCCAAAACAAAAAGCAAACACCATCTTTTCTCTGATATGTGGAAGTTAATATAAATGCAAAAGGTATAGGAATTATATGGACATCTTGTGATATGATTGCCATTTTTTGCCCTTGTTTATACTCCTGAGGAACTGAACTGTGGTCTTCCTACTTTTTCTTATTGAATATTTTGACTAACTGCAGGCTCAGCCTGTGAATATAGAGTGCATTAAAATTGTATCTTCGCAAAAACTGATAAAGAGAAAGGAGGGAGTGAGGGGGGGGACCATGGCATGGGGAGGAGGGATGGAGGGCAGTGTAGTTGTCTTCTTGGAACTGTACCTATGAAATGTATGGAATCTATCCTCTTTATAGTAATAGAAAAAAGAAAAACATTAGGTATTATGCCATCAGCTTGATTTCTTTTGGTTCAGGATCACTTTGGCAATTCTGGGTGTTTTGTGATTTCTTATATTTTTAGGATTGCTTTTTCTAGTTCTGTGAGTATTTTGATAGTGATTACATTTAATCTGTTCATTGCTTTAAGTATTATAGATATTTTAATAATATTGATTCTTCTAATCCATTGGCAATGAATATCTTTCCATTTGCTTGTTTCCTTGATGATTTCTTTCATCAGTGATTGATAATTTTCATTGTAGAGATCATTTATTTCAATTTATACCTAAATACATTTTTTTTGGTGTTGCTGCTGTGAATAAGATTTCTTTTTTGATTTTATTTTTCTGCGAGTTCACCATTAGCATACAAAAAGCTACTTATTGTATGTTTATTTTGTAATCTGCATCTTCAATATATCAATTCTAACAGCTTTTTGGTGGAGTGTTTAGGATTTTTTCATGTACAACATCATTGTCATCTGCAAACTTAGATAATTTGACTTCCAGTTTTTCAATTTTGATGCCCTTTAATTCTTCCTGTTCCCTAATTGCTTTAGCTAATATTGGATAAGAGTAGTGAAAGTGGACCTTCTTGTCTTGATCCAGAGTTGAGGTAAAATGCTTTCAGCTTTTCCCCATTCAGTATGATAATAGCTGTTTTTGATATACAGTCTCTAATTTTGAGGCATGTTTCTTCTATACCTAATTTGTAGAGGTTTTTTTTTTTTTTTTTGGTCATGAAGTGGTGTTGAATCTTATTAAATGCATTCTCTGTATCTATTGAAATGAACATACTGTTTTTGTTCTCCCTTGTAATGATGCGATTTTAGGCAGTTATTGACTTGGTTGAACCACCCTTGCATTTGTGGGATGAATATCAATTGATCATTATGTATGATCTTTTGATGTGGCTTTAGATTAAGTTTTCTAGTATTTTGTTAAGAATCATTGTGTATATGTTCATCAAGGGTATAGATCTGTAGTTTTATGTGTCATGTTTTTGGTTTTGTTATCAATGTAATGCTGACATCATAAAAAAGCTTTTGACAGAGTTCCACCCTGTTGAATATTTTAGAATAGTTCTTAAAATAATTTATTCTATCAGTATTAGCAGACACTAGTCTAGTTTGTATGATCCCTTTGACTCTTAGACCTATCAGTGTGATCACTTGTGAACTGAAATTGATCACTTGGACTAGTGAGATGGCATTGGTAAATGCAACCTTGATGGGATTGTATTCAAAATGGGAAATGGGATACACAGCAGACTCATAGAATGGCAGATGTCCTAAATAACACTCTGGCCTCAGAATCAGCCTTTAAGGCATTTGGACATGGCTAAAGAGCCCATGAGAATATTTTAGGCATGGAAAGCCAAGACACTCTAGCAAAAAACAACAACAACAACAACAAAACCCTAAATGAAAGATCTCTGCGAGTGAGATCCCAGTGGAAAGACGGGGCCATCAAAGAAGGAATTACCTTTCTCTGAGGGGAGGAGAGAACTTCCACTTTGACTATGACCTTGTCTGAATAAGATCAAAGTCGGCAAACTCAAAAGGCTTCCATAGCCTTGGCAACTCAGGACTAGAGCCTAGGGAGATTACTGACACCATAAACAAGAGTATCAAATTGTTAAATCAACAACAGGAGTCACTGTGTACTTACATCTCATGTGGGATCTGTCCTTAATGTGTTGTCCAATGTGAATTAATGCTATAACTAGTACTGAAACAGTATTTTACACTTTGTGTTTTCTGTGTAGGTGCAAACTGATGAAATCTTAATATATACTAAATTGATCTTCTGTATGTAAAGATAATGGAAAATGAATCTTGATGTGAATGGAATGGGAGAGGGAGCGGGAGATGGCAGGGGTGCGAGTGGGAGGGAAGTTATGGGGGGAGAAAAGCCATTGTAATCCATATACTGTACTTTGGAAATTTATTTTTACTAAATTGAAAAAAATAAATAATTTAATAAAATTAAAAATCCTTTTTGAATGTTTTGTAGAATTCAATCATAAAGCAATCAGTGAAATCCAGACTTTTCCTTCATGGTAGACTTTTGATTCCTCCTTCAAACTCACTGCTTGTTATGGGTCTGGTTAGGTTATCTATATATTCTTGATTGAACCTTGCTTGGTTGGCTATATCAATCCAGAAGTTTATGCATTTCTTCAAATTTTTCCAGTTTGTTAGCAGATAGTTCTGCATAATAGTTTCTAATGATTCTTTGGATTTCAGTGGTATTGGTTGTAATGTCTGCTTTTTCGTCTCTAATTTCATTTATTTGAGGTTTTTCTCTTTTTTTCTGTGTTAGTCTGACTAGAAGTTTATCTGTTTACGTTATCTCCTCAAAAAACAACTTTTTGTGGCTCTTTTGTACTTTTTTAGTTTCAATTTCATTTATTTCTGCTCTGATTCTTATTATTTCTTGCTTCCTGCATATTTGGAATTTGGTTTGTTCTTATTTTTCTAAGTCTGCAAGATGCATCATTTTACTTTAACTTGAGGCATTTCACTTTTTTTAATGTAAACATTTAATGCTACAAACTTCACTCTTAATGCTATTTTGCTGTATCCCCAGTTTTGGTATGCTGTGCTCTCATTTTCAGTTATCGAGAAAGTTTTTATTTCCTTTTAAATTTCTTCAGAGACCCATGGATCATTCAGTAGCATGTTGTTTAATTTCAATGTTTCTGAGTGTTCTATTTTTCTTGTTGTTGATTTCTAGTTTTATTCATTTTTGGTCTGAGAAGATACATTTGTATGATTTCAGTCTTTTTAAATTTGCTCAGACTTGATTTGTGGCCTAATATGTGGTGTATCCTAAAATAATGGTCCATGTACTGATTAGAAGAATGTGTATTCTGTTTTGTAAATATCTGATTAAGTCCATTTGCATTCAGTTGTATCTTTATTGATTTTATTGTTTGGATGACCTGTCTGTTGATAAGAGGAAGGTGTTGAAGTCACCTACAATTATTGTATTGGAGTCTATATCTCCATTTAGATATAATAGTATTTGTATATATCTATATGGGTGGTCTTGTGTTAGGTGCATATATATTCATGATTGTTATGTCTTCTTGCTGAATAGAACCTCTTACCAAAATATATTGTCCTTCTTTTTCTGTTTTTTTTTTATATTTATTTATTTATTTCAAAGGCAGAGTTATAGAGAGGCAGAGAGAGAGAGAGAGAGAGAGAGAGAGAGAGAGAGAGAGAGAGAGAAAGAGAAAGGTCTAACATCCAATGGTTCACTCCCCAAATGGCTGCAAAGCCCAGAGCTCAGTCAGTCTGAAGCCAGCAGCCAGGAGCTTCTTCCAGATCTCCCACTCTGGTGCAGGGGCCCAAGGATATGGGCCATTCTCTACTACTTTCCCAGGCCATAGCAGAGAGCTGAATTGGAAGTGGAGCAGTCAGCACTTGAACCAGCACTCATATGAGATGCCAGCACTGACTTTACCCGCTATGCCACAGCAGCAACCCCTCTTTATCTGTTTTTACAGTTTAAAGTCTGTTTTATGTGCTATCAGATAGCTATGCCTGCTTCCCTTTAGATTCCATTAGCCTGGTATATTTTTCAGTCCTTCATGTTCAGTGTGTGTATCTTTGTTTGTGAAGTGAATTTCTTGAAGTGAATATGCAGGTGTCCTATTATCTTTTTTATCCATTTGGCCAACCTAAGTCTTTTGATGTGTGAGTTTAGTTCATTTACATTCAAGTATAGTATTGATAGATAAGAACTGAGACCTGTCATTTTGTTGATTGGATGATGAGTCTACTTGCTGTTAGTGAATTTCTTGGTGATGCATGTTTCACGTTTACTTTTAATGCAGATGCAAGACACCCTGGAGAATTTCTTGTACGACTGGTCTGATGGTAGTGCATTCTCTCAATATTCACTTATCTGGAAAACATTTCTCCTTCTGTTTTAAAGGTATCTTCGTTGGAAGTACTATTGTTGGAGGGTTTTTTTTTTTTTTTCTTTTGAGACCTTGAATTATAATCTAACTCTCATCATACCTGTAGGATTTTTGCTAAGAAGTCTGATGTTAATCTAATTGATTTTCTTTTATATGTAACTTGATGATTTTCTCTTATTGTCTTTAGGATTCATTCCTTGTCTTTAACTTTGATAATTTGATGACAGTATGCCTTGGAGAGGACATTTATGGTTAAGTCTGCTTGGGGTTGTTTGAGTTTCTTGTATCTGGGTGTCCGTGTTTCTTTACAAAGTTGTAGTGATTACAGCATGGTTCTTGTATAAAAACTGACACATAGATCATATGTGTCACATATGACACATAGACCCAAGACTTAATCCACATATGTACACAAATGGCCTACCAATATCAACAGGTATTTTTTTAAAGGATGGAATACAAATGACCAACAGAAACATTAAAAAATGTTCAGGATCACTGGCCATCTGGGAAATGCAAATCAAAACAATAATGAGGTTTCATCTCATCCCAATAAGAATGGCACTCATACAGAAATAGAAGAAACACTAAGTGCTGGCAAGTATATGGTGGAAAAGGGAACCCTAATATACTTTTGGTGAGAATATAAATGAGTAAAATCATTAAAACAGTGTGGAGATTCCTCAGAAAACTGAAAATAGATCTATCATATGACCCTGTGATTTGGCTCCTGGGAATTTACCAAAAGGAAGTGAAATCAGCATATGAAAGAGTTATTTGTACCTCATGTTTATTGCAGCTCAACTCACATTAGCTAAGATATGAAATCAACCCAGATGTCCATCACTAGATAACTGGATAAAGACATTTTAGTATACATACAGGATGGAATACTACTCAGTTGTAAAGAAAGAACCATTGTCTATCATAACAAAATGGACCCAACTGAAGAACATTATGTTAAAAGTGAAACAAGCAATACCCAAAAAGATGTATATCATGTTTTCCCTGATTTGTGGTAACTAATAAACAGAGGAAAAAGTGTAATATATATGAGCAATATTGACATTTTGAGATTTTATTATTTTTTTACAGATTTATTTATTTATTTTAAGGAATCTTATTTCAACCAGCTATTTTGTTTTTTTTTTGTTTGTTTTTCCATTTATTAAACTTTTATTTAATGAATATAAATTTCCAAAGTACAGCTTATGGGTTACAATGGCTTCCCCCTCCCATAACTTCCCTCCCACCCACAACCCTCCCCTTTCCCGCTCCCTCTCCCCTTCCATTCACATTGAGATTCATTTTCTATTCTCTTTATATACAGAAGATCAGTTTAGTATATATTAGGTAAAGATTTCAACAGTTTGCCCCATATAGCAACACAAAGTGAAAAAAATACTGTTGGAGTACTAGTTATAGCATTAAATAATGGTGGACAGCACATTAAAGACAGAGATCCTACATAATATTTTTTTTTAAAAAATTAATTAATTTTCTATGCCATTTCCAATTTAACAACAGGTTTTTTTTTCATTTCCAATTATCTATATATACAGGAGATCGATTCCGTATATAATTAGTAAAGATCTCATCAGTTTGTACACACACAGGAACACAAAGTGTAAAAACACTGTTTCAGTACTAGTTATAGCATCACTGCACATTAGACAACACATTAAGGACAGATCCCACATGGGATGTAAGTACACAGTGACTTCTGTTGCTGACTTAACAATTTGACACTCCTGTTCATGGCATCAGTAATCTCCCTAGGCTGTGGTCATGAGTTGCCAGGGCTATGGAAGCCTTTAGAGTTCGCTGACTTTGATCTTATTCCAATAGGGTCATAGTCAAAGTGGAAGTTCTCTCCTCCCTTCAGAGCAAGGTACCTCCTTCTTTGATGGCCCTGTTCTTTCCACTGGGATCTCACTCACAGAGATCTTTCATTTAGGTCTTCTTCATTTTTTCTTTTCCATGGTATCTTGGCTTTCCATGCCTACAATACTCTCATGCCGGCTATTTTGGATTTTGAGCCTTCTTTTTTTTTTTTTTTTTTTTTTTTTAATTTTTTTTTTTTTAATTTTATTGACAGGCAGAGTGGACAGTGAGAGAGAGACAGAGAGAAAGGTCTTCCTTTTGCCGTTGGTTCACCCTCCAATGGCCGCCGCGGTAGCGCGCTGCGGCCGGCGCACCGCGCTGATCCGATGGCAGGAGCCAGGTGCTTCTCCTGGTCTCCCATGGGGTGCAGGGCCCAAGGACTTGGGCCATCCTCCACTGCACTCCCTGGCCACAGCAGAGAGCTGGCCTGGAAGAGGGGCAACCGGGACAGGATCGGTGCCCCGACCGGGACTAGAACCCGGTGTGCCAGCGCTGCAAGGCGGAGGATTAGCCTGTTGAGCCACGGCGCCGGCCTGATTTTGAGCCTTCTTGGCATTCTTGACAGGCATTCAAAAAATCAAAGTTCCAAACTATCTGGACTCAAAATTTCCAGTAAATCTTGGACTTTGGTTTTTCCAGTTTGGGCCCAACTGAAAAAATCGAAGAACCTATGTCTCTCATCTTATAGAGATACCAACTAATCAGGCTATTTGGATTATATTAGAAGTACTGTCAAGATGTGACATGGTACCAAATTTTAAGTTTCTATAATGGAAAATGCTATTAATACAAATGTTTGGGAATTAAAAAGTCTAATGATCTTGTGTTACTAGACATGATAGTTATCTTAATGAGAAAGCCCCAGAGGCCTAAAGGGTTAAATACTTGTGAAATCCTACAGGTGCTTTCAAAAATACTGTGAAGTAAGCAAGTGCCTCTTGTTGGTTGATGAGTTTATCATTTTAAACATGGCGACTTAAAGTCTGTTGTCATCCACAGTTATATATGATTTGCTGCTCATAAAACTAAAGCACTGTTGGTTCTGTGTTTAGCTGTCCTCCTATAGGTTCCTATGGACTTTTTCCAGCCACTTCTATTGTATTCAGTACTTTGGGAAGGCTCTGTAAACAGATGAAGCCAATAATGTATTAACAGTACCAACTGAGAGAAAGTATGGTTAACTGAGGTTACTAAAAACAAAAAGCAATTCAAATCAATTGGCAATCTACAAAAAGAGTTAAAGATTTTAAAAGCTATTATTAAAATTGCTATATTGGTCTATTATGCTATGTTATATGTGTGTACAGATTGTATGTCCACATGGGAAAATTTTATTAATAATTTTATTTTAATTGGCTTATAGATAAGATTGTCTATAAATTTAAGCTGCTACAATTAATCAACGATACATTTTAATTTGTGTGACCTGAATCTCTGCATCATATATTTTATACTTGTTGGTAGAAATAAACTAAAAACATTTTATATGGTTGTGCTTAAGTTTACTGGTTAAACAAACTACACCATGTTAGATATTTAAGAGGTGTTTTCAAATACATGATTCTTAAAATTTATAGAAGGCATTGGACCTTCTGGTAAATGTTTTCTTAAGTTGTTATCTAAGGGTTGAAACTATTTGCTAAGTATTCATGTAATATTGCTATTGTCAGCAAGCGATCTAGGACTTGCTCCCTCATTTCTCTATTCTAAGCCCAACTTGTTCTTTCATTTCTCTATTCTCCTCAAGGTAGGAAACTAATTCTATTATAAAGGAATCTGTAGGACGCACAATTTAATCTTTAGACCTTATAAGAGATGACTAACATTTTTCTGTAATAGCATAGCCAAAATAAGAACTTAAATAATAATCTCATAGCTAGATTCACTTCGCCATCAGCGAAGTATACAGTAAGTAGAAAAAACCTCCCTTTCAGACCAAAGGGAAAGAATATAATTTTTTCATGGGCATTGTCTACCTTAGAAAAACTACTACAGAACATGCCTGTGACTACAGACTTGTAGTTCAGGGCACAGAAGATTAGAGATGGGACTTGGGCACTCCCTTGACTTGCATCCTCTGGTCTGTTTTAACACAAACCAGGAGGAAAAGAGAGCTAGGCATCAGAAGCAATGGGTGGCAGGCCTATTAATGGCTGATCTGTACAGTGATCTGCCTTCAAGGAGACCCAACAGGCCAGTCCACTGCAGTGGCTTTCAGTGTGGTAAGCCTGGGCTTCAGCAGAAGTCAGCTTGTGAAGAGCCCTGGCAGCTCTGCCAAGAGTTGGATCACTGGAAATGGACCTGCCCTGGAGTCGAAGGATGCCCAGGTCAGAGCCACAGATCTTATTGGCTCTAAGCTGAAAAGCCCTTCACTCAGCCCAACTTCCAAAGTGACCACTGCAGCTGAGGGTATGGCCAAGTAGGGTCAGCAACATTGCAGGCAGAACTGTAAATTTCTTGTTAGAGATGCACCTGCCTTTACCTGGCCAGCTCTCCTCCCAGGCCAGCCAAGTAATGAAAGTCAACAGAGTGCCTTCCCTTAGGAGGTTCACACCTCCCTTAGGATGTACCCCATGTGAAGACATAGATAGGTCTGGGCCTCTTAACTTTCAAGGCCTAAAGCCCAACAGATTATTATCAAGCCCCTTCTATCAGGTTCTATTTGCCTCTCAATCAGAAAACTTAATTGTAGCTTAGACAGCACCTTTCTTAGCTCCTCCAATAATGACTCTGTCCTTTGTTCTAGACCCTGTCTAGCGCACTTGGGCCTCATTCCTTTGTAATCATAACCTCTACCACCAATGGCTCTACTCTCAACCTGTGTGTACTGATGGTCCTCTTCCCCACTTAATGCTGTATAATTGTTCAAACCTGGTAAATGCCACTCTTAGAATCATTGGTTACTATCCTCACCCTGTCTTTTAGGACCTTGTGTAAATATGATCAGAGTCGGCAAACTTGGAAGGCTTCCATAGCCTTGGCAACTCATGACGGCAGCCTAGGGTGGTTACTGGCACCATAAACTAGAGTGTCAATTTGTTTGGTCAACAATAGGAGCCACAGTGCACTTCCTCCTCATGTGGGATCTCAGTCCTTAATGTGCTGTACATTTTGATTTAATGCTATAACTAGTACTCAAACAGTATATTTCACTTTGTGTTTCTATGTGGGTGCAAACTGTTGAAATCTTTATACTAAATTGATCTTCTGTATATAAAGAGGATTGAAAATGAATCTTGATGTGAATGGAAGGGGAGAGGGAGCGGGAGAGGGGAGGATTGCGGGTGGGAGGGAAGTTATGGAAGGGGGAAGCTATTGTAATCCATAAGCTGTACACTGGGAATTTATGTTCATTAAATAAAAGTTAAAAAAAAGATTTATTTATTTATTTATTTGTCAGGTAGAGTTACAGAGAGAGAGAGAGAGAGAGAGAGAGAGAGACAGACAGAAAGGTCTTCCATCCGATGTTTCCCCCCTAGAATGGCTGCAACGGTTGAAGTTATGCTGATCTGAAGCTAGGAGCCAGGTGCCTCTTCCTGATCTCCTATGCGGATGCAGGGGCCCAAGCACTTGTACCATCCTCCACTGCTCTCCCAGGCCACAGCAGAGTGCTGGACTTGAAGATGAGCAACCAGGACTAGAACCCGGTGCCCATATGGGATGCCAGTGCTGCAGGCAGAGTATTAACCTAGTACGCCATGGAGCCGGTTGAGATTTTATTATTGTTTATAACCCTGTCTTGTGGATCAATGGTTTTTCTACCTGCTACTTGTTGAATTCTATATTTGGTGTATGGTTAGGCTTCTGACTATAAAAGGAACTGAATATATGTCATTGTGGGGCCAGCACTGTGGCAGAGTGAGTTAAGCCACAGACTGCATTGCCCGCATCTCATATGGATACCAGTTCAAGTTCTGGCTGTCCATGTCCAATCCAGTTCCCTGCTAAAGTGCCTGGAAAAGAAGCTTAGGATGGCCCAATTCCTTGGGCCTGTGTACCATTTGGGTTCCCAGTAAAAGCTCTGAACTCCTGACTTTGGCTTGATCCACCCACAGTTGGTGTGACTATTTCAGGAGTGAACCAGCAGATGGAACAATTTTCCCTCTCTCTCATTGTCTCTTGCTCCTTAACTCTTCTTTCAAATAAATAAATTCTTTTAAAAAACAAAGTATGTCATTGTAAAAATTGAAATAAAAGATAATAATAAGAATATGAGGAGGGTGAGAATGATGGAAGGAGGAAGAAAGGTAGGGTGGGAAGTATCATTATATTCTTAAAACTGCATATGTAAGATATATGATATATGGGCCCTTTACATAAAAAGTAAAATATTAAAAATATACTGATTAATTCCTATGGTAGACACATATTTTATCCTAATACCAGTATAACATGCATCCTCTTCCACTTTTCCCCCCACCATATCCCACAACACACTGTATCTCTGGATAGTAACAAATTTTATCAGGCAAAAAAATTATTGGACTTAACTGAAGTGTAGGCCCAAGTTTTCTAAAAAACTGAAGGGTTTACATTTCAACTTTTCTTTCACAAAAGTTTCTGATAATATTATGAACAAGGACATTCATTCATATGGAATCACAAAAGACTCAGAATAGTCAAAACAATCCCAAACAAGAGAAATGAAGCAGGAGGCATCACAATACCTGACTTCAAGCATACTACAAAGCTATAGTAATTAAAACAGTATGGTATTGGCATAAAAAACTGATACATAAATCAATGGAACAGAATAGAGAGCCCAGAGACCAATCCACCTACTGTGTTTTTTTTTTTTTTTTTAATGTGCTCAGACTATTCAGTGGAGTAAGGATAGGCTTTTCAAAAAATGGTGCTGGCATAACTGGATTTATATATGTAGAATGGAATTAGATCCATACCTCTCAACATACACAAAAATCAACTCAAGGTTGATCAAAGACTTTAAATTTAAGGCCTAAGACTGTGAAGTTGCTGGAAGAAAAAAAGGAAAACTCTGCAAGACACTGGTATAGGGGAAGACTTCTTGGATAAGACCCCAAAAGCACAGGCAACAAAAGCAAAACTGAATAAATGGGGCTATATAAAGCTCAGAAGTTTTGCACAGAAAAAGAAATGGTGAGTAGAGTGAAGAGACATTCCAGAGAATGGGAAAAATATATGCAAACCATTTATCAGACAAGGAATTAATATCCCGAATATATCAGCAACTTAAAAAACTCAGAAAAAATCTAGTTGAGAAATGGAAAAGGACTTAAATAGTTAATTCTCAAAAGAAATACAAGTGGCCAGCAAATATATAAATAATTGCTCACCACCTGTAGCCATCAGTGAATTATAGATAAAACCATACTGAGATATCATCGCACCCTTTTAGTCTCTCACCCTAACTACCCATCTGACTTCTCAGTGTCTTTATTTTTATCCAGGCAACAGAATGCTTATCTCAGTTTTCTTTTGAGATACAGCCTTCTGATACCATGAATCTAGAATACAAATGCAGGCCCAAGTTTTCATATCTGAAACCTCCCAGCATGCACATTTACTATACCCTTAACAGCAACAATAGAAACCAGTGATACACTGAAATATAGCTAATGGTAGAACAACAGATGTTCAGAAATTTCATTGAGTTTTGTATTACATGTGACAAAGCAGTCATTGTAATTGCTAGAATCAATTGCTTTGGATATCAATGCCAATTACCTTTCTCCTATATTCTATTCTTTATAGTTTTTTTCCCATGATTGAAAAAATGTGTAATATAGGTCATAGTGCCTTCATTAATTTAACAAATGCTAAAGCTTACCATGGCCCTGTTACTAAGTCAAGAACCAGTGCTTATAAGACAGACATAATAATATACATGCACTTTGAATCTAAAGAGGAAGTCATCAAATCACTAGTGAGAAGCTGGATGGGATTTCACGGGAAATGTACTGTCCTAAGAGTGTATGTAACCTAGTTTTACATGCCAGAACTGAAGGATCTAAGGTGCATAATGTTTTTTATTTCCCCAATCTTTATTTATTTATTTGAAATGTAAAGTGACAGGAAAGGACAGGAGGGGAGGGGAGGGGAGACTGGAGAGGGGAGAGAGGAGAGAGAGAGGATAATAAGCCAGTCCCAATTAGCCAAATATATGTTTTCTATGATATATGGTAGCTAATATAAATATATAAAAAGTATAAGAATGAAATTATGATTTCATTATTGTTTTTAGCTCTTGGTACAGTGGTCCTTCTATTTTTAACTTATTGGGACTGAATTATTTCATTAAGCATAATCATCCTCAGTTGCATTTATTTTGTTGCAAAAGAAAGAATTTCATTCTTTTTTATGGCTGAGAATTATTCCATTGTGCATATATTACCACATTTTCTTATCCAATGATCAGTTGATGAACATTTGGGTTATAAGCTATTTTAGAGATTCTGATAATCTTAGAAAGCAGCTTATATAATTATTTTCATAGATGAGAACTCCCCAAGTTGAAAGAGAGAAATGAAAATAGGTTAAGATCCCTATTGTTGTCAATGATCTCATCAATACAAGGGTACTTACAAAAGTTCATGAAAACAGAATTAAAAGCTAAGCTTAAAATGCAAAATTGAAATCCACCATAGTTTTTTTCATAATCTACATTTTCCATGCAATTTTAGATAATTTGTGTTTTAAACACAATGACATATTTATCCATTCAGCTTTGATGGCAAATAACATATTTGACTGTCTAGACACAGTAGCCTGAACATGTACATACACACACGCGCACACACACACAATCTCCTTTACGCATATATTAATCCAGAATATTTAGAAAATAATCTTCTAAGGTTAGTTTTAGAAATTAAATGGAGGACTGTGGGGAGAACAGCAACTGAAAAAGCTGATGATTTTATTCCCTTGCCTGAGGACATCTAATTCAAAGGAGAAATGAACTGGTCTTGATGCATACACTATATGGCTCACTAAACATTCCTGTGGGAAAAAAATAAAATGACTAAGCTAATATAATGCACTTCCCAGAAGAATACTAAGATTTATATAAGTTAATGAACCCAAGAATAAAGCCCTACAAATATAGACATTTGTGATTCCTTCAATGACATTGCTCAGCTACCTGACAATCCAGTAAGATCCAGTATTAGAAAAACCTGATGCATGCACATGAAATTTTTATCCAAGGATCATTTGACATTTGATAAATGACATGTATTTGGAAAAATATAAACTGAAAGAACCATTTCCAGCTCTCAGCCTTGGCCAATCCAATGATGGACATTGCAGATATTTGGGGAAAGTTCTAGTGGATGAAAGTTCTGTCATTGTATCTCTTTCTCTGCTTCTCTTTGGCTCTACAGCAAATAAGAGAGACTTAAAACATAACAAAATAAAGAAAATTCTAATTATTCAAAGATAGCATAATGTACTTGCTAAAAAGCCAAAAAATAGAATTTTTGATGAGACTTCAGCAAGTTCAAGAAAAGTTAAATTAAAAAAATAATTTGGGGACTGGTGCTGTGGCGCACCAGGTTAACGCACTGGCCTGAAGCGCCAGCATCGCTTATGGGCACCGGTTCGAGACCCAGCTGCTCCATTTCCTGTCCAGATCTCTGTTATGGCCTGGGAAAGTGGTAGAAGATGGCCCAAGTCCTTGGGCCCCTGCACCCACGTGGGAAACAGAGGAAGCTCCTGGCTCCTGGCTTCGGATTGGCGCAATTCTGGCCATTGCAGCCAGTTGAGGAGTAAACCATCAGATGGAAGATATTCTCTCTCTCTCTCTCTTTCTCTCTCTCTCTCTCTCTCCTCTTTCTGTGTAACTGTCTTTCAAGTAAAATAAACAAATCTTTAAAAAAATTAATTTGTCTTGGTAGGATAATTTGAATCCCAACATATTTTTTCATAATATGTATTTTGGAAACTCCTTTATGTAGGAAAGCAATTCAAATTAAATATATTGAGCAAAGATAAATGAATTAAAATGGTTTTATAAATTATGTGCAGTTGTATGCATCAGCAACAGACATTTTAAAAACAGCTTTCTACAGAATTTTATCACTTAGAACATCAGTTTGTTGCATGCATGAGAGCAATTTAAATATCTAGGAAAGATGTAGATTCCTACAAAGGATTAAGGTGGACACAAGTTGTTTGATATTTCCCATCAACAGATAAGTTCTTGTCACATATCTTAATATTGGATATTACTGCTTCGACCAATAGTATTGGGGAGGAATGACATGTCAGTTTCTAGGTTTAGGTCTTAAGAGATTGGTAGCTTTGAGTTCCTGTCTTATGGAATATATGCTCTTGGAATGTAGCTGCCATCCTGGGAGAAAAACCAAGACACGCTATGGTCAGGCTTGGCTCCAGCAATCTCAGATGGCTCCATAGTGAAAGTCATTAACAACTTAGGAGGAATGTGATATAACCATTTTAGAAGTGTCTCCAGCTGTGGCTACTTTGAGAAAAAAGCAAGGTGTGTGTCATCAGAAAGTCCAGTTCTAATTAAAGATTCATGACCAAAATATATTACTATTATCTTAAGCCCCTAAATTCTGTGCTTACTTTATTAGCAAATGATAGATAACTGACAAATGTTCCTGGATTGGAACAATCAATTTTGAAGTAAAATATATTCTTTCTAAATTGTTCTATATATTCAATCTAATCTCAGCCAAAATTCTAGATACAAAGAAAGAGTACATATCAGATAATTACATCCATGTAACATTTGAAACAAGTCAAAATATATCTACGTTGTTAAAATTTAGTATTGGCTATTGCTGGCTTGGATTGATGTAGAAACAACCAGGAGAAAATAGAAATACAGCTGTTTATATATGATGGCATTATACTTATTGATCAATGTGCTGTTTACATGGGTGCATTTCATATAAGAAAAAAAAATCAAGTTGAACATGTACAATTTGTTTTCATTTCTGTGTATCTAATCTTTAATAAAGTATTTACTGAGTTAAAACCATAGTACAGATAAACATTCTTGAAAATATCAGTATAAGGGGCAACACTGTGGCATAGTGGGTTAATGCCCTGGCCTGAAGTGCCGGCATCCCATATAGGCACCGGTTCAATACCCGGCTGCTGCACTTCCAATCCAGCTCTTTGCTATGGCCTGGGAAAGCAGTAGAAGATGGCCCAAGTTCTTGGGCCCCTGCACCCACATGGGAGACCAGGAAGAAGCTTCTGGCTCCTGGCTTTGGATTGGCACAGCTCCGGGTGTTTTGGCCAATTGGAGAGTGAACCATTGGATGGAAGATATTCTCTCTCTCTCTCTCTCTCTCTCTCTCTCTATCTCTGCCTCTCCTCTCTCTGTGTCACTCTGACTTTCAAATAAATAAATAAATCTTTAAAAATAAGAAAACACCAGTACAAGATGACACCGATTGTATATAGCCTTCCTTACAAAAAGTATTTTACATATATTTTTATTTGGAGATACATAAAATGTATCGAAGTATATATTTTATAATTACAATTAGCTTATAATTACTTCCTGTAAGGTTGTAGTGCATGAAATTGACTGTTGCATCATTGATTTTTCTCAAAAATTGTCTAAAAGAAAATGTAGAACTATTCTCAGAATTAATAAAACTTGGATAACGATTAAGATATTATTCTGTATTATAATTTTCTATAGGATTATGATTGTTCATTATTTAATCAAACATGAGATAAGACTGGGATACCAATGTTTGGATATTGACTAATTCAACTGAAAAACTCAGTGCTTTCTGAATCCTGGCTCTTAGTTTGGGTCCCCATTACCATAGCACTATACCCAAATTTGAATGCACAGAGCAGCTAATGATAATTCTATGGTAGATATCATAGATCTCTTATTTCTACATCTTACCACTCCATTTGAAAGATAGAGGGGCAAGAGACCATAAGTGGAAACAGTCCATATAGTATCTCACAGCCTACTTACCTGGATTATTTCTATCATCTTCTCCCCTCACACCCACCCTGGCCTCTTTTTAAAAATATTTATTTACTTGAAATGCAAAGCAATGGAGAGAATGGGAGAAATAGATATTATATCCATTGGTTAGCTCCCCAAATGGATGCAATGGGCAGGACTAGACTTGACCCAAGCCAGGAGCCTGAACTCCATGTAGTTCTTCCATATAGGTAGTAGGGAATAGGTACTTGCAACATCTTTCACTGCTTTCCTAGGCACATCAACAGGGAGCTAGATTCTAAGTGGAACAGATGGGACTTGAGCAAACACTCCAGTATGGGATACTAGTGTTGCAAGTAGCAGTTTAACTGACTGGCCTCGATGCTTACTCCCATTATCTTATTTATTCCTTAATCACTAGGAGGTATACATTATAGTTTTATTAATCAAGATCTTAATATTTTTGAACCTTATATAGCAATATACAATGGGCAAGTAGGTGTACCTAATTCAAGTGAGGCTGTCTGATTTTCCATTATTCTTAAAAGTTATACAGTAGTATCTAATTTCATCCTCAAAAAGGTACATTGACACAAATGTCAATATTATCCTCAATCAGCAAATGAATAAAATGATGTATAGGGTGGTTAATTTTTCAGCAGCACTTGATAAAAAGGTACAACCTCTTTAGTTGTGCCATCTTGTTTTTTTCTACTCCTGATAATGATATTTTGCAACATATTTGTAATCAAGAGATCCTGCTACATTCTTTAATGGATTCAAAAATATATGCTACTCATAGATTTTGCCCTCATAATCTTCAAAATCAGTTAAGAAAGTCATTATAAGAACAAATACAGAGATTGTAAGAACAAATATGGTAAAGTTAGTAAAAGGATTATTGTAGAGTAACTTGATTTTCAAAGGTTCTCATTTAGGTATCTACTCTAGATTAACAATCAACAAAATGTAGCTCTCCTTTTCTATCTCTCTGACTATCTAGCTACATAGCTATCTAGCCATATATATATATATATATATATATATATATATATATATATATACACACACACACACACACACATAAACACACTCTCAATGTTCTAGTGGCTATAACTGAATAGAATGAAAGCTAGGAAACATGGAAGCGTTTGCAGACTCAATTTGGAATGATGGAAAAAGATATTCCATGCCAACACAGAAACCAAAAAGAGCTGGTGTAGCCATCCTAATGTTGGAAAAAATAGACTTTAACACAAAAACTGTTAAAAGGGACAAAGAAGGGCACTATGTAATGATTAAGGGATCAATTCAACAGGAAGATGTAACTATTGTAAATGTATATACAACTAATTACAGGGCACCTGGCTATTTAAAAGAAATGTTAAGGAATAGGACTGACACTGAGGTGTCGTAGATAAAGCTGCTGCCTGCAATGGGTGCCATATGGGCACCAGTTTGAGTCCTGGCTGCTCTACTTCTGATCCAGCTCTCTGTTATTGCCTGGGAGGGCAGTGGAGGATGGCCCAGGTCCTTGGGCCCCTGCACCCATGTTGGAGATGAGAAGGGAGCTCCAGGCCCCTGGCTTCAGATTGGCACAGCTCTGGCCATTGCAGCTATCTGGTGACTGAACCAGTGGATGGAGGATTCTCATTCTCTCTCTCTTCCTCCCGCATCTCGCCCATCTCGCCCATCTCACCCATCTTGCCCATCTCTGTCTCTCTAACTCTGCCTTTCAAAGAAATTAATAAACCTTAAAAAAAATTTTAAGGATCTAAAGGGAGACACAAATTCCAATTCAATAGTAATGGGGGACTACAGTACCCTACTTTGAGCAATAGACAGATCAACCAAACAGAAAAAATTGAAATTAACAATACATCTTCTTGGACAACAATGGAATGAAGCTGGAAATCAACAACTCAGGAATCTCTAGAACATACGCCAACACATGGAGACTGAAAATATGCTCCTGAATGAGTAATGGGTATAGTAAAAATCAAAAGGGAAATCAAAAATTTCTGGAAACAAATGAAGATGACAGTACAATATATCATAATCTATGGGATACAGCAAAATCATTGTTTTTTTTTAAAGATCCATTAATTTATTTGAAAGTCAGAGTTACATAGAGAGAGAAGACGCAGAGAGAGAGAGAGGACTTCCATCTGATGGTTCACTCTCCAATTGGCTGCAAAGGCTGGAGCTGCGCCAATCTGAAGCCAGGAGCCAGGAGCTTCTTCCAGGTCTCCCATGTGGGTGCAGGGGCCCAAGAACTCAGGCCATCATCTACTGCTTTCCCAGGGCATAGCAGAGAGCTGCTTTAGAAGAGGAGCAGCCAGGACTAGAACCTGTGCCCGTATGGGATACCGGCACTCCAGGCCAGGGCATAAACCCTCTGCGCCACAGCACCAGCCCCAGCAAAAGCATTGTTAACAGGAAAGTTTATAAAATTGGTGCCTATATCAATAAATTAGAATGGCACCAAAAAATGAGCTATCAATGTGTCTCAAGGATCCAGAAAAACAACAGCAAACCAAACCCAAAACTAGTAGAAGAAAGGAAATAATTACAGTGAGAGAGGCATCACAAAATTGAATAAAAAAAAATACAAAAGATCAGCAAAATTGAGTTGGTGTTTTGAAAAAATAAAATTTAGACAAGTGGCCCAAAACACCAAAAAAAGGAAAGACCCAAATCAATAAAATTAGAGATGAATAAAGAAATATAACAGATACCACAGAAATAAGAAGAATCATCAGAAATTACTTCATACTATTTATCTTCATACTATTTGTTGAACTAATAGTATGTTGAGCTAATCATATGTGCATAATGTCAATTTAGGATGAATCTCAGAAATAAGAGTGGCGATAAGAGAGGGAGGAGGAAGTTTGTAACTGTAAAGCTGCATAGTTCTACATATAATCATTAGGACTAACTTCTAAGGATACAGTTTAAAAATTTGTCATGGGACTCCAGTACCATTAAGCTGGGTGATAAAAATGTCATCTTAAGTGTTAAAGTGATAATATTAAGTGTTAAACTGAACATATAGTTTAAGTGTTAAAGTGACCATTTAAATAGGATCAAGTGTCAGTTAATTAAGTAGAATTAAAATGGAGAAAGTGTTCCAGCATGGGAAGCAGTCCACACAGCAGACTCAAAGAATGACAATTACTTTAAGTAACACTGTGACCTCAGAATCAGCCCTTAAGACTACCTGCTCTGGCTGAAAAGCCTTTGAGAGCATTGCAGGCATGGAAATCCAAGACACTGTAGCAAAAATTATTCTACATGAAGAATCTCTGTGAATAAGATCCCAATGGAAAGAAGTGGCCATCAAAGAAGGATGTGCTTTTCTCTAAAGGGTGGAGAGAACTTCCACTTAGCTTATGGCCTTGTCTAAATACTGACAATTTGGATTCAAAAGGCTTCCATAGCCTAGGCAGCTCATTTCAAGAGCTTCAGGGGTTCACTGACATCATGCATAAGAGTGTTAATTGTGAAATGAAAAACAGGAGTCCCTGTCCACTAATTCTCCATGCAAGACCTCTGTCCACAATGAGTTGTATTATGAGACTTAACTGTGATTCTTGTTATATAACAGTTTGTGTGTGTGTGTGTGTTCAAAATGTTGAAATCTTTAATTAGCATAGAGTTTTTTTGTGTGTGTATAAAGTTAAATTGAAAATGAATCTTAATGGATAATGGGACTGGCAAGGGGAGAGGGAAGAGGAGGAGGGGTGGGAGTGTGGATGGCAGGGTGAGTATGATGGGAAAAATAACTGTATTCCTAAAGTTGTACTTAAGACATTTGTACTCCTTAAAATTAAATAAAATAAATTTTGGGCCAGCACTGTGGCTCACTTGTTTAATCCTCCACCTGCGGCGCTGGCATCCTATATGGGCACCGGGTTCTAGTCCTGATTGCTCCTCTTCCACTCCAGCTCTCTGTTGTGGCCCAGAAAGGCAGTGGAGGATGGCCCAAGTGCTTGGGCCCCTGCACAGGCATGGGAGACCAGGAGGAAGCACCTGGCTCCTGGCTTCAGATCAGTGTAGCTCCCGCCATGGCAGCCATTTTGGGGGTGGACTAACAGAAGGAAGACCTTTCTCTTTGTCTCTCCCTTTCACTGTCTAACTCTATCTGTCAAAAATAAATAAATTTTAAAAAGTAGGTTTAAGATTTAAACATGACAGTGTTGTAAAAATTCAGCTATTTGAGGATTTTTTTACAGTTGCTAGAAAGACATTGATTCACACAATATTTGTCTTGTTGATATAGAATATATATTCAAACTGTATAAATATATAATTTGAAATCTGTTATGACTCATGAGATTTATTTTTAATTGCAAATACAAATATTTTATATTATTCATTGGTATAAAACTGTATTATTGAAAGTACACTTTGATTTTATGTTGATAATTAATTTTTAGATTACCAAAATAAAAACTAAATGAAATCAAATTAATAGTGGATAAACAGACAACAAAATAATATTTTAACATATAATTTAATAAACTGATTTTAGTACAGTAAAAAATTCAAGCTAAACATTTCTCAAAGTAATATATTTTTATATAGAAAATATTGAGCACAGATGGTAACATGAATATGTTGTACATATCTGAAGTTCTTAGGCAAGGCTGATCAGCCACATAAAGTTTTCTATCACAAGTTGCCTTCCATTTAGACTTCTGCATTTTGCTGTTTATGACCAAATGATATCTCTTTATTTTCACATAGAGCTAAATGTATGGTAATAAAATGTAATGAAAGAAAAGCATGGTGATTAAGACTAAGTAGATGCAGTAGACAAACCTACTAATTGCATATATATATGCATGCATTATAACTAAAAATACAGTAATAGAATTGCAAACACTCCTACATGAATCTCCATGAACATTTTCATGCTTCTGATACTTTCAAACTACTTAATTTTGAAATTTATTTTTAATTTATGAGAATCAAAAAAATATTTCATTTTATTGCATTATTTTCATTTTCATCATGGTTAATACTTCATTTACTCCCAGTCTTACTCCAAACTAGTAAAATGTGATAAAGTCTGGGGATTCATTTAAATCTTTTTGAGCTGTATGACTCAAGTTTGTTCAAATCTATGAAAAGTGATAAGAACACATGATGTTTTCACACTGGGAAAAAAGGAAATGAATTTAATATGCATATGTGACTATCTAAGAAAATGCCAAGAAACCTATAAAGGTTAAAAAGGAAATTTAGCACTACTAATGAGCTTGTCAAGAGAGTGGAATTCAGGCAATGCACTGAACTTTAACTTATTCTCATACATAGGTTTGAACAATTGGAAACTTTCTTTTTTGTGTTATTTAAAATAGTAACAAATGCACATGAATTGTTTATTTATAAATATGTCAAAATGAATGCAATATACACTGAAAACAGCATTTATGAGAGAATGTAAAGAAGGATTAAGTAAGTGAAGAGATACATTGCATTCATGTTTAGGAAGACTGACTATTGTCAGCTTACCCCAAAATTGACCTTCAGTTCTATCAATTCTGAATCAAAATATTAGAAAATATTTTGTGATTTACATAAAATGATTTTAAGCTTGGTGTAAAAGTTATAGGAACCATCATTGCTAAAATATTTTTGAAAGAAAACAAAATTGGTGGCTATTCATATTGCATTGGAGAAAGAAACACATAGATTAATAAAATAGTCCATTGATTGTTTTTTATGTAAACACAGTTTAATCAAGAAAGGCAACTCAATAGAGAAAAGAGAGCAGTTAGGATTCCCAGTGCTAAAATATGAACTATCATACATACCTTATGCATACTTTGTACTACAATATGTCAAAAATATTTTCAAATATTAATCATAACACCAATTAAGTATAAAATTTAAAACATTTCATTGTTATCATTCATTCATACTATAAATTCCATTTTATTTTAATAATACTAATATTAAATATATATTTTAAAATTTCAAATTGGAAATGGAAAAGAAATAAATTTATAAAAGCATAAGCATATTTTCCCTTGATCTTTTAATTTGTAATAAAATAATTCGCATGTAAGTACTATTAGTTGTTTTTTTTTTTAAGATTTATTTATTTATTTATTTGAAAGGCAGTGTTACAGAGAAGCAGAGATAGAGGCAGAGGCAGAGAGATAGAGAGAGAGAGAGAGTGTGTGTGTGAGTGAGTTCTTCCATCCTCTGGTTCACTCCGCAGATAGCTGCAAGGTCTGGAGCTGCACTGATCTGAATCCAGCAGCCAGGAGCTTCTTCCGGATCTGTCACGTCGGTTCAGGGGCCCAAGAACTTGGGCCATCTTCCACTGCTTTCCCAGGCCATAGCACAGAGCTGGATCGGAAGTGGAGCAGCCATGACTTGAACCTATGTCCATATGGGCTGCTGGCATTACAGACCAGGACTTTAACTTGCTGTGCCACAGCGCTGGCCCCAGTACTATTAGTTTTAACATAATTGTGAAAATAATACATTTTTGAGGTTAAGTTTAGTGATTATGGTATTAATTCACAATTTTTGTATAGAGTTCAGAATTTTATGTAAATGCATGCTGTTGTATAATTATTAACATGAATATGGAGAATCATTTCATAACCAAAGCAAACATGCTCCTCTCTGCAGTTAACATCACATGTGCACTCTGAAGAAAACTAATCAGCTTTCTGTTCTTGTAGCTTTCTCTGTTCAGACAATTGAGAAAGAACACAATGTATGGTCTTGCGAGTTTGGCTTTTTAATTTAACCTAATTTCATTTAACTTTTATGCAGCAAGTTATATACCTATCTACCCATCTGTCTCTCTCTTTCTCTCTCATATATAGATAGATATATATGTATCTATATATGATATATATATATATCCCCACCAATTGGTTAATAAAATACATGATAAAATAATAAGAATACTCACAAAGTTCAAATTATATTTCCACATGGATTCTTGCTGGAGAGAACACTTAAATGTACAACCTTATATCCATTTTAATCAGCATATTTTTAATGCAGATATTTCTGTGTATTTTGCTCCTTTTGCTCCCCTTTTGCTGATCCGAAGCCAGGAGCCAGGTGCCTCTCCTGGTCTCCCATGCGGGTGCAGGGCCCAAGCACTTGGGCCATCCTTCACTGCCTTCCCGGGCCATAGCAGAGAGCTGGCCTAGAAGAGGGGCAACCGGGATAGAATATGGCACCCCGACCAGGACTAGAACCCGGTGTGCCGGCGCCGCAAGGCAGAGGATTAGCCTGTTAAGCCACAGCGCCGGCCGATCATGACTTCTACTTGTATAAATATCTGTCATCTATACTGAACTTCCTCAGTAAATATATAGATTATTTAAAAAAACAAAACAAAACTATAATTAGAGAACTATGGAAGATTTCTGAAAAAGAGAATGACTGGGAAATTGATTCTAGCAGAAAGGGGAAATTGTGAGGAAAATGGGTGAAATTACTAACCCATATTTAGATAATCTATAATACTTTGGTTTAAAGGAGCAGGCAAATGGGAACTAGTGGGAGTTAGATATGATAATGCAAGTGCATGTCTATACCACATGATAAATGGCCTTCAGTGTTAAGTCACAGAATTTATGATCCACTCCATTGTGCAAGTAAAGATTTCTAAGCAGGGAGACATTTTAGAATTGACACTATTACAGATTTTGGGAAGTTGGAGTGCAGTGTTTCAAAGCATCCTGTAAAAGGAAAGAGTTAATAGATCAATACTTTACTATGATTAGAACCACTAACAAGTATCTCTTGTCTTGCACAGACAATGTAGGAAGCATTCTCTTACAAATTGCCCCCACTGGAAATTTACATCGTATGCATATTTATTATGTATTTTGCAAAGAGATTAAATTGCTTCTTGAAAGTTAGTGATTGAAAATGCCAAAACTGTGGCAAGGGTTTGACACAGTGGTTGGGATACCATCTGGGATACCTGCATTCCATGTTGAAGTGCCTGGGTTTGAGTCTCTGCTTCCCGTCTAGCTGCTGCTGATGCATACCCCGAGAAACAGCAATGGAGGTGATTTTGTCCACAGCATGGGAGACCAAGATGTAGTTCCTGGCTCCTAGCTTTTGTCTGTCCCAGTCCAGGCTATTACAGGCATTTGGGTAGTGAATCAGCAGATAGAGGATCTCCCTCTCTCCCTCTCTCCCTCTCTCCCTCTCTCCCTCTCTCCCTCTCTCCCTCTCTCCCTCTCTCCCTCTCTCCCTCTCTTTCCTCTCCCTCTTTCCCTCTCTCCAGCCCTCTCTCCAGCCCTCTCTCCCTCTCTCCCTCACTCCCTCACTCTCTCTCTCTCTCTCTTCCTCTCTCCTTCTCTCTCTCCCTCTCTCCATCACTCTCTCCCTCTCTCCCTCTCTCCATCTCTCCCTCTCTTTCTTTCTCTTTGTGTAGATACATGTTTGTCACTCTGCCTTTCAAGTAAAAAGCATAAATAAATGCTGAATTTTAGAAAAGAGAATGTCAAAACTAAGGTAGACATCTGATTTCTCATAATCTTTCTCCTGTGCTCCTCATATTCATGGACTTCCTCACCTTTCTTATATTCTAAAGAAGATATTATACTGCTTGATTTTGCCTTTAATGCATCTATTTGTTTATCTGACAAACGTTTCCAGAATGGTACTCTTATTCCAGTCATTATGGAGGTGGAACAAACAGTTGTGTCTTTGGGACAATATGGATAGCCAAGTGTTTTTGCCAAAAAATCCAACAGACCAACTACCTCTCGTAGGCTGGAGGAGGGGTGAAGTTAGCAGAGAAGTAAAATGTACAGATGGAACAATGGAAGCATTGTCAGGAGCACTGCATGTTGTATTGAGGATGGCAGGCAACAATCTCGATGGACAGTTCTTGCACCCACACCATCGTTTTTCCCCTGTAATGCAATCTCAGAAACACCAAAAAAATGTTAACTTAAATTTTCTATAGAACTATGAAGAAAAGGCAAACAATGTTATTCTAAATCCTTTCCTGACAGTTGTAACCTGTTTTAAACGTAACTTTAATAGTATCTGGCTTGATATTTGTGGAATATCCATTTAAATGCCACTTGAAGTTCAAAACTAGTTTTTAAAAACCAGTATGTGTTGAAAGCATTAGTCATAACTTTTGATTTGCTGGAATTTTCCTCCTGCAAAATACCATCTCATCATTTTATGTTTGACAAACCTTTTGAAGGCATTTTTCTTAATCGATTGTGAGAAACAGTGTAATCAATATAATCCTGGCATAAATGTATTCTAAAATGAAAGTTAAAGGGATTCAGAACACCTGCCAGATCCTGGATTTAATGTGACTCATTACTTCCCACTTACACCTATAGAACTCAGAACCAGTCAGTCTACTTTCATATAAATCAAATAGCCAAATGTACTATAAGCTTGCACTATATTTTCTATCAAATATTATATTCTTCTTTCACTGTCAATAGACTTCCTAGTTCTCAGATTAATCCATATTACCAAGACATGCCCATTTCAGCAAGTATTTTTTGAGGTCTATAAATAGTTACTATTAAACTCCTCAATTACTGGAATTGTTAACATTAGACATAATGAACCTCATAGCAGTTTTCTATACTATCAAAGAGATGCCTGTTAAGGTGAGTAGGCTGCCTCTTCTATGTATACTTTGGTGGAAGATATAGGCTGCATATCAGATCCCATTGTACAGAAAGCTACCAGTTTTCTGAAGTTATGTTTACTCAGCTTTCATGCACTACTTAACTATGCACACTCTAGCACACACACATATGTGAATTATTGTGGAAATATAACACTAGTATCTTATGGAACTTTGAAGGATCACCTATTCATTGTAGTTACTAGAAATGAACCTTTCTCATTTGCAGGATGTGTTAACTCTTCCCTACAAGTGAGAACTATGACTTGGAACAATAAATTTTAAATGTACTAAAGAAAAAACAACAGTTCTAATCTCTGTCTAGGTGTATATACATATTGTAACTTTTAGGGAAAAACTGTGTGCCCACTGCTTGGTTCTGTGCTTTAAAATTTTGTGAAATATTGAGCAAAATGAGAAAAGGAGCAATGTGAGTGAACACATTTAAGTCTCATAATACATCTTTTCAGTAGCTTACCCAAAATGTAACTGACGCAAACCATATGACTGAGATTGAAGAAGATGGTCTGATTGAATATAATTTTTCTACTCTGGAAAAATTAGAACCTCCCTAGAATTAATTGTTATTTAGAAGGTTGATTTATAGGTATTTATGATTTGAACTCGTAGAAAATGTGGAGTAATTGTCATTTTTTTTTATTCTTGAAGCAAAGAATAGATTTAAAAAGGCATGATATATGTCATGAGATTCTCAGTGTGTCATATCTATTTTGATATCGTGTTACTGCAGGAGAACCATTGAGTTAAGTATTCATTTCCAGAGTTATAACTTCTCACCCTTCATGTTGTTCCCTCAGTACAAATCTTAGCTAGTCTTAGTATGGAACCTCCATTCTATGTTCTTATTTCACCTTTCAGCTAGACTCTTGGGAAGGCAGATGATGGTCTAGCTAATAAGCCTAAAATTAAAAATAAGTTGAAATATCAACATAGAGAAATAACACTTACTAAAAAAAATTGAAACAACAAATATAAATGTTTACATCAAAATGAGACCGACACAAACTCAGTAAACATAATTAAATCATAAAGCAAATACCAACAGCTTCCAATTTTAATTTTCATCACCAGAATAATGTGATTAAATTATATACTTCCTCTTTTGTGTATAGTTATTTGAATCTCTGAAGTTGCCAATCACTGAAAAATGATGGCAAATGTATACATTATCTAGGAAAATATGCCAATCATTTTTCAGTTTTAATACTAGTTGTCAGAAAATCCCTAGATATTTTTGAGATCCAGGAGATATATTTTTATTAGAAAATAAATCCATGCTCAAATTAAGGAATTGGCTTTTCCCATAGAGAGGTGAAAGTTCTGGAAATAATAACTTGATTCCTCATGAAGTAGGAGAAGCAAGTAGCAAGTCACAACTGTACAGACATACATTACACACACAGGCATGCAGTGAGAAGCCTAAGTGTAACATGGATGTCAATTAAATCAAAATCAAAAAGAGTATATTTGTTTAGCTCCATTAAGTCTGAAAATCTATCTTAAAAGAATTAACTCTATTTATAGTATCTAAAAATCGTTTCTGCCATAATATGTATATATGGCAACAATCATATTATAATTTCTTAATGTAAATTGGGAAACCCGTTAACAATCACCACTGCTTCTTAAAGTGCATGGATAACATAAAATAGTCAGCTCTAATGTGAAACTAGTAACACCTGTTTAAGAAACCAAAAATATATTGAACATTCTTCTGAAAGCTATCTTTAAAAATTAATCATCATAATAAATAATAGACATCAGCATACTAGCAATACTTGTATTTCAGTGGTTGAACCATTGCCGGTATCTTTTTTGTTTTATGTAATATTTTGGCATTTTTAAGTCATTTATAATTTTATTTTGTTTTATTTCTGTTTTGACTAAG
This sequence comes from Lepus europaeus, assembly GCF_033115175.1. Lineage (NCBI taxonomy): Eukaryota > Metazoa > Chordata > Mammalia > Lagomorpha > Leporidae > Lepus > Lepus europaeus. The sequence goes on along the minus strand of NC_084833.1, from coordinate 87,144,043 downwards.
TGTTTTCAGCTGATCTTATTAAAATAATAAGTAAAGCAGTTAAGATTTTTCTTCCTTTCCCTTTTCCAGAGTTTAGTATATGCTAAATTTAGATTATTTCAAGCATGTATTACTTCTAATTTCATTTTTTAACTTTCTTACACAAATGTTTTGAAACTTTTAGTATTTGGATATGCTCATAGATAGTAGGGAAATAATTCTTTGTTGTTAGATTGTGATTAAATTAAAGGGTGCCTTCTGACATGGAGCCCCTAATAGGGTTAGAGAACATTTGGCCTATGGAATTTGATTTGGCCTTGCTGGGACAATCGCAGGTGTGACTCAAGTTTCAATAAATCTATAGCAGGCTAATTTTTAAGTTGATAATTTTATTCTCTAAGTGATGTTATAAACATACAAATGGCCATTGGCAGAAAAAAAGGTTTCCCCACCCCTGCAACACAGTGCCTTGAATGCAGGTGCTGGATAGCATTAGGTCCCATCTCCTAGCCTCCCTCCGTTAGCTCAAAGTGTCCATGACCTCCCTTTTGACAGCACTGAAATTACCTCACTGAAGTGAGGGACAGGTACAGCTTGCCCTATTATGTTCTAATCACTAGACTCATGAGGTCATTTGCTATTGTGTTATATAACACTGTAATGGCCAGTGTTGCCTCAAGGGGTTTATTTTGGGGAATTTGAGTTCAGGTATGAAAATTTCAGGCATGAGAATTTCAGTTATGGGCAGAAAGTAAGTATCACCTTCCTGTAGGCTCCAGACTGACTGAACTTCACTTGGCTATCATGAATATTCCCTGAAGAGTATACCAGTGCCAGCCAACAAGGAACTTGGATATGAGCTAAACATGTACATGGACCAAATAAATATTGATTTCAACCAGCCCCTTATTGCTTGATTGAAGATCAGCAGCTGTTCCTATCCTTTGTTCCCCTTTTTCCTGATCCACCTTCCTTGAAGCTTCCTTAAACACCACAAACTGTCTCATTCAGAAGGAAGAAAGTTCTTGAAACATGAATCTGTTACATTTCATCTGTCGGTAGATTAAACTTTCTCTTTACTTTATACTCAAACCTTGTCTGTGTTATTTTAATTTGGCATTGTTGACTAGGGCTAAACTTCCAGTAAAACTTACAGGTTTTGTTTTATTTGATCATCTGTAGGTATTGTATTTTGTAACACATAATCAATAATAATAATACTGTGTAATAACAATGAAAAATTCAAATTCTCCCAAAACTTGTTTTTAAGATAAGCTAGATTGTCCTACTGCCTTATGTGTTTCTATGTTTTTAAGCAGTCTATACAAATAACATTAGATCTTCCTTTACATATTTAAGCTTATCAATGCACAATCTTTACTGCTGTTTTTATTATGACCAGCTCTCTAGACCCAGGAATGAGACACTATGGTAATGAATAGTAGTAAGATAAAATGCTCAGCATGTTAGATAATCATGAATGCACAATCTTTAATATCACTAGCGACTTAACATACTTCAGTAGCTAAATTCCATTGAAATATGGTTGACGATGCAAAAACAGAACTAGAATCTTAATAGGATTGTGATTCAGTCTGCTTTTTCATTTCTTAAAGAGAAGTGAGATTTTTAACATTGGGCAATTCAGTTTATTTTTTTTCTTTTCTGTTTTGTTTTTGTTTTTTGTTTGTGAAGCAGTGAGAGAGTAGTTATGGTTCCTCTGTTAGTCATAAAAGTTACTAAAAAATACCTTGATGATTCAGAAGGAAATTTGATGTAGAGTAACTCAATATTATAGTTACTTTAAGGGTCTCAGAAGATAGTAGCAACAAAGCAGTCATTCATTCTGAAGTTATTAAAGATGCTTTTTGTTTGTATTTTTGTCTGATTAAACAATGAGCCCTTAGGTGGCTATGAGAGATCTTCAAAAAGTTAATGTAAAATTCATTTTATAAAAAAATTATGGATTTCCAATATTTTGCATCTGTGTATTGGTGAAGAAATTTAAAAGACTATGATTTCATTTGATATACAGGTTCAACTTGATTTAGGGGTAAGATTAGTTAATTAATTAAAATTACATTCATTAAGATAATAAAACCATTGATCATATTTTCCTATTTCTAACTTTTAAAAAAGCTTGTTGTCTTGACATTATTAGAAAAAAGGAAGATTTCATCTAACCTTAGTTTAAAATGGATGTGTCTCAATGTTTTAAGACACTAAGTCTGGGGGTACTTTGATAGGCAACAGAAGATAATCACAATGCCAAGCATGGTATTGGAAAGAACATGTAATGGAAACATAAACATTACTGACAAGGAACACAAAAAATTTGATGGTTCAGTTTGCTCTTTAAGATAGGAATAATGCAGATTAAGAGAATCTGTAAAATTGGCATACAGAACAACATCTTAGAACTCAAACATGGGGGAAGAATTATTATAGTTACTAACTTAGAGAACTTTCTTTGCTCCCAGGACAGAGCTAAATATTTTAGTATTTTATCTCATTTAAGTTGTACATACTGTGTAGAAAATAATTCTATCAGTATTAGCAGACACTAGTCTTGTTTATGTGATCCCTTTGACTCTTAGACCTATCAGTATGATCAATTGTGAACTGAAATTGATCACTTGGACTAGTGAGATGGCATTGGTACATGCCACCTTGATGGGATTGAATTGGAATCCCCTGACACGTTTCTAAGTCTACCATTTGGGGCAAGTCAGCTTGAGCATGTCTGAAATTGTACATCTCCTCCCTCTCATATTCCCACTCTTATATTTAACAGGGATCACTTTTCAGTTAAATTTAAACACCTAAGAATAATTGTGTGTTAATTACAGAGTTCAACCAATAGTAATAAGTAGAAAAAAATACTAAAAGAGATAAGGTATTAAGTTGTACATCAACAGTCAGGACAAGGTCTGATCAAGTCACTGTTTCTCATAGTGTCCATTTCACTTCAACAGGAGAAGAGTTTTTTTTTTTTAAAGTTATTTTTATTATTTTTCATTTTTTTTTTTGGACAGGCAGAGTTAGACAGTGAGAGAGAAAGGTCTTTCTTTTTCTGTTGGTCCACCCCCCCAAAGTGGACGCTACGGATGTTGCATTGTGGCCGTCGCGCTGCACTGATCCAAAGCCAGGAGCCAGGTGCTTCCTCCTGGTCTCCCATGCAGGTGCAGGGCTCAAGGATCTGGGCCATCTTCCAGTGCACTCCCGGGCTATAGCAGAGAGCTGAGCTGGACTGGAAGAGGAGCAACTGGGATAAAATCCGGCGCCTCAATTGGGACTAGAACCTGGAGTGCTGGCGCCAAGGGCAGAGGATTAGCCTAGTGAGCCACGGCGCCGGCCAAGGAAAAGAGTTTTAATAAATATGAGAACAATAGTGAATGTTGAATCTGTAGTAGTTATATAATATCCCCAAATTTCCTTTCCCTTAATCACTAGCACAAAGTAAAAATTCTTCAGCTCTTTGAGTTCCTTCCTTACAGTCCCTATCATTCTTTTTTTAATTTTATTTTATTTTTGACAGGCAGAGTGGACAGTGAGAGAGAGAGAGACAGAGAGAAAAGTCTTCCTTTTTGCCGTTGGTTCACCCTCCAATGGTCGCCACGGCTGGTGCGCTGCGGCCGGCACACCGCGCTGATCCGATGGCAGGAGCCAGGTGCTTCTCCTGGTCTCCCATGGGGTGCAGGGCCCAAGGACTTGGGCCATCCTCCACTGCACTCCCTGGCCACAGCAGAGAGCTGGCCTGGAAGAGGGGCAACCGGGACAGGATCGGTGCCCCGACCAGGACTAGAACCCGGTGTGCCGGTGCCGCAAGGCGGAGGATTAGCCTATTGAGCCGCGGCGCCGGCCCCTATCATTCTTTAATAGAGGGATGCTATGTATTTCTTTCACATTGTTACCTTCTTTTTTATTATCTGGACACCTTTACCATTATTGTAGAAACCATTCCCTCTCTAGCTCTGGCCCTGTTTTTTTTTTTTTTTTTTTGTCTTTCTCATTCTGCTTAAAGACCTTCCATTAAAAAGAAGAAGACAGAAAATCCATTTAAAGTGTATTTCCTGTCACCTTCCATTTTTATGCTTTCAGTTTTGTCTTCTAGTCCATGATCTCCCTCCCTATCCTACCTGTGAATGGTACTGTTTATTTTCCCTTTGTGTTAAATCACTCCAAAACCAGCAGTGACTTAAAAGAACAATGATGCCTTGTTTTGTTCAGGAATCTCCTATTTGGGAAATACATAATGAAGAAGGTTCATTTGTGCATCATGGGGTTCTAGCTAGGGTGGCATAGTTGAAAGTAGAATCCATTTCTCCTGTTTCTTACTCACATGCCTGGCAGGTATATGTTGGCTGCTGCCCAGCAACCTCCCTTCTTCTCCAACAGGCACTCTCAGGAAGCTCACTGGAACTCCTCATAACACAGTGACTGAATTCTAAAACATAGCAACAGAAATCAGCCACAGAACAATCAGTGGTATTTCCCAATCTGGGGTCACAAGTTGGCAGTGAGTTACTTCTACCATCTTCTAATGATTAAGTAGTCATAGAACCCACTGATGTAAATTTACCTGTCAGACACATGAACCATAGGGGGCTGGCACTGGGGCGCAGTGGGTTAATGCCCTGGCCTGAAGCACCAGCATCCCATAAGGGCACCAGTTCTAGTCCTGGCTGCTCCTCTTCCTATCCAGCTCTCTGATATGGCCTGGGATAGCAGTAAAAGATGGCCCAAGATCTTGAGCCCCTGCACCCACATAGGGGACCCAGAGGAAGCTCCTGGCTTTGGATCAGCACAGCTCTGGTTGTTGCAGCCATCTGGGGAGTGAACCAGCAGATGGAAGACCTCTCTCTCTGTCTATACCTCTCTCTGCAACTCTGACTTTCAAATAAATAAAATAAATCTTAAAAAAAGATACATGGATCTTCCCTTTTGTGGAGAATTTTCAAAGCATTTTCAGTCTTTAATCTATCATTGGGCTACATACCAGTCACAAAGAATCCAACTTTTTTCACTCATGTCTAAAATATAATCACACCTGCCAGGGACACCAAAATTCCATCTTCTTGAATATATGATCTTGTCATCTAAATCTAATCTAGATGAGAATGATTCCTCTTTGGCATCGTTCATAGATGTATGTGAATTAAAGGGAATTCTTGTTTCTATCCACATACCCAATGTGCACACTTGGAATTGCAGGGCAAGGGCAATATGATAATCACAATATTTAGCTCTATTCAAAAAAAGGGGAAAAAATCAAATAGGGATGGAGGACAAAGGCCTGTACTAGTTATAGAAATTCTGAAACTGATCTGACTACAAGTGCTAGTTCTCTGAGTTGGGCCTTATCCTGCTGTCCATGACTTGTAGTTATTGACTTGATCCAAGGAGGTTGTTCTCTCCTCAAGTTATCTTTCCTTTTCTATAAGAAATGAACTGGGTTTGCAGCTGAATAGTCATTTCAGCCTGCTCCCTGCCCATAGCAGGTATGTGAATCCAAATGTAATTTTCCTTTTAAAATGTTATAATCATCTTTCTCTTTTAGTACAAGAGAATATAATGTCAAAGATTTTAGGATCCTTTTTATTGTAGTACACCATTTTGCCACAAAAAATCCATTCTGACCATCTATTGCCTTGTAAAATACCATTCCTAGATTGGATGGGATAAAACAGCAATGGTTTATTTGGCTCAAGTGTCTGAAGTTTGGGCAGCTTGTACATACATTACTGTATGTTGTGTCAAATAGGACAGCTTGATGGAACTAAAAGATTCACCGTGAATATATCTCCTGGAAACTCAGCAGACATTCAGGCTAAGCATCATCCCTTCTTTTACATGTAGTCCTCTACAGGAAATATTTGGGCATATTATAAAGTGTGGTAGCTTGTTTCCAAAAGTGAGGGATAGTTGGGTGCACAATGTAGGATCTGCCAGCTTCTAGAGCTCCTTTACTGACATGTGAAAAGACAATATCACTTCCATCATATTCTGTGAGTCAAGAAATCACGAGGCTCCAGACACTGCCTCTCAGAGAGAACAGAGAGTGTCAATGAATTTGTGATTATTATGTGATATTATTTCAATCATGCGGTCAAACTTGAATAACAAAGTCTTTGCCACTTTAATGAGTTCTATCTTTCCTCTTTAATATTCTGTTCTGTTGTTAGAACTGAGGTATTTTCCAAGTACAGAAGAGAGCTTGTTGTCTTGTCTGGCCAGTTACAACACTGTATCTCTCCATGGGATTGAATCAGTCCTGAACAAATGACTCTTTTGAAGCCAAAATAAATAATACTCAAAAATATTACATATATATATATATATATATATATATATATATAGGAATAGATGTTCTACATAGTATAATCTGTTTCTATGGTTATTGAAGGCTAGTTTTGAAACTATTTGCAAAGAATATGTCTGGAAATTCTAACAACACTAAAAAAAATCAGACTAGAATTAAAATTGTGTCAGCATATAGATACAACTGTGCCTGAAGTCAAGTTTCACTCTGGAGTTTTCAGTTAAATGAGAATATATTCCTACTGTATGATCGTTGTTTGAGCTTATTTGACCTGAATTTTCTTTGACTTTCAAGAAATTATCCATGACTATAGAACATTTCATTCTTCTACCATTTATTATAAAATTTCAAAGGTATTTGAGAATATAAATAAACCTTGTTTTTAGACTGTAGCCTATGGATTTATCCTTATTTTTTCTGTACCTACCATTTACTCCTAAATTATAGATATATTGAATTGGATAGATTATAAATTTAAGGACTTAGTGCATTTTCCATCAATGCACTTTTGCTATTTTCACATGGATTGCTCTTTCCTTCTTTACTCATAAGGGGAAACTATTCATATTTTAAACTTCAACTCAGCTTTCAATTTTGTGTAGCACTTACTGATCCCTCAATGAAGACTGATACACTTAATCTATGATACTTTCATTATTATTCTGTAAATCAGTCACAGTATTCATAAAGCACCTAATATATTTTCTTCCAACTGTTTCTTCATGCACATTATCTCTACTATAGTCCATTGATTGTCTAGAAGAAGAGATAATACATTACATCTTTTTAATAGATATTATGTGGATCATAGTAGTAAATACCAATTTAATTTAAATACAGGTAATTGGTAAACATTAAAAAATGGCAAACATATGTATTACATACTAGGTAACACTTTTCCTAAACTTTGCTATGTTCATACCATGGAACTCATTTTTTTTCTTTTCCTTTTCTGGTTGCTATGGTGATTTCATGTAAAGAATAAATTGAAGGTAGACGATACAGTTGACAAGGCTTGCATACTTAATATATATTAACTTGGATGTTGTGACAGTATGTCCTGAAAAACAAGAAATCTTGATTTAAGATAAATATCATATTGGAATATTGGCCTATAAACTTTATTCTAATTTCCTTTTTTCTCTAAGAGTTTCTTAATATTATCTTACAGTAACTTGCCAGCACAACATTGTTAATTCATCTCTGTAAATTCAGTAGCAATACCTTCTCTTTAAGTATTCTTTAATATTTATTTGAGTGGCAGAGTTACATGCATGCACACACACACAGAGGGAGGGAGGAAAGTGGGGGAGGGGGGAAGGACGAGGGCGAGGGTGTGAGTCAGAGCGAGAGTGAGAGCAAGAGAGAGAGAGAGAGAGAGAGAGAGAGGGAGGGAGGGAGGAAAGTGGGGGAGGGGGGGAGGACGAGGGCGAGGGTGTGAGTCAGAGCGAGAGTGAGAGCAAGAGAGAGAGAGAGAGAGAGAGAGAGAGGGAGGGAGGGAGGAAAGTGGGGGAGGGGGGGAGGACGAGGGCGAGGGTGTGAGTCAGAGCGAGAGTGAGAGCAAGAGAGAGAGAGAGAGAGAGAGAGAGAGATTGAGGGAGGGATATCTTCCATCTGCTGGTTCACTCCCCAAATGACCACAATAGCCATGGCTGGTTCAGGCCAAAGCCAGGAGCCAGGAGCTTCATGTGGGTTTCCCATATAGGTGCAGGGTCCCTAAGTAATTGAATCATCTTCCACTGCTTTTCCAGGTCCATGAGCAGTGAGTGGATGGGAAGTAGAACAGCTGGAACTTGAACGTGTGCTGATACCAGCACTGCGGTTGGCAGCTTAACCCACTGTAGCACAGTACCAGCCCCATTTCTTTATGTTAACTTAAAAGTTTTTATTTTTTCTCATTCTTATTAAAAAGATCCATCATATTCTAGAAAGTCATTATGTGTTTGAGTCATTCAGATAGTGTGTTTTCAAGATGACCGTAATAACTACAAAAGTGGAAAAAATGATAAAAACTAATCTTTTTTATTTTTTTAACTTTTATTTAATGAATATAAATTTCCAGTGTACAGCTTATGGATTACAATGGCTCCCCCTCCCATAACTTCCCTCCCACCCGCAACCCTCCCCTCTCCTGCTCCCTCTCCCCTTCCATTCACATCAAGATTCATTTTCAATTCTCTTTATATATAGAAGATCAATTTAGTATAAAGATTTCAACAGTTTGCACCCACATAAAGACACAAAGTGAAACATACTGTTTGAGTACTATGAGGAGCAAGTGCTCATACTATGAGTACATGAGTAGCAAGTGCACAGTGACTCCTGTTGTTGACCCAACAAATTGACACTCTAGTTTATGGCGCCAGTAACCACCCTAGGCTGTCGTCATGAGTTGCCAAGGCTATGGAAGCCTTCCAAGTTTGCCGACTCTGCTCATATTTAGACAAGGTCATAAAAGACAGAGTGAGGATAGTAACCAATGATCCTAAGAGTGGCATTTACCAGGTTTGAACAATTATACAGCATTAAGTGGGGAAGAGGACCATCAGTACACACAGGTTGGGAGTAGAGCCATTGGTGGTAGAGTAGAGGTTATGATTACGAAGGAATGAGGCCCAAGTGCGCTAGACAGGATCTAGAACAAAGGACAGAGTCATTATTAGAGGAGCTAAAACTAATCTTATGTGATGTTCTGATTTATATTTGGAGGTAAAACTTTTAAAATGTGTGAATTTCTTGCACTACGAAGAGTAAAACATTACAAATTTTCGTGCTGTGGTTACGAAGAGTAAAACATTACAAATTTTTGTTCTGTGGTTATAGGCATCTTTAGATACATTTTGTATGTTTGGGATTAGTTTTTAAGTCTATTGCTAAGTCCTGATAAAATGTTATATCTTCAACAGAGAGGAAAGCAGCAGAGAAAAGAGCTTAAGGAAAGATCAGGCATTCTGTCTTAGTTGTAGTAAATTTGATGTGATAGGAAGACATTTAACTAGAGCTGTCTGGGAGACAGAAGGAGATAAGGAACTAGACAGGAAGAAAAAGGCCAGAAACAATAGAAATCTTTCCATCAGTGTAGATAGAAGGCTGTGGGGAAATGAGAGCTGCAACTATACGATTATAGAGAGGTAAGAAACCTGAGAAAAGTACATAAAATAAAAAAGAAATTAGCAGTGCTGTCCACCAAAGCTGGCCTTTTGGTATTAATATCATTTGTGCAGCTTTTTTATGATTTATGATAAGCCTTAACATGTATTATGTAATTGTGATAGTGTGCCTAAGAAATATATATTTTTGTAGATATGAACATCTGATCTATTGATGTAGTAGCTGTATTCTTAAAAGGGCATAAGTATCTCTGAAGCAGCCCCAGACCTATCTGATCCAGAAATATTGATAGGGAATATGCTTGAATAAACCTCCTGCTACCTTTTACTTTGTTTTAACATTTTCTTCCCAAACAAAATAATAAGCTCAATGTCATCATATTGTTTACCTGCCAGCCTGAGCTTCTATACCCACCTCTACTACAAACCTACAAACATCAACACTCATATTTTCCACACTTCTGAGCAAGCCTCATTTCCAGACATCCAAACATCTCAAGTAAAGTAATAACTGCAAACAATTATATAGCAATTCAATGTCATAGGACTTTTCTGTTTTTAATAACTCCTGCATTAGTTACACTTCACAGTACCCTATGAGTAAGAACTATTATTATTCACATATAACAGATGAAGAAATTGAGGAATAGAGAGGTCAAGTGATTTTCTCAAGGACTTCTAGCCATCAAATGTCAGAAATGGAATTTGGCTGGTGTCTTTTGTGTGCACACACATGCGCACATGGTCGTGCTTAGTAAAGGTGAGTGACCCTTAAAACTGGTGAGTGGAGAGTAACTTACTGCATAATAACTTCAAATTTGAATTTCTTATAAATATTAATTTATTGTAGAAATAACTAGAAAGTTTATATTATTTGTAAGACATTATTCTACAGACAATGAATATGGTAGTGAATAAGCCAAAATCTCTTGTCAGTGATGGGTAGAAATACAATAGAATAAAAAAGATTATTTGGTATATATGTATGAATGTTCCTGGAATGGGCTGTATGTTTGAGTATGATAATTTCCTCCAAGCATTTGTTTGATATTTTTATTAAATTGTACTACATCAGAAATACATGAGAGTTGTCTTCATATGTCTAACAACTTGGGATTCTTCAAGTAAATATGTAATTTTCAGAAATTTGATAGTATACCGGTTCACAAATCAAATCAAACTCAGAATATTGAGACAGAAGGCATACAGATATCATTTCACCATGAAAAGTTCTGTTACAAATCTTAACAAAGAGATAATTTTAAAATCCATATGTATCTGAAAGTCAAGTAACATTTTAGATAACCCTGAATAAAATAGTATGTCATATTGAAATTATTAAAAATACTAACTTAAATGATTTAAAATACTTGGAATATTATGTATCAGCATTTGTAGAACACAGATAAGAATAAAATAGAAATTTCAAAAATTTTTAATTATATGTTACATTTTGTAAATGATCCATTTTCTCAAAAATAAATGAATGTATTATCCATGATAATAATATAGACAAGAGAAAAATAAAGGAATTTAGACAAGTATTTTTTGAATTATATATTGTTAAAATAAGTAAAATTATATATGGAATAGATAGGATCAGTAAGTTCCAGAGGACCGTAAAAAAGCAAATTGAATTTATAAGCCTCTAAAAGCACACTCCATCGAATTATAAAGAAAGAAAAAAAATATAAGACATGTTAAGACTAAAAGGAGAACATTACTACAGATGTTGAACATATTAAAATGGTATAAATAAAATACTAATACTACAGTACACTGCACTTTTGAAAATCTAATCAAAATGAACCAATTTCTAGGAAAAAGACATTATCAAAAATGACACCAAGACATTGAAGCAAAATTTTAGAAAAAGCTGGACTCACTGTAACTTTTATCCGACAATGAACTGCAATAAGAAATAAGCAATAAGAATGTTAAATGATTTTGAAAGTGAGAACTAAAAGAGCTGTTGTTACTTTCTGAAAATTTGGTTGCATATGTGGACATAAGATTCGGCCAAGTGGTTAAAATGGCACTTGTGATAAATGGAAGGATCCAAGATGGATGAAAGGGTACAGCCATGCTGACTTCAGCTGCCTGGGGATACAAAAAGATTAAAAGGAAGACTACATTTTCAGGGGTCTTACAGAAATTTTCGTTGCAGAAGTGACAACACAATGAAGATTTCATGGTAAAAGAGGAGAGAGAGAAGACAGAGACACTGTGCAGCTGACCATGTGGCACACCCAGCTGCCAGCAGGGAGTCACCAACTTGCCAAGTTAAGTTGAGAAGAGACTAACATGTGCCTGGCCTCCTACAGCTTTAGCTTAGAGAGAATTCCACATCACCCACTGACTTTTACTCTAGTCTGAGGAACTGACTGGCTTCTAAGAGATGACTTGGCTCTGAGTGGGAAAGCTACACTGCTTCCCTCTCCTCCCCAACAGCTGCAGAGTGTAATGCATTGGGAAACGTCATGCAGCACATCTCTGTAACACAGAGCAGAATCAGGGAAAACTGCAGAGCAGATAACACATCTCCTGCATCCTGAAGCTGGGAGATAAATGGCATCAGCCTCAGAGCTGCATTCACTCACTGTGTGGGATCCAGGGGGAGATCCCCCTTAGTTTCTGGAGTCTAGAACCAGCAGCAGCCCATAAAAAAAACCCTGCCCTAGGCAATAAGGATAATGACCTGATGGCACCCTGAAACATCCCAGCTCTAACAGACAGTGGAAGTAGAGAGGGCATGTTTATCTCACCCCAACTTCCTCACAATAGTGCCTGCTGTCCAGCTAGAAAGGGCAGGCACCATTTTAGGTTTAGACAGAGGTGCTGAAGTCTTTGTGCACATTCACAGCTTCTGGCTGAGACAAGATGTCTTCTCGGCAGTAACGGCAGTAGTGGAGGGCAGGAAGCAGCATTCAGCCGGTGGCTCTGGTGTGTGTGTGTGTGTGTGTGTATGATCTGGAGATTCTAGTGGAGGGAACAATCTGCAGTCCCCACTACTTTGAGCCTGGCTGGGATGAGGCTGGGCAACCACATGAGATAGTGAGTTGCCTGCAGCCTCTCAAGATCAAGATGCCCAGAGCTGTCTTGGGGGACATCTGCCTCTCTGTTGATTGGACAGGCTTGTGGGGCAGAGAGAAGCCTCTGCACCCAGCGACTATGGGAGCCTTGTGTGCTGAGAGCATGGGGACTTGATAGTTACAGGAAAAGGTGCAGGGTATAGCTGAGTATTGAGATCTACCATGCCCGATTTGGTTGTGACACTGGATACTCACCCCACCTGGAGCACTGACCAGAGCTCCATGGCTACACCCACCACATGCCCCTTGGTCTTCACTGAAAGTGCAGATATTCCACTAAGCCACAGAGTCATAGCTCATAGATAAAAGCCATCAGATGAAAATAACAAAAATCAACTCCACTAAAGTCTAAAAAGCAAATGCAGAAATTCAAGAAACAAGACTAAGGAAGACACCTTGACGCCCTCACCCCCGCAAAGGAACACAACAACATTTCAGTATTAGAATGTGAAGATGAAGAGAATGAAGAAATGCCAGAAATGGAATTTTAAAAATTAATTATAGGATAACTCAAAGGCAATTAGAAGTATATCCACGAACTAAGAAAACCATACTTGATGAATTAAAAATTTTCCCATTAAATCGAGAATTTAAAAAGAAATGAAAATTAAATATTATAAATGAAGAATTCAGTAGATCAAATAAAAATATGGTTGGAAGCTGTTAACTGTAAACTTTTTGACACAGAAGAAAGAATATATGATTAGAAGACAAATCTTTGGAAATCTTATGAACCACAACCAAAAAAGAAAACAGAAAACTTAAAAAAAGTGTTTGAGATTTATGGGATACTATCAAATGACATATGGGTCTTAGGAGTTCCTAAAGGTGTGGAAATAGGTAATGGGCTAGAAGGCCTATTTAATGAAATAATTACAGAAAACAACCTCGATTTGGAGAAAGAAAGGGATATACATATAGAGGAATCACATAGAACCCCTAACAGACATGGCCAGAAAAAAATGTTCACCACGACACATTGTAGTCAAACTTTCCTCAGTAAAACATAAAGATTTGAAAATGTGCTTGAGAGAAATGCCAGATTACTTTTGGAGGATCTGCGATTAGACTCACAGCTGAGTTCTCATCAGAACCCTGCAGGCTAAAATGAAATGGCAATGTATAGTCCAAGTCTTAAAAAATAACTTGTCAACTCATAATACTGTACCCCACAAAGCTTGCATTTATGAATGATGGTGGAATAAAAACCTTCCATAACAAACAGAAATTGAAAGAATTTGTGACACTCATCCAGCCTTACAAAAGGAGCTTAAGGATGTGCTACACACAGAAACACAGAAAGATATCCATCGTTATGAAAGAAGGTGACGGCAGAAAGTTCCCCAGTAGAAGAACCAAAGAAACCCAAAGTAAACAATAGAAATATTTATGGAAAAATGGCAGGGCAAAGTCGTTATTTATCAGTATTCATCTTGAATGTAAATGACCTCAATTCGCCAGTTAACAGACTGGCTGAATGGATTAAAAAATAAGACCATCTATTTTCTGCCTACAAGAAACACATCTCACCAATACAGATACATGCAGACTGAAAGTAAAAGAATGAAAAAAAGATACTCTATGCTAACAGAAACAAAAAATCAGCTGCTGTTGCCATCCTAATATCAAACAAAGTGGACTTTACCATTAAGACTGTTAAAAGAGACAAAAAAGGACACTATGTAATGATAAAGGGATCAATTCAACAGGAAGATGTGACTATAACAATTGTATATATACTCAATTACAAGGTGCCTGACTACTTAAAAGAAATATTAAGAGATCTAAAGGGAGACATAGACTAATACAGTATTAATGAGGGACTGCAATATCCCACAGATCAACTGGAAAGGAAATCAGCAAAAAAAAAAGAAAAAACAAAAACAAACAAACAAACAAACAAAAAAAACCACCAGAATTGACACTATAGACCAAATGGACCTAACAGATATCTTTAGAACTTTTCATCCAACAGTTGCAGAATATATATTGTTCTCATCAGTGATTGGAAATTTCTCTAGGTTACACCACATGCTAGGCTATAAAGTAAGTCTCATCAAATTCAAAAATATCAAAATCCCACCAGGTGTCTTCTCTGAACAATAATGGAATGAAGCTGGAAATCAATAACTCAAGAATATCTAGGTCATATACAAACCATGGAGAATGAACGATATGGTCCTGAATGAACAGTGAGTCATAGAAGAAATCAAGAGAAACCAAAAAAATGTCTGGAAACAAATGAAGTAGACTATGCATCATATCAGAACTTACGGTATACAGCAAATCAGTGTTAATATGAAAGTTTATAGCAATCAATGCCTAAATGAAGAAATTAGAAAGTTACCAAATAAATGAACTATCAGTGCATCTCAACAACCTAGAAAAACAACAGTAAGCCAAACACAAAATTAGTAGGAAGAAAAAAATTGTTAAAATTCTAGAAGAAATAAACACAGTTCAAACCAAAAATTTAAAAAAAAAATTGCTGATATAAAGAGCTGTTTTTTTTAAAAAATGAATAACCAACATTGATATACCATTGGCACAACTAACTAAAAAAAAGACAACCCAAATCAATAAAATCAGAGATGAAAAAAATGTAACAACATGTAGCACAAAAATAATCATCAGGAATTACAACAGAGAATTGTATGCTAACGAATTGGGAACCTAGAAGTAATGGATAAATTCCTAGACACATACAATCTACAAAAATTGAGTCATGATGACATAGAATACCCAAACAGACACATAGCCATGATGGAAATTTAATCAGTAATAAAGACACTCCCAACAAAGAAAGCCCAGGACTGGATGGCTTCATGCTGAATTCTGCAAGACTTTTAAAGAACTAATTCCAGTTCTTCTCAAGCTATTCAAAATAATTAAAAAGGTGGGGGGGATCCTCCCAAAATCCTTCTATGAAGCCTGCATGACCTTGATTCCTAAGCCAAAAAAAAAAGAAAGGATGGAACACAAAAATAGAACTATATACCAATATCCCTTATGAACATAGATGCAAAATCCTCAACAAAATATTAGCTAATTGAATCCGACAACATCAGGTAGAACATTCACCTGGACCAAGTGGGATTTATCCCTGGTAGTAAAGATAGTTCAATATATTCAAATCAATAAATGTGATACATTGCATTTACAAATTGAACAAAAATATGGTTATCTTAATAGATGCAGAAAAAGCATTTGGTAAAATACAACGTTTTTTCATGATAATGCCATTAGCTAATTGGATATAGAAGGAGCATTTCTCAACAAAATCAAGGCAAATCATGACAAACCCACATCCAGTATCCTATTGAATGGCAAAGAGCTGGAAGCATTCCCTCTAAGATGAGAAGTCAGACAAGGATGCCCACTGGGAGTTTTAACCAGAGCCATTATGCAAGTAAAAGAAAACAAAATTTGGAAAAGAGGAAATCAAACTATCCCTATTTACAGATGGTGTGATTCTATATATAGGTGATCCTAAAGACTCTAATGAGAGGGGCCAGTGCTGTGGTGTAGTGGGTAAAGATGCTGCCTGCAGTGCCTGTAGTCCCATTGGGTACCAGTTGGAGTCCTGGCTGCTCCATTTCTGATCTAGCTTTCTGCTATAGTCTTTGAAAGCAGAAGAAGATGGCCCAAGTCCTTGGGCCCCAGCAAATATGTGGGAGACAGAGAAGAAGCTCCTGGCTTCAGATTGGCACAGCTACAGCCATTGAGGCCATCTGGGCTATAATAATTAGAAGGAAGACCTCTCTATCAGCTTATGCCTCTCTGTTACTCTGCCTTTTAAATAAATAAATAAGTGTGTGTGTGTGTGTGTATGTATGTATTTAAAAAAAGACTAATGAGAGACTGTTGGAATTCAGAAAAGAGTTCAGTAAAGTGGCAGGATATAAAACCAACACACAAAATTTAATAGCCTTTTATACATAGAAAATGCCATGACTGAGAAAGAACTTTTAAGAGCCTTCTCATTCACATTAACGCCAAAAAAATTAAATACCCTGGAATAATTTAACCAAGGATGTCACAGATTTCTATGATGAAAATGACAAAATGCTAAAGAAATAAATAGAAGATGACATTAAAAAATGGAAAAATCATCCATGTTCATGTAATGGAAGAATCAACATCATCAAATGCCCATACTACCAAAAACAATTTACAGATTCAATGGGATCCCAATCAAAATACCAGTGACATTTTCTGCAGATCTGGAAAAAATGATGCTGAAAATCATGTAGAAACACAAGAGGCCCTAGAGTGCTAAACCAATCTTACACAACAAAAACAAAGCCAGAGGCATCACAATACCTGATTTCAAAATATGCTACAGAACAGTTATATTCAAAACAGCCTGGTACTGGTGCAAAAATGGACTTGTAGACCAATGGAACAGAAAAGAAACTCAATCAATGCATTTCTAATCAATCCATGCATCTACAACTAGCTAATCTATGACAAAGTAACTAAAATCAATCTATCAAGGACAGACTCTTTAACAGATGGTGCTGGGGAAATTGGATCTCTATGTGCAGAAGTATAAAAAAAAAATCCTACCTTACGTCTTATACAAGAACTCACTTAAAATGGATCAAAGACCTAAATCGATGACCCGATACCATCAATTAATTAGAGAACATTGGAGAAACTCTGCAAGACATTGGCATAGGCAAATACTTCTTGGAAAAGAACCCAGAAGCACAGGCAATGAAATCCAAAATTGACAAATGGGATTACATCAATCTGAGAAGCTCTGCATTGCAAAAAGAATCACTCAGCAAAGTGAAGAGGCAACTGACAGAATGGGAGAATATATTTATAAATCACACTACTAATAAAGGTTTAACATGCAGAATCTGTAAACAACTCATGAAATTCAACAACAACAAAACAAACAGTGATTATATTAATATCAGACAATCAAATGTAAAATACAAAATGTTATCAACAAGGCCAATGATTGTTTTAATAGGTCATTCTTTTGGGAAATTATAATGATTATAAACACATATTTCATAGTAAGCACAACATATGTGAAAAAGATAAAATTGAGGGAAACAGTTGACAATTGCATAGTTATATTCAAATATTTCAACATCCAGCCTCATATAAAGGATGGAAATCCTAGGTATGGCCAGCGCCGTGGCTTAACAGGCTAATCCTCTGCCTTGCGGCGCTGGCACACCGGGTTCTAGTCCCGGTTGGGGCGCCATATTCTATCCCGGTTGCCCCTCTTCCAGGACAGATCTCTGCTATGGCCCGGGAAGGCAGTGGAGGATGGCCCAAGTCCTTGGGCCCTGCACCCCATGGGAGACCAGGAGAGGCACCTGGCTCCTGGCTTCGGATCAGCGCGATGTGCCGGCCGCAATGCGCCGGCCGCAGCGGCCATTGGAGGGTGAACCAACGGCAAAAAGGAAGACTTTTCTCTCTGTCTCTCTCTCTCACTATCCACTCTGCCTGTCAAAAAAAAAAAAATCCTAGGTAGATGATAAAAAGAAAATTAAGATGTATGCAGAACTATGTACCAGTAGACTACACCACACTACAGAATAATATATGTTCCTCTCAATCATACATGAAATATTCTCCATATTTGAGATAGATCACAATCGAAGGCATAAAATAAGCCTCATTATTGCCAAAATTACAGACAGTACAAGGATTACCAGTGAATACTATGAATGCATACTATGGTATTATTGAATACGTACCCAAGAGAAATAATTGGAAATATTTTTCTATTTCCATATATAAAATATATTTTATTACAAATAGATTTGTACTTCAATGTTCACAGCAGCATTATTTGTAATAGCTAAAATGACTAAGTAACTCAAGTGTCTACCAATAGATGAATAGATATAAGGATACTTTAAAAATTTCATGGAGGGGCTAGCATTGTGACACAGCAGGTCAAGCTGCTACTTGAAACCCTAGTATCCAATATGAGTGTCAGTATGAGTTCTAGCAGCTCCCTGCTAATGCATCTAGCAAGGCAATGGAACATGCCCCAGTCATTATGGCCATTTGGGCAGGAAGAAGCAGATGGACAATCTCTGTCTCTGTCTTTCCTTTTCTTTTCCTCCTCTCTCTCTTGCTCTCTCTGACTCTGTCTCTCTGTAACTCTGCTTTACAAATACATATATTAATCTCTTAAAAAAATGAAAATTTTAACATAAACTGCATATTGTTAAAAACTACACCTGAATTTCAAGAATTTTTGCACCAAAATAATCATCTCTTAACTCTGTTTTTCATGAAATGTTTGAAGTACTGTAATATAGTGTTATCTGATTTAACAAAAGTAAGAATTGATGTGCTGCCATTTGCTATGACATAGTGAAAATCTAGGCAGTCTCATACTAAATTACATAAATATATTACACAGGGCACAATTACAGTGATTTAATTTATGGAAATGTTCATAATAGGCAAAATTATAGATACAGAAAGTAGGCTAGTGGTTGTCTAAAGCTAGGGGTGGAGTGGAGATGGAGTGTTTCATTTGTCTTAAAAATACATTTCAGTGATACACTATTTTTTGAAAATACTGAAAGCTACTGGATTATGCACTTAATATGAGTGAACTCTATACCATTTTGGTTATAACTCAATTTGCTATAAAAAGCAAAAAAAAATATGCCTATGGTACATATAATAGAATGCTAAAAATTAAAAAAAAGAACTTTTTAATCATCAGATACACTGTTCTAATTTCATCAAAAACAAGGATTATAATAACACATAAGAATGTTTGCTCATTGTAGGAGAATGGAGATTGGAAAGAGATATATGGATATATGAAGTAAACTATCAAGGGAGAAATTTTACAAAGGCTGTGATTGTGCTATATTGTGCATGAAGGAATGCAAGTATCTTAAGCACTGCATCTGAGGCCCACATATAATGTAGGAATTAATACTGCATTGGGGCTGTGTGAATTAAATGAGCTGAAACGTGTACAGCACAAAGAAAATATTCACTGAAGTATCTTCAAGTGAAGAAGTATAATTCCTAGTGTTATTGTGATAGCACAGAAGAATACAGAATGAGCTTCTGTCCTTACAGCAGTCATTACAAGGATTTCTATTTTTTTAAAGATTTATTTATTTATTTGAAAGGCAGAGTTACAGAGAGACAGAACCAGAGAGAGAAAGAGAGAGGTCTTCCATCCGCTGATTCACTCTCCCACTGGCTGCTACAGCTGGAGATGGACCAATCTGAAGCTAGGAGCCAGGAGCTTCTTCTAGATCTCCAATATGGGTGCAGGAGCCCAAGGACTTAGGCCATCCTCTCCTACTTTCCCAGGCAATAGCAGAGAGCTGGATCAGAAGAGAAGCAGGTGGGCTTCAAATTGGCACCTATATGGAATGCTGGTGCCACAGGAGGCAGTTTACCCACTACACCACACTACCAGCCCCAAGAATCTCTATTTTTATACTAGAGATCTGGGTTGTAAATTGTGGTGAACATCAAATATATCTGAGGTCTTGCTAAAGTACAAGTAACTGGGCCACATCCTTAGGGATTCTAACTCAGTAGATCAGGGTTGGGACTCAAGACTACACTTATCTTATATAAGTCCCAAGGGGATATTTCTACTGGTGATGATCAGGGAAACCACTATTTGGAGAACCCTACATTAGAGTCTTGAAATTCAGCATATTTGAAAATTATTGAAACAGAGAAGATGAGGCTGGACACTGATGAGGCGATATAGATCATTCATCTCTAATCTACACTGAAGGTATATGCATCAGAAGATTATCATCTCTCCTATCCGTGTTCTCCATGTAATCCCCAATGACAAAAATTGAATTCTCAGTATCCGTTACTGAGGCCAATTATAGAGCTTTCCAGGTAAAGGTAGTAGAAATCAATAATAACAAAAAATGCCTTCAACACACATTAAGTTATAGCCAGTGTATTAGTCAAATTTTAATTGATTTGACTAAAATATATGAAAATAGCTTTTTAAGAAGCAGAATGGTTTGTTTCAGCCTAGAGTTTTAGAGGATCACATTCAAGATCAGCTGGCCTCATTAGTCTGGCATTTGGTGAGGTCAGAAGATGTGCAGAGGGAGGACCACATGGTGAGCCAGGAAATGGAAACATAGGGAACACACTCTTCACCGATTATCTGTGTGGTGTCCCCTGATAATGCCACCATTATCCAACTATGACATTCCACCCTAACAACATATTTCAATCAAATTCCTTCTGAAAGGCTTTACTTTTTAGAAACTATAAGTGGATCAAGCCCCATCCTAATCCATCATTCATTAAAAATAATTCATTTACTCTTAAGACTTATATTTAAATGTTTTCATGAATTTCAGGAACCAAAAATGTTCATACTATAACATTATATAAATTTCTTCCAGTGTGTGACTCCTTTCTCTCTCATTGACTACAAAATAGTGAAACACACAAATCAATGCTCATGTGCAAGTATATGCTGTTTTAATTCCTCATGGTTAATTGTATTCTTTAGGATATTGAACAAAAAGCTTCTGTGTTTTTGATATTTTATGTGGACATATGTATAGTATATTATATATATATATATACACTAAATGACTGTATAATATAGTACATATATTATACCCTTAACTTTTACTAATATAATATGTTAAATAACAACTAGAAAATGCCATGAAGTGGAGGACAATTGCAAGACTTAGTGGGTTACACTTAAGAGCTAAACTTGGGCTAAAATATATAGTCACATGACTATTGGCAAGTCACTAGCTTCCTTCACAAGATTATATTCTTACAGTTTTGACCTAAAACACACTACATATTGTGAGGATTATAGAAAATTGTGTGGTCTGTCCTGTCATTATAGGCACAAAACAAATACGTACACTATGCCACTGTCTCAATTTTTGCATATTATTTTGAAATGTGTAGCATATCAGATGTAGCCTACAATATATTTGTTGACTATTTGTACATGTGTTATGAGACCTTAATAGAAAAATGTATACAACATATTTTTTTCTTTAGGCATAATATAATGTAGTCTTAGGCATAATGAAAGACATAATGAAAAAGAATGATTTAGCTAAAAATAAAATAAATTATGAAAAGTAGATGTGTATGAATAGGTGTTATAGAACAGTGGGTTAAGCCACTTCTTGGAGCAGCTACATCTCATATCAGAGTCCTGGTTTGAGTCCTGACTGCTCTATTTCTGATTCAGCTTCCTGCTAATGGACCTGGGAAGGTAGAAGACTATGGCCCAAGTACCTTAGCCACCTTTCACCCATGTAGGAGTCCTGGATGAAATTCTAAGATTCTGGCTTCATCCTGACCCAGCCCTGGCTTTTACAGCCATTTCAGGAGTGAACCAGTGGATGCAACATCTCTCTCTCTTTTTCTCTCCCCCAGCCCTCGTTTTCCTCAAACAAATAATATTTTTTTCAAAAAGCAGGTATAATATATTTAATAGAAATTGTACACTCATATTTGAATGTGGAAAGTCTTGAAAATAATCTATAATAAAGCCTTCAATCATACAGCTTCTAACGACGTTGGTATTGCTTTACCCACTGATTAACTTGCTTTAAAAATCAGAAGTGTCAGTATCACACACACCTAAGCCTATTGTTCCATATTTGTCTATTTATGGATTTTCCTGTAAACACATTCTTAAAGTCCTAATATTTGCTTTGACATCATGCTGTTCTCTTTATAATGCAACTACCATTTAGTTGAATGGTTTAGAACACCTACGTTCTAACTAATTATATTTCACAGTTCTCTAAATCTGTATAATATATGCATATGTGGTATATATACCTCTCCAGAGATAGTACAGTTCAAGCATTTCATTTTATTGAACAGTGGTTTTCGAACTGTGTTCTATGGTTCACTAAGAGAAGTGGCTTGGTTTATACAGGAAATTTAGTAGATGGTTTGTTCAGCTTGTAAGTTCTATACTATCATTGACTTTAAAAAGGGCAGCTTGTCTTCTATTTTTAAAAATAGTTTCACAAAATGTAAAAGAAATACTTGAGGAAAAATGAAAGGTAATGTTTTTCTGGATAATTTTTAGAAGATTTATTCATTTATTTGAAATTGTGAATTACACAGAGAGAGGAGGAGAGGCAAAGAAAGAGAGAGGCTTTCAATCCACTGGTTCACTCCCCAGTAGGTTGCAATGACCAGAGCTGCATTGACCTGAAGCCAGGAGCCAGGAGTTTATTCCAGGTCTCCTGTGCAGGTGCAGGGGCCCAAGGACTTTGGCCATCTTCCATTGCTTTCCCAGGCCATAGCTTAGAGCTGAATTGGAAGTGGAGCAGCCGGGACTAGAACCAGCACCCATATGGGATGCCAGCACTGGAGGCTGCATCTTTAAAAATGGCAGCTCTGTAGTCTTCAGTGATATAGCTTAGCTCTTGTATAATTTTCTGCCTCTAACTAATGCTTAAATAAGGCACAGAAACAATCAGAAACCTTCTTAATGAGAAAAACTAAGCAGATAATAAGGGGAGAAACCTTGTTGTGTAATATGTTTGCTTTTATCAAACAGTAAGGAGGATTCTTCTGCTGGTAAGTTTGAAGAGTTATAGATAAAAGTTGATTTGAAAAAAAGCTTAGTAATAAAAATGAAATTTCCTCTTTGAGTTTCCCTTTCAGAAAGCATATGTATTAGAAATAATGCAGCTACCTACATTTTGCATGTGATTTAATAAAATGATAATTGTTTTAATGAATTGGTAAAACACACACACATATAGGAAACCCCCGGGCTGCCAAGATGCAGGTGTATCACTCTTCTCTCATGGACCCTGACACCAAGCTCATCGGAAACATGGCACTGTTACCTATCAGAAGTCAGTTCAAAGGCCCTGCCCCTAGAGAGACAAAAGATACAGATATTGTGGATGAAGCCATCTATTACTTCAAGGCCAATGTCTTCTTCAAAAACTATGAAATTAAGAATGAAGCTGACAGGACCCTGATATATATAACTCTCTACATCTCTGAGTGTCTAAAGAAACTCCAGAAGTGCAATTCCAAAAGCCAAGGTGAGAAAGAAATGTATACACTGGGAATCACAAATTTTCCCATTCCTGGAGAGCCGGGGTTTCCACTTAATGCAATTTATGCCAAACCTGCAAACAAGCAGGAAGATGAGGTGATGCGCACCTACTTGCAACAGCTAAGGCAGGAGACTGGACTGAGACTTTGTGAGAAAGTTTTTGACCCTCAGAATGATAAGCCCAGCAAGTGGTGGACTTGCTTTGTGAAGAGACAGTTCATGAACAAAAGCCTCTTGGGACCGGGGCAGTGAAGGAAGCCTGGACAGGCACCGACTCCGGAGCTGTGGGCCGCGTGTTACAGCAAGATGTACACAGTCCTCTGCCTTTATCCCATAGGTTTTATACAGAAGAGAGCATGTCTTTACTTGAAAAGCTCCTCATCAAGAATTTGGGTGGGGGAGGGGAGAGTGGATTGTTGAAGGATCATTTGAAATTTTCTGCACTATTAAGCCGTGCTTAATAATAATAATAATAATAATAATAATAAAATTTCTAACATTCCATGTCAGAAAAACATAAACACACACACACACACACACATATATATATATATATATAATTTTAATATAAAAGAAACTGATCAAGAGACTCACATATGATGAAAGGTGTTTTATTCTGCCAGAATATCTGTAATTCATGCTAACAGTTTATCAGTTAAGGGACAAGGAGGCAACTGTTAGGAGAAGCAGGTAAAACATCACTTGGGATGCTTAGATCCCAAATTGGAGTATCAAGGCTCATACCCCAACTTCACTTCTGATACAGTTTCCTAATAATGTACCACCTGGAAGGTACGAGGTTATGACCCAAGTACTTGAGTCTGTGCCACCCACATAGGATATATACATTGAATCCCATCTTTTCCTCTGGCATGAACAATACCAGTCTGTTGCTGGCATTTGGGGAGTGAACCAGCAGATTGAAAAGCGCTACCTCCCTGTCTCCCTGTGTCTGTCTGTCTGTCTGTCTCTCTCTCTCTCTCTTGATCTTCCCCATTCCTCCCTGTTTCCTTCCCTCCCTTCCTTTCAAATTAAAATTTTAATAAATCCAGTCTATTCAAAGGAAGAGGCAGAATTTATTTTTTATTGAAATAGGTAGCTACCTTATGTGACATTGTGTTCAAAACTCAATGAAACTTCAAGAATGACATAATAACTTCTTTAATTATCTAAGTGTAGCAACAATGTTGAAGCTCTGGCAGAATAGTCTATCACTTTTAGAATTAACTTGAACCCTTCAGCAGCTGATAAGGTGATGTGCTAGCTATATACAAATTTGACAGAATAAGCATCTTCAAGACCGTGATACTAAAAGCTTGTGCAGGTGGGTTTTGGCCATAGGCTGGTATTTAAATGAAGATGGAGATTTTTGAGTCAGTAACTGTTGATTTCTAATCTTGATCCTTTGGAAAAAAACATGCTAAAACTCATCTTTCTACTAAAAATGAAGTCAATTAACTGCCAAGAAAAATGAAGGAGGTTTTTGACCTCAATTCCACAAACATTTTCACCTTATTTCTGAAAGCATCTCAGAATCACCAGGCTGTCCACATGTGTGGCAGCTGAATTCCCTAGCAGGTGCTTTATGGTGAACTAAAGCGTAACTGGTAAGTCAGAGGCGCAGTTTAAGGGCACTAAAGCAGAAATTAAAGTGGAACGGTATAGTGGCTTGTCTGCTGGGAAATAAGAGAGTAGCAGATGGATCCGAGTGGAGAGCAACAATCAAAGCTGTGTGTGTACCAACAGAACTTAGGGAAGATACTGACACGAAGCAAGGAGAAACACATCTGCCAGGCCCTGCAAAATGTGACTAGCATCAGTGGGCAATTCTCATTGTGGATAGATTTACCCATTGATTATATTGGCTTATGATTGCACAAATAGATGAGCGGGTAGTATTTTAAATGCAGACGGCATTATTCTAGACCTTGGGAGGAATGGAAATAAATATTGTAATATTAAACAGAGTTCAAAGGAAAAGGTATGCCTTCCATATGACTATATTTAATAAATATATGGATTATTCAGCTATGCACTTAGGAAAGTACTGAGAAAAGCTAACATGGAAACATATGTTAGAAGATCTCTTGTTCCATGGCAAGAAACATGGACCCTTTTTATTAAGGATATCTGTCTTTCTGGAAATAATTAGAAAGATGGCTTTTGTTTTATAACTGGATATCTTTAACTATATAATTGGACATCATAAATAAAGTATTTCATATACTATGGAGGCCAAAGATATTATTCTCAAATGCACAACTATTCTGTTAGGCACTAAGGATAAAACAAGTATGTCAGGGTTCTGGATTTTTTGTGATTTAAAAAAAAATATTTTGACATGTAATACTTGTACATCTTAGGGGGTACAATGGAGTAGTTCAACACATACACACAGTGTAAACTATCAAAACAGGTGACTAGCCTTTCCATCTCCTTGTCTTGTGTTTGAAACCTACTCGCTCCTCTCTTTCCATTCTTTATATAGGATATAGCACATTGCTGTGAACTGTAGTCATCACACTGTCTTAAGGGACAGTATAACTTGTTTCTTCTATCTGAATACATTTTGGTACAACTATCCCACAACCCATTACTCTCTTCCAGCCCAACTCCCTCTTCCCAACCTCTAGTAATCACTATTCTAAGTTCAGATGGAATGTTTTTTTTAAATATCCACATACGAAAGGAAACATATTTGTCTTTTCGTGAATAGCATATTTCATTTAATATAATGATCTTCGATGTCATTCATCTTTAGTCTAGATTTCCTCCCTTTTTTGCCAGATTTTATTTTTCTTTATTTTTTGTGTTAATGTGATATTAGTACAAGTAAATAGAATATAATTCATAGATACAATTTTAAGAAATTAATGATATTCCTTCCCTGACTCCCTCTTTCTCCCTCCATTCCTCTTGCCCCCCTCCTCTCTCCTCTCCTCCCTTTCCTTTCCATTCCCTTCCTTTCCCTTCCCTTCTTTTCCCCTCTTTTTAGTTTTTGAGATAACACCTTTTAAATTTACATTACAGCTAAGGGCTTAATGATCCATTAATAAAGAGTTCAACATGTAAAAGGAAAAAGACCATAGTTAATCAGAAATATAGACAAGGGCTATAAACAATAATCAAATGGAAATATGACCATTTTATCTATAAACAGTAAATTTTAAAGTAATCACAGATGATTAAAACTACAGAAGAATAACATTACTAACCTCTTTTTTTTGTTAATGGCTAAGTAATATTGAGTAATATAAACACACACATATATTACACACACATCAAATATGTGTCATTTTCTTCATCTATTCGTCTATTGATGGACAACTTGGTTTATTCCATACCTTGGCTGTTATGAATAATGCTGCAGAGAAAAAGACATACAGATATCCCTTTCATGTGCTGATTTAAATTCTTTCAAATGTATACCCAGAAGTTGGATTGGTGAGTCACCTGTAGATCTATTTTTAGTTTTTGGAAGAACTGCCCCTTAGTGGTTGTACTAATTTGCATTTCCATGTAAAGTATACAAAGGTTCCTTTTCCTCAATATCCTTACCACATTATTTTTGTCTTTTTTAGTAACAGCTATTCCAACTGGAGTGAGATGATACCACATTGTAGTTTGGATCTGTAGTTCCTTGATGGCTAGTATCATTAAATGTGTCTTCATATATTCGTTGGCCACTTGCATTTCTCCTGGAAAATGTGCATGCAGATATTTTGTGCATTTCTTAATTGGAGTGTTTGTTTTTTGGTTGATTTTTCAGAGTTCCTTATATATTTTACATATTAATCATGTCATATGAATAATTTCCAAATGCTAATCCATTCTTTCAGTTGTCTCTTCACTCTTGATTGTTTCCTTTGCTGTGCAGAAGCTTCTTAGTTTGATGTAACTCCATTTGACTGTTTCTTTTATTGCCTATGAATTTGTGGTCTTATTAAAAAGCTTGTTGCCAATGTCAGTGTCTTGAAGGGTTTCCCCTAAGTGTGTTTGTGGCAACTTTAGCAAAGATTAATCAGCTGCTTATTGTGGATTATTTTCTGGGGTCTCCATCCTGACCCATTTTTCTATGTGTGTTTTTATGGCAGTATAATGTGGTTTTGTTTACAACAGTTCTGAAATATGTCTTAAAGTGTATTATGATGTCTTTAACTTTTCTCATTATTCTGAAGAGGATTTGGTTACTGGAGATCTTCTGTGTGTTTCCATACATATTTTAGGATTTTTTTTCAGTTTTAAGGATTAATGTCATTGATATTTTGAAGGATATTGCCTTGAATATGTAATTTCCTTTGGATAATATGCACATTATATTTATTTATTTACTTTAATATTTATTTATTTATTTGAAGTCAGAGTTACACAGAGAGAGAAGGAGAGGCAGAGAGAGAGGTCTTCCATCTGCTGGTTCACTCCCCAACTGTCTGAAATGGTCAGAGCTGTGCTGATCCAAGGCCAGGAGTGAGGAACTTCTTCCAGGTTTCCCACATGGGTGCAGGGGCCCAAGGACTTGGGCCATCTTCCACTGCTTTCCCAGGCCATAGCATAGTGCTGGATTGGAAGTGGAGCAGCCAGGTCTCCAACCTGCACTCATATGGGATGCCGGCACTCTAGGCAGAAGCTTTACCCACTACACCGCTGCGTCGGCCCCAGTATGCACATTTTAATATAGCAGTAATTCTTTCAGTTCAGGAATATTGAAGTTCTTTGCATTCACGTGTGTGTGTGTGTGTGTTTCCGTGTTTCCTTAAATTTCTTTGATTAGTGTTTGCAATTTTTGTTGTAGAATTCCATCACATTCTTGCTTAAGTTTATTCCAAGTTATTTGTTTTTGTAGCATTTGAATGAGATTGCTCTTATAATTTCTTTCTCTGTGAGTTCAATAACAATGGGAAAAACGCTACTATATATATATGAACTTCCATATATGAGAGAAAGCATGTACCATTTGTCTTTCTGTGCTGTGCTGTTTTACTTAACATATTCTCCAGTTCATTTCATTTTGTTGGAAATGCCAGAACCTAATTTTTCATGACAGTATATTTCATTGGATATATATATATATATATATATATATATTCATTATCATTTCACATATTGGTGGATATCTAGGTTGAATCCATATCTTTGCTTTTGTGGGTAGTGCTGCAATAAACCTGTCAGTAATTCATTCATATACTGACTTAATTTCTGTTGGATATATTCCCAGAAGTGGGGTGACTGTATCATATGGTAGAACTAGTTTTAGTTTTTTGAACATCCCTATATTGTTTGTAATGTCTGTAGTAGTTGGTGTTCCTAACAACAGTATATCAGGGCTCCCGTTTGTCAATATTCTCAATAGCATTTTTTATTTTTTGACACTTTGATAATAGTTATTCTTTTTTAAATTTTATTTTTTAATGTAAGGTAATCAAATTTCATTCAATTCATATATACAAATTTAGGAACATTATGATACTTTTGATCCTATCCTTCCTCCCTATCCATTCTCCCACCTTTCCTGTTTCTTCCTCTTTTATTCACTCTCTTAATATTTACAATAATCTACTTTCAGTTTACTTTATACTCGTAAGAGTAACCCTACACTAAGTAGAGAGTTAAACAAATAGTAAGAAGAAAAAACACTGTTCTTCAACAGTAGATACAAAAGTTTTAAATAATCATGGATTCTCAAAATGTGAGTTTCACTCCTATATATTACATTTTTGGTACTTATTAGTTACCAGAGAACAGATAAAATATTGTATTTGTCTTTTGGGGACTGGTTTACTTCACTAAGTGTAATGTTTTCCAGTTGAATCCGTTTTCATGCAAAAGACAGGATTTGATTCCTTTTTATAGCTGAGTAGTATTCTAATATTCTACATATTATATATATATATATATATATATATATATATTTTACTGAAGCCTTCACCATCACCTCACAAGTTCTGCATTAATAGGGATTTATAAAAGGACCCTGAGCAACAAATCAAATCCATGTACACAAAAATTGGATGCACACATCTCAATTGCTAGGCTGGATGCCTGCTCCTGGGTGTTGAATACTATTGGATATTTTTTCTGTGGTTATTGAGATGATCATGTAATTTTTATCCTTCATTCTATTATTGCGATATAGTGTATTTACTGATTTGCTTATAAGGAACCATACTTTTATTCTTGACATAAATCCAACTTCATCATGATGAATAATCATTTTGAACTGCTATATAATTCAATAATAATTGTATAATTAAAAATAATTTGACAGCATTTTGTTGAGAATTTTGCAACCATGTTCATTAGAACTAATAACCTATGTTTTTGTTTTGTTTTGTTTTGTTTTTTTGTTTTGTTTTTATTTTTTTTTTGGTGTGTGTGTGTTGTTTTGTTTGAGAATCAAAGTAATATTGGTCTTGTGGAATGAATTTGTAAAGATTACCTCTGATTCAATTTTTTCAGAGTAGTTTCAGAATAGTTTGTTCTGTGTTAAAACTTTGGTGAAATTAAGCAGCGAAGCCATCTGGTCCTGGGATTTTCTCAACGTGATATTTTTGTTTTTGAATCAATCTCACTACTCGTTATTTTTCTGTTCAGGTTTTCCAAGTCTTCATGGTTCAACATTGTTAACTTAGATGTATCCAGAAGTTTATCTATTTCTTCTAGGTGTTAATATTTGTTAGTATCTACTTTTTGTTAAAAATTCCCAATGTTCCTTTGTATTTCTTAGGCAACAATTGTTATATCTACTCTCTTCTGTGAAGCTTTTATTTTCCTTTTTGGTCTAGTTATTAGTTTATTGAATTTGCTTCTCTTTTTAAAAACCAACTATTTCATTGATTTTTTGTATTTATTTAGCTCCTACTACATTTTTTCTGCTGTGATCTGTATTTATTAAGTCCTTCTGCTAACTTTTGATTTGGTTTGTTCTAGTTTTTCTATGTCATTGAAACATATTTCTGGGTATTTTTAAACATCTTTCTAATTTATTGATATAAGCACTTACTGCTTTAAACTTCTCTCTTAATACTGCTTTTGCTCTATCCCATAAATTTTGGTATGCTGTGTTTTTGTAGTTACAAGGGATTTTCTGATCTCTATTTTAACTTTTTTAGATGACCCACTCACTTAGGAGCATGTTGTTCCGTCTCCATGTACTTTTATAATTTCTAGGATTGCTTTACTTATTAATTTTGACTTTTATTCTGTTGTTTTCAGAAAAACATGAGATGCATTTTCAATTTTTAAAAATTTATTGGCTTATTTTTGTAACCCGCTATGTGTTCTATCGTAGAGAATGCTTAATGTGCTGATGAAAAGTATATTCTGTAAATTTCAGATAAAGTATTCTCTAAATGTTTGTTAGATCCATTTAGTCTACAGTATAGTTTAACTGTCATGTTTTTTTGGTTGATTTTTGTCTTGATGATCTGTTGATGAAGTGTATTATATCTCCCTTTAGGTTTTGTAGTGGTAGAGTCTGTTTGGCACAGGCACCTGGCACCTGTGTCCAGTCTATTTTAGGTTAAGTGGAATTCCAGCAATTATGCCTGTATGGGGTGCTTAGGTGACCATATTGTTAGGGGGAATGTTCAGGGTCATGATAGCATTAATCCAGATTCTGACAGGGCTACTCAAGTCCCTGTGGTATCAGTTCCATTTATCTCTGCAATATTGTGGTACCCACCTGCAGCTCTTCCCCAGCAAACAACTACTCTTTCCATGTTATGATCCTGGGCTTAGGGGAGAATGAAGTAAACAATCCTGTGATGTTTTCCACCATAGTGCTAGATCAAACCAAAGCCTAACAGCTCCCCAAGATTAATGAAGCATAGGTTTGGGTTAGGTCCCACTTGGCTATGGGCTGGCTGCCGCTTAAAGGGATTTTCAGTCTGAGACTGCTACTACCAATAACAGGTGATGCCGCTCAGGATATATATCCAATTGGTACTTTGGATTGTCACTTAAGACCGGGGCAGGCTCTTCTGACAGCACTGGCCTGTGACAGGAACTTATTATTTACCCTGTGATGATTTTACCACATCTAAGATGCATTCCTGTGTTCACTTTTGTGTCCTAGTCTCTGGAGCCTGGAATGTTGTTTGCCCACAGCAGGGAAGGGGTGGTACAGCAGACCCTTTTACACCAAGGCCAGACTGTTGGTTTGCATCAGAGTCTCAAAGCTGAAGAGTCTTGCACTGTCTTGCAAATGCATGTCAAGCCTTTGAGAGGCAGAGGGTGATGTGAGCTAAAATATCCATCCATCTTACCAGAGTTTAGGTCTTAACCTGAAGCCAGAGCAAGTATAGTGGCTCTGCCTATGAATGCTGACCTGACATAATGTACTCTAGATTTTCTCTGGTGCTGTGTCTTGCTTCAGAGGGACTGGCACTGAACTCCAAGTCAAAGTCGTGCACTCACATGCTCTACACCTTGTGGTTGAAGTCTTCTATCTTCTTGTCTGCCTGCGGGAGAAGTGGTGGAGGGCAGTCCCTTGGCTACTCATACTGACACTAACCTGGCTAACTTGGGTCTGATAGTCACTGAAACATACACAGTATGAGGTTTTGTGCCAGGTTTGTGTGATGCTGATGGTGATAAAGGCCAAAATGTGTCTGTCCAACTGATGTTGAGAATATCTAGAGGATGAAACTATGGACAGTGACTTGGCAAGAGAGGCCTTTGTAGCCTTAGTATGGTAGGCTCAATATTGAGCTTCAAGGCACAGTCCTAAATGTACCTTCCAGTCCTACTTCGCAGTGGTTGAAGTTTTGCTGGTGTCCCAGGCGGGTGCAGGGGCCCAAGCACTTGGGCCTTCCTCCACTACCCTCCCGGGCCACAGCAGAGAGCTGGACTGGAAGAGGAGCAACCAGGACTAGAACCCAGCACCCATATGGGATGCCAGCACCGCAGGCAGAGGATCAACAAAGTGAGCCACGGCGCTGTTGGGCCATCTTCTACTGCTTTCCCAGGCCACAGCAGAGAGCTGTATTGGAAGAGGAGCAGTTGGGACTAGAATTGGTGGCCATATGGGATGCTAGTGCCACAGGCAGAGGATTAACCCACTGCACTATGGCCCCATGTGTCTATTTTCAATTCTGTTTTCAGTTTCAGTTGGAAACTTGAAATTGGATATGGATGCTTATTAAATAATGGACTACAGCTTCCAACTTAGAAAAAAAACGATGGTTAATTCAGGTAAGAAAAAGAAGTAATTCTAATTAATTGATGGTAATAAAAAATAACTGAATATTTTAAGAAGCTATTACTGAAATTGCTTTATTATTTTTTATTTTTAAATTTATTTATGTATTTGATAGGCAGAGAGAGAGATTGAGAGAGAGAGAGAGAGAAAGGAAAGAGAGAGAGAGAGGTCCCACTGGTTTTACTCCTCAAAGGGCCACAACAGCTGGAGCAGGGCCGAGTCGAAGCCAGGAACCAGGAGCTTCTTCTGGGTTTCCCATGTGGGTGCAGAGGCCCAAGGACTTGGGCCATCTTCTACTGCCTTCCCAGGCCATAGCAGAGAGGTGGATCCGAAGTGGAGCAGCCAGGACTAGAACTGGCATGTATATGGGATGCCGGAACTGCAAGTGGCAGTTTTACTCACTATGCCACAGCATCAGTCCCATTCTGTCTTGTATGTTATGTTATATGTGTATACATGTTGTATTTTATATGAGAAGATTTATTGAGAGCTCTGAGCTAGCTTATAGATAAAATATTGCTCATAAATTTAGACTGCTAAATTAATTGAAGGTATCTTTTGCTTCCTGTGACTTAAATAAATCTCTGTATCAGATGTTTTAAATTTGTTGGTAGAAAGAAACTAAAAATGTTTAAGTCATTGACATATTTGTACTTGGGTTTGCTGGTCAAACAAGTTTCACTGTGTTAGATAGTTAAGTAATGTATCCAAATATATATAGTGTCATCTTAAAATTTATAGAAGGCATTGGACCTTCTCATAAATGTTTTTGTAAGTTGTTACTTGACAGTTGAAAGTGCTTGCTAAGTTTTCATTTAATATTAAGTTATTGACAGTAGGCAATCTGGGACGAATGACTTGTTCCCTCATTTTTCCATTCTTTTTAGGGACAGTTAACTATACTGAAGGTCTCTCTAGGATGTATAGTTTGATCTTTAGACCTTATAGAAGGAACAGCTAACATTTTTCTTTATAATAGCATAGACAAAATGAGAGCTTAAATTATGATTTCACAGCTAGATGTAATTTGCCATGACACAGTAAACAAGCAAAATCTTCCTTTCAGACCAAAAGGAAAGAAAGTTTTACTAGTGACTTCAAATTTTACAGATAAGGTGGTCATCATATTTGATGTTAAAGTGAGGACATAACTTTCCTCATGGGCATTGTCTACCTCACAGAAAAACCAGAAAAGAGCATGCCTGTGACTATAGGTTTCTAATTTGGGCCACCAAAGATTAGGAATGAGACTGAGCACCCCTTGACTTGCATCTTCTTAACAGCTGTCTCCGTGGTCCCTTTTACCAGAAACCATGAGGAAAGAGGAGTAAGCTAGGTAGTTATAGCAATGTAAAGATAGGTGGCACGCCAATTAATGGCTGCTTTACATAGTGATCTGACACCAAAGAGACCCAACAGGCCAGTCCACCACTAATAGCATTGGTTTCAGTGTGGAAAACCAGGGCTTCAGATGGACAGAGAAGTCAGCTTTTGGACAGCCCTGGCAGCTCTGCCAGCCAAGAGCTGGGTCACTGGAAATGGAACTGCCCTAGGGATTGAAGGACTCTTGGGTCAGAGCCACTGACCCCTCATTCAGCCCGGCTTCCAATGTAACCACTACTGTTGAGGGGACGGCCAAGTAGGGTCAATAAAATTGAAGGCAGAACTGTAAATTTACTTTTAGAGATGCCACCTTTCTTCATTCAGGCCAGCTCTCCTCCCAGGCCAGCTAGGTAATGGAACAACAGGGTACCTTCCCTAAGGAGGTTCACATCTCCCTTATGACTCTTTTCTAGCACCCCATGTGAAGAGACAGTTCTGGATCTCATAAATTCCTGGCCAGGCCTTAGCCCACCTGATTGTTATCAGGCTGCTTCTGTCAGTTTCTATTTGCCTCTCAATGGGAAAACTTCCTCATAGTTCAGACAGTTCTTTTCTTAGGTTCTCTAATAATGATTCTGTCCTTTGTTTTAGACCCTGTGAATTTAATCTGCTAGTTAGATTCATTTTCTCCAGACTTGATACAGTGAAATGCTAGATGATCATGCACATGAAACCTCAGATGGAAGCAGTTTCTGCAAGCTGACACTGCATCTCCCCTCGAGAAGCCACCTGCTGGGTCCTAGCCTTGACTGCTATTTCCTACCCCATCCCTTTTTAGCATGAGGCAGCCAGAATGGTCCTCTCCCAGTTCCCCTAACAAAAGTTCAGTTTGATTCTTCTGGGGGAGGGAATGTGAGGAGTCAGAAGGGTTAATAGATAGTCAGCTTGGTTCCAGGGGGAGATTTAGGGTGCAAAATGCTTGCTTTCCCCAACAGTTATTTATTTATTTGAAAGGCAGAGTTCCTGCTTAAAAACCCCAATACTGCCAGCTGCTTTGCCTTTTGCTTATCTTCAAGTCCACCTCCAGGCTATTCTGGCTGGAGGTCTCGGAGTTTAATAAATATTGCTTTAGGCAAATATATATATATATATATATATATGCACACACATACATATATATATATACATATATATTTATAAACTACATATATTGGCAAACTACAAACTAAGGGTAATAATTACTATTATTATAAATTTACTCATTTTACAGATAGGCAACTTAACTAGCAAACTAATATAACATCACCTCTATCCACTTTTGGTGATCTGGCTTGTTCAACCAAGCGCAGAAAATCCAGTAATATTTGAATTACAGATAAACTTTGAATATATTTTGTATGACTGATGTAGCAAATAGTTCATGAAACACATTTATAATATCAAAAATAATTATTTATTTCATGTTCAAATTTTGTTGACTCCCCTAAATTTTTATTTGCTGTCAGTCTGGTACCTCTTTGATTACTCAGGTCGGTATAACATGACCACATGTAGGCAGTCTGGAAATATGATTTGCCTTTGTGAGCAGGAAGAAGAAAGATTTTAATTAACATTTAACAATATGAGTCACAGTTGCTTAAGTTTCCTTGTAGTTTGTAGGTTGAATATCTTTCTTCTGCACATCAGAGTTCAATTTCCCCCTTTTTGGGGCCTACCCTATGCTGGCTTGGTTGGTTCTCTGTGAATTCCAGTGATATGCTACTTTATTCTCTATCGTTTGATTGTGTTCATTCATCTGGAGGCAGAAATAGTAAAGTGAAGAATCAGAGTGGGTTGGGGTCAGAACACTTTTTCCCTGTTATTTCTTTCCAGCTTGGTTCCGTGTAGCTACTGACAACCACAAAGCTATCAGGACACTTTCCAAGAGCTGTTCATTTCTCTGTTACATTTAGAGTTTTATTGGTCTTCTGTTTATGTGTGCTTTTATCAGATATCCTTGCAGTTTTTTAAATTTTGAAAGTATTTGCTTTTAGATTTACTTTTCCAGGACCGTGGATAATGTGGTTGAAAAATAATTGAATCTCAGTACTCTTGAATTTTTTTTTTTTTAAATCAGTAGAAGAAAGCCATTCCACTGCTTGGAAGGAACAAGTCTTCCATTAAAGGAGGAAAAGATTCTTTTGATGACAAATCTGAGGTGCTGCCTCATAAATGCTACCAATTTTTTTCAGGAATTGCCCTCAGCCTCAGTGTTCTCAACAGTTCCTACTCTTCGCTAAGCCAAAGGAAAGCCAGAGAGCAAAGGTATTAGGTAGGCTGTAGGAGAGAAAACTAGTTAAATTCCAATGAATACACATACCGCAAATAAAGCTTGTGAGTATCAATATAACCCAGCATTTATAGGCAAAAACAAAAATTGAAAATGCAAGTTTTAGAAATTAGAAAACAACTTGAAATATCTTCATACCTATAATTTTTGTATGAAAAACTACCAGCATGAACACATTTTTTTTTCTAGTAAAATAATGCACACATGCTAGCCCCAAACCCAGAAATGACTGAGAAACTGTGACAAATTGGTACTAACAGAAACTCTAAAAATAGGTTATTGTCTTGAATATAGTTTTCCATCACATATTTAGGACTTATATAGCATCTACCAGATGACTCATGATCATGTTGTTGTGCTGAAGTTTTGTGAAATGTCAGAGGAAGTAAAGTTAATTGAAAATAGTTCTTAGTAAAAAGGTAAGAATGGGAATAGGAGAGAGAGGAGTTAGAAGAGTGGGAGTGTGGGTGGGAGTGAGGGTCCAGTGAGAAGAAACAGTATATTCCTAAATTTGTGTTTATGAAATACATGAAGTTTGTATACCTTAAATATAAGGTCTCCAAGTTAAAAAAAATACAAATTTAAAAAAGAAATATATGGATCATGTTCATGATAGTCTCTTTTTTGAGATATTATACTACATAAGATATTACCATTAAGGAAATAGATGAAAGAGTATATAGGATATATATTTCTCTTATTTCTTAGAAAATCATGTGACTCTAAAATGGTCACACAACTAAAACTTAAGAAAAATTAGTCTAGTATATACCAATTGCAAGCAGTAAGACAAAAAGATGAAAAATAAAGAAATGAAAGGGAAAGCAAAAAGGCTTGACTGGACTTCACTGAACTTAGAAATAATGGAAAGGATATTTTGGCCATAAAAAAGTAATAGTTATAGTTTATACAAATGTCTGAAGTAGTCAAAAATCCACAGGTTCATACTGAAAAAGAAAAGCATGTAGGAATCTTAGTAAACTTTGGTTATGACAAAAGTTATCTAGAGGATTGATATATGGAAAGATTCCAATATTTATACCACATTCTTTATTAAAATGTGTTCCAGGTTAAAGAAATCATTAATCAGAAAACTTTTCTAGAGGGTGAATTGTTCATAAAAAATACAGATTTTTAATGATTACTTTTCAGCCTCTAATGAAATAGTCCAATGCATAAATCATGACTGATTAAAAAGTGATTGATTAGGGGTTTATTACAAATATATTAAGGTGATAATACCTGATGAAATTAATGGAATATAGAGCAAATGGCATGTACATCTTCCATTGTCAGATAGTAGAATATAGGTACACAATTTGAATTATTCTGCCAAACATGAGGACATAATCTAATTAAATTGTTAACACTAAGTTCTCTATTAGAGGAAATAAGAGGTGAGTAGAGGAAAATGTTATGTAATGCTATGAGTTAGCCAGATAGTTTGCTGGACATTTTCAAACAAAATAATTCTTCTTCTTCTTTTTGTTTTTAATCAGGAAATGAATCACACAAGAAAGGAGAGCAAGAACACTGTTAAAATATTGAAATAAATGTAAAAAATATATTAACCCAGTAAAATGCATGGAATTTTTTTAGCATTTCTATCAAAATGTGAAAGGCTATATTTCATTAAATTTGAGTACTTCAGTAATGTAAGAAAGTGGAAAATGGAGTTAGGGAAAACCAAGAAAATACTTAAAATAGCGTTTAAGCATTTATTTATATTTGAAAGGTAGAGTTACAGAGAGAGAAAGAGAGATCTTGGATCCATTGGTTCACTCCCCAAGTGGCCACAATTGCCAGGGCTGGTCTTGGCTGAAGTCAGGAGCTTCTTTCAAGTTCCCACATGGGTGGCAGTGGCCTCAGCACTGAGTATGTTTCAGGCATGGAAGTTAAAAGTTATTGTAGGCCGGCGCCGTGGCTCAACAGGCTAATCCTCCGCCTTATGGCGCCGGCACACCGGGTTCTAGTCCCGGTCGGGGCACCGATCCTGTCCCGGTTGCCCCTCTTCCAGGCCAGCTCTCTGCTGTGGCCAGGGAGTGCAGTGGAGGATGGCCCAAGTGCTTGGGCTCTGCACCCCATGGGAGACCAGGAGAAGCACCTGGCTCCTGCCATCGGAACAGCGCGGTGCGCCGGCCGCAGCGCGCTACCGCGGCGGCCATTGGAGGGTGAACCAACGGCAAAAGGAAGACCTTTCTCTCTGTCTCTCTCTCACTGTCCACTCTGCCTGTCAAAAAAAAAAAAAATTAAAAAAAAATTAAAAAAAAAAAAAGTTATTGTAGTAGTTTTGAAAAACCAAAAAGGAGAGAGAGGAAGGATAAGAGAAGGAAGACAACAAAGAAGGTTATGCTATAGAGAGAGAGGAAGAAAAAGAAGAGAAATACTGGCAGAAAAATGCCAAATATAGCTAAATAAAATTCTGTGTGTGTGTGTGGTGTGTGTGTGTGAGAGAGAGAGAGAGACACTCTTAGCACTTCAGACACTTCAGCCCAACTCATTTGGGAGCGGGGGGAGATGTTTTACCAAATGAAATAATTTTTACTAACTTTTTGAGCAAAGAACCTTGGTCTTTACTACGACTTTCTTTGCTTTTGGATTATTAGTAGATAAAGAAAAGAGTAAAAGTTCAATCTTGTTTTTAAAAATGATGTTTGATGTGTTTGGATTCATTTCATATATTCCTCTTCAGATTTTTGTGCTAAGCCTTAATTCAATGATCTGTAGTCAAAGTATAGATTCTACTTTTATCTGCAATAAAGTTTATTTTTCTAAGTCTGAAGGATTGCAAGGCAGTTTGAACATGTTTATATTAAAGAAGTGATCATAATCAGTCAGTTCACAGTCGAATTTCTATTCCTACACACCTTTGGAGATATATTTATGATACCTTTAATGGAGGATCAGTACTCTTCCAAAAAGATTATTTCAATTTTGCTTTGGTTTGTCCGGTCAGATAAGGTGGCAGTGTTATTCGTTTGTGGTTTTTCATAGGATAATTATGAGCACATCAGTTAGAAACTACCTATTTTTCT
Organism: Lepus europaeus; assembly: GCF_033115175.1. Taxonomy (NCBI): domain Eukaryota; kingdom Metazoa; phylum Chordata; class Mammalia; order Lagomorpha; family Leporidae; genus Lepus; species Lepus europaeus. Next base: position 87,104,592 of record NC_084833.1, on the reverse strand, counting down.
GATTTTTCCACATACTTAGTTATTTCAAAAATATGAGCTCTCTCTTTTGGGATCTGTAAACCATTTTCTGAATGTTCTTAAAATTAAAACTATCACTACCTCCAATAATTTCTTTAACTTTCATTTCAGAATACTTTTAAATTTACAAAACAAAAATTGTGAATTAGTACAAAGTGTTCCCTTATTTGCTGTACCTCTGAAGTGATTATGATGTATGTGTTTATATTTCTGCCTTCCACTAACAACATCTGGTATGGGAATGGCGTGGCACAGCAGGTTAAGCTGCCATCTGCTATGCTGGCATCCCATATGAGCACTGGTTCAAGTCCTTGCTTCTCCACTTCTGATCCAGCTCTCTGCTAATGTACCTGGGAAAGAAGTGGAGGATGGAACAAGTTCCTGCATCAGTATACCTATGTGGGAGACCTGGATGGAGTTCCAGGCTCCTGAATTTGTTATGGTCCTGTTCCAGCTGTTGTAACCATTTGGGCAGTGAACCAGTGGATGGAAGATTTCTCTCTCTCTCTCTCTCTTTCTCTCTCTCTCTCTCTGTCAACCCCTCAACTCTGCCTGTTGAATAAGTAAATATATCTTGTTTAAAAAAAAAAGAATCAGTCTGGTATGTTTAAATCTGAAAAAGAATGTGAGCCCGCTTTACTCTTCTCCTGTCCCAAGTTCCTAGTTTAGTAACTTGCTTACAGAAGTTGTTCAATAAAACCCATATAAAAATAAGCTGATAGTTACTTATTGGTGTTAAACAAACATAATTTTGATTTGGTTTAACTAATATAACCTTCATAATTGAAAACTGCCTCATAACCTCGCAAGTAAAACAATTAGTATTAATAGTCCTTGTGTAATCAATCCTCAATAGTTAATTTTGTGTCACATTATAAGATTATAACTGTTATGGGTAAATGAATTATGCAGTATTCATCATTAGCATTTTGTTCACTTATATTCACAAAGTGTCTTTTCATTTGTGTCCCGTGGTCACTGTCCTCCTGCATTCAGATTTTTCCCACCTCTCATCTCTACTACTGTATACCTAATTTTTACTGCAAAATTCAGCCTATCAACTCTGCCAAATAGCCTTTTGTTATTATGATCACTTCAATATTGCCGCTCTATATTTTGTGATTCCATATTTCTATAGTAACTTGTACCAATTAAGTTACACTGATTAAAATCAAATTGCTTGCACAGGTAATTTTGATACACATGACAGCATATTAAGTATCAAAACATTCCTTTGGTGATCCCAGTGTTTTTAAAATTATTGTTACAATATATACTGTATTTACTGTGATATCTTAATCACCAAAAGATTATCAGAAATATTGTTATTCATAAATCATAATGTTACAGTAATGACAATAATTTATTTTTCATATGCCTTGACAAAAAGTCCTCTCTATGGTCATAGAATGCAAGTGGATACTATAGAATACTATGATTGATTTATATTTATATCTTCTTTGTCAGAGTGGGGGTAGCATTCCTTTTTCTAATATAAGTACATGGTTTTTAAAAATATTTTTATGATTCCAGTGATAATCCCTACAGGGCTGTATTAAGACTTGGACCAAAATCAAATGAAATACTTTATTTTACAATACCACCCTTGGTGAACCACGCTTCCATATGTTAATCACTTAATCTAAGAAAACAGAAACATAGATAAAGATAAGATCAAAGTCAGCGAACTCTAAAGGCTTCCATAGCCCTGGCAACTCATGACTAGAGCCTAGGGAGATTACTGACGCCATGAACAGGAGTGTCAAATTGTTAAATCAGCAACAGGAGTCACTGTATACTTACACCCCATGTGGGATCTGTCCCTAATGTGTCGTCTAAAGCGAAGTGATGCTATAACTAGTACTGAAACAGTATTTTTATACTTTGCGATTCTGTGTGGGCACAAACTGATGAGGTCTTTACTAATTATATACTGAATTGATCTTCTGTATATAAAGAGAATTGGAAATGAAAAAAAAACAACCTGGTGTTAAAAAGGAAATGGCATAGAAAATTAATTAATTTGAAAAAAAATTATGTAGGATCTCTGTCTTTAATGTGCTGTACATTGCTATTTAATGCTATAATTAGTAATCCAATGGTAGTTTTTTCACTTTATGTTGCTATATGGGCAAAATGTTGAAATCTTTACCTAATATATACTAAACTGATCTTCTGTATATAAAGAGAATTGAAAATGAATCTTTACATGAATGGAAGGGGAAAGGGAGCGGGAAAGGGGAGGGTTGCAGGCGGGAGGGAAGTTATGGGAGGGGGGAACGCATTGTAACCCATAAGCTATAATTTGGAAATTTATATTCATTAAATAAAAGTTTAATAAAAAAAATCTCAGATAAAATACAAAAAAAAAAGAAAAAGTGACATATCTCAAGTATTTCTCTGCACTATAATTCACAATAAAATTTGTTAACAATGAAAAAAAAAGATTTCATGAATGATGAACATTCCCAAATTAAAGGTTTAAGGAAGAAATCTGTGGTCTTGCAGCTGCCTTCTCTGACAATTAAAATTATTATGTAGAAAACAACAAGTCTTGATAGTGATACTTGAAAGATCATTTAAAAAGAGATGTAGAGGAATGTTAGTACATAGGTGGAAGATCTGAGATTTATTTAGTAATATTGAAATTGGAGACATAAATTAGAAGTGTCTGTAATAAGTCTAAAAAAATATACAAGCACTTGTGAATGAGAATACAGTTCTGGTACACCCAATCGCAGGTTCTCCATCTATAATTCTTGCTCTGAAATAATTCTGATTATTCTACATTCCTTTGTATAAAAATTCTTTGCAGAAGTATAGATTGAGAGGAAATTTTTGTATATTCTGAGATAATTATTAATTTAATATAGGTTTCATTACTTTATTGGTGCTTTTTAAAACAATTTTTGGTGTTTCCTATTTTATTTTAATTTTTTTGTTTTTTTTTACCTAGAAACCCTTTATTTAAGGTATATAAACTTCATGCATTTTGTATATACAAATTTAGAAACAGTGATTCTTCCCACCCTACCTTCACTTCCCCCACACTCCCAAGCTTCTTCCACCTCCTTCTATTCCCATTCTTATTTTTTACAAAGATCTATTTTCCGTTAACTTTATACTCAGAAGATTAACCCTAGACTAAATAGAGTTCAACAAATAGTATGAAGAAAAAAAAAAAAAAAAGAAAAAAAAAATACCTCTGTTCCTCAACAGTAGAGACAAAGGCTATTCAAAATCATTGCATCTCAAAATTGTCAATTTCACTCCTATAAACTATCTTTTAGGTACTCCATTAGTTACCACAGACCAAGGAAAATATGTGTTATTTGTCTTTTTTGTAGTGCCTTATTTCACTAAATACAGTGGTTTCCAGTTGGATCCATTTTGTTGCAAACAACAGGATTTTTTTTTAACTGCTGTGGGGTGTTCCATAGTGTTACATATGTCACAATTTCTTTATCTAGTCTTCAGTTAATGGATGTGTGGGTTGATTCCATTTCTTAGCTGTTGTGAGTTGAGTCAATGCTGATTTCATTTCCTGTGGTTAAATGGATAAATGATGACAAATTCTTTTAATTTCTATTTGTTATGGAAGCTCTTTATTTCACCTCATTTATAAATGAGAGCTTTGCAGAGTACAGTATTCTGGGTTGACAATTTTTTCTCTTAAGGTTTACACTATGTCTTACCATTCTTTGCTAGTTTGTAGTTTCTGATGAGAAGTCAACTGAGAGTCTACTTGGAGATCCTCTGAAAGTAACCTGGCATTTCCCTCATGCACATTTTAGAATCTTCTCCTCATGTTTTACTGTGGAGATTTTGACTGTAACGTGTCATTGTAAAGCTCTTTTCTGGTCATGTCTATTAGGAGTTCTATGTGCTTCCTGTACTTGGACATCCCTTTCTTTTGCCAAATTGGGGAAATTTTCTTTAATTATTTCAATAAATAGCCCTTATAATTCATTCTCTTTCCACACCTTTGGTAACTCCTATGACCATATGTGTGGTCATTTGATAGTATCCCATAAGTTTCCAACACTTTTTAACTTTTTCTAATTTCTTCTTTTTTTGATCTGAGAAATTTCCAAAGATTTGTCTTCTGTCTCGGATATTTTTTTTTTAAAAGATTTTATATATTTATTTGAAAGGTAGAGTTACAGACAGTGAGAGGGAGAGACACAGAGAGAGGTCTTCCTTCCATTGGTTTACTCCCCAAATGGTTGCAAGAGCAGGAGCTGTACTGATCTGAAGCCAGGAGCCAAGAGCTTCTTCCTGGTCTCCCATGTGGGTGCAGGGGCCCAAGCACTTGGGCTATTTTCTGCTGCTTTCCCAGGCTACAGCAGAGAGCTGGATTGGAAGAGGAGCAGCCGGGACTAGAACCAGCACCTTATGGGATGCTGGTACAGCAAGCAGAGGATTAACCTACTGCCTCATGGCGTCGGCCCTCAGATATTCTTTCTTCTACCTAAGCAAGTCTTGTTAAGGTTTTCAACTGCATTTATTTAATTTTACTTTTTACAGATTTATTTGTTTATTTAAAAGGCAGAGTTACAGAGAGTCAGAGATAGAGAGAGAGAGAAAGGTCTTCCATCCACTGGTTTATTCACCAAATGGCTAGAGTTGGGCTGATTCAAAGCCAGGAGACAGGAGCTTCTTCCAGGTCTCATGCAGATGCAGGGGCTCAAGGACTTGGCCATATTCTACTGCTTTCCCAGGACATAGCAGAAAGCTGGATCTAAAGTAGAGCAGCGGGGACTAGAACAGGTGCCCATATGGGATGCGGGTACTGCAGGGAGCAGCTTTACCAGCTACGCCACAGTTCTCTATTGCATTTTGTATTTTACCTATTGAATTTTTCATTTCTAACATTTCACTTTGATTTATCTTTAAAATCTCACTTTCATGGGAAAAATTCTTATTCATATCAGGTATGTATTTCTTTAATTTATGGATTTTCTTCTGATTGTTGCCTAGTAATCTTATGATTAATCTTTTGAATTCTAGTTCTGGCATTTTATCAGTCTCATCATCTTCACATTCTAATATTGAAGTGTTGTTATGTTCCTTTTGGGGCATCATTTTTTCTTCCTTATTCTTGTTTCTTGAATTGCTGCATTTATTTTTTGGCATTTTTTTTCCCCTCTTATGGCTTTTATCTTTCAACTATGCCTCTGTGGCTTGGCGGAATGTCTGTCCTTTCAGTGAATACCAAGGGGCATGTTCTGGGTGTGGCAAGGGAGCTCTGGTCCGTGCTCCAAGGTGGGATGAGTATCTGGGTGATAACCAAGTTGCTCTTTTTCTTAGAGGGATGGTTCAATCAGTTCTGTTAGCATAGTCACACCCTTACCTCCTGTCTTCCAAGGTGATTAGTGCCCAGGCGTTAGCTCACAGTGAGTGCGATACTCATGGGTGCTGCCATAAGAACCACAGAAAGGATCTGCGCAGTGCTCAAGTGTGGGCACGGATCCCATTGCAGTGACCTACCCCAGCCAATCAGGGAGCTCTGAGCATGTGGAGCCACTCACAGTGATTGTCCAGAGACCCAGCCACACTCTCTCATGCTGTCAGAGTGTTCCCACAGTCTCAGCACACAAGGCTCCCACAGTCATAGGGTTCCAAGAATATACTCTACCCCACTAGACTGCCCCATCCACAGAGAGGTGGAGATGCTCCCTAAACCAGCTGCCTGTGGGTGTTCTGCCTAGACAGCTTGAGATTCAGAGCTTGTGATGTGCTGGGAAGTTGAGGGCACCTCACAGTCCTACATGGGTGTCCAGCCCCTGTCAGTCCTCCCAGCCAGATGCAGGTGTCTCCTCTCGGCTGGTTCCTGGGTGCATGGACTTGAGCTGGTACAGCTGTTGTGTATGTCCAAAAATGCTTCCTGACCTCTCCCAGCCAGTTGCCAGATGCCACTGTCAGGTGATTGGAAGAGAAAAATGAGCCCCTTATTTTTCTCTATGTTGGCAGGTACCCTGTAGCCAACAGAGCTCCAGACCAGACTCATGCCAGGCTCTCCCTGCAGCTATATTTCAGTGGCATGGGCTGCTGCAATCTGGTCTTACTCATTCTCCAAATCTGGTGCTGATGCTCTCAATTGCTGGGGTCCTGTGTTGTGTCTGTGCTTGTGCTGTGCATCCACACCTTCCATGTAAAGCCACATCATCCCTCTTCCCTCCGTGGAATTTCACTGCAGTTTTCTCTCTAATTGTTCCCTGAGCTTGTACTCTCTCCCCTTTTCTCTAACTATCTTCCCCTGGCATATAGCAGTAAGGTCCCTCCTATCTGCCATCTTGAAATTCTCCCCCTAATATTTTCTAATTCACCAGTGTCATAAAAAATATGAGATGAACAAATTCCCTAGTTCTTTTTACCCTGCCATACACTGGGTAAGGCCAGTATTGTTAGTGGTTGATGATGGCACAGCAAGACATCCATATGGATATATGAATGTGGAATGGTACAAAAATCAATTCAAAATGGAGTAAATATCTAAATTTAGAACTTGGAACTGTGAAGCAACTGGAAGAAATGATAGGGGGAACAATTCAATACGTTCACATAGGTAGTGATTTTTTTTTTTTTTTAGGTAAATATCCCAAAGCAACAATCAATAAAACCAAAACCAGAAAAAAGAAGATTATATCAAATTGAGAAGCTGGTTACTACAAAAGGAACAATCAAAGGGGTGGATAGACAACAGAATGTGTGAAAGTCCTTTCAGACTAGACATCTGACAAATGATTAATATCCAGAATATATAAGGAACTCACAGAAACTCGATAGCAACAGAATTCAATCTAGTTATGAAATGGCCAAAACATCTCAATAGATATTTCTCAGAAGAAAAAATACAAATCACCAACAAATATTTGGAGAAATGCTCCATCTCATTAGCCTTTTAAAGGAAAGGCAAATCAAAACCAAATTGAGGCATCATCTCACTACAGTTAGAATAACTACTTTCAAAAAGACAACAAGAAATTTCGGTGAGGATGGTCAGAAAAAGGGAATCCTTAGGCATTGTTGATGTGAGTGTGGTTATTACAGTCATTATGGAAAATATGGAGGTTTTAGGAAGCTACATTTAGGTCTACCATATGACTCATATATCTCAGCTCTGGGTGTACATCAAAAGGAAATGAAATCAGAATATTACAGAAATGTCCTCACTCCCACATTTATTGAAGCACCATTCACAATAGCCTAAATAATGGAATCAACTTAGGGATCTTTAGGTTGGTGAAGGCATAAAGTCAGTGTGGTACATATATACCATTGAACATCATTTATCCACAAAAACAGAAGAAATTCTGACACTTGCAGCAAAATGAATTGAACTAAAGATAAATATATTAAGTAAATAATAACTAGATAAATATCATGTTTCTTTCATATGTGGGTGTTAAAAAGAAACAGGTCTAAATTTGGTCTAGAACTTATGATACTAGTTAAGATGCCTGAGTCCCACATTCACCTTATTTTTTACTGTGTTTAAATCCTAACTATAGCTTTTTATTCCAGATTTTTGCTATTGCAGACCCCTGGGAGGTAGCAGGTGATAGGAAAAGTAATTGAGTCCCAGTCACCTACATGATAGACCTGGCTTCGGTTCCAGGCTTGTATTTATGGGTCTATGGAGATATCTTTCTCTGTCTCTCATTCTGAAATAAATAAACAAAAGGATCTATCTGAATTTAGAATGGTGTTTATGACTGGTGGAGAATGGTGGGGGGAGGAGGAATAAAGGAGTTTGGATAATGCATACCAAAAGCACAGTGAGATAGAAGTAAAAAGCCCTAATGATGACTATAAATCACAATAATGTAGAAGATACTAGACATGGTATAAAGAGGTAGAAGAGAGGATCTTACTATCTCCAGGAACAAAGGAAATAAAGAGGGCTAGTTATTTGGGTTTACTGATTTACCCTGTGTAAATGTGTCAAAATATTGCATTGCACCTTTAACAAGTGTACAAGTATTGTAACTTAATCAAAATAATTTTAAAAACAATAAGTACTAAATGATTCTAGTGCTAAGTACTCATCAGCAATGAAGAAATTATAAGCAATATAGTTAGAATTTTTGTCCTTATCAAGTTTATATTCTAAGTAGGAATGAGAAAATAATCAGAAAAACAAATTAAAAATCGCAGAGTAGGATAAGTATTGTTGAAACAGTTAATAAACACAGAATAATTAGGGAGAGCTGAAATTATCTTACATTGTAAGGTTAGGAGAAATTTGTAGGGTTAGAAGACGTTTTAATTGTGTTTGTTAAAAATGGAGAGAAGTGTTGTGCAATTTGAAGATGGTGATAGGGATGGCAGGTTTTTGTTTTTTTTTTTAAAGATGTATGTATGTATGTATTTGAAAGGCAGAGCCAAGAAAAAGATGAAGGAATGGAGAGACACAGACATATCTTCCATCCACTGGTTTACTCACCAAGTGTATGCGACAGATAAGTCTAGGCAAAGCTAAAGTCAAGAGCAAGAATTCCATTTTTATTTTCCATGTGGGTGGCAAGAAGCACTTGGACTATCTTCTGCTGCCTTCCCATACCAGAAGCTGGATGAGAAGTGAAATAGCTGAGAAACAAACTAGGACTCTGATATAAAGTATTGCACTGTGAGAAGTCACACTGTGCCGTAACAATGGTCCATGGAGGATGGTGTTGTGAAGATAAAGATAGTAATATATTAAAATGGGCAAGGCAGAATACTGCATGGAGATTTGGAGGCACTGAAAAAGGTGATGTGATAAAATTCTTATGAACTAGAGAAAGTCTTTGTCCATTTTCTGCTTCTGTAGCAGAACATCATATACTGGGTCGATTGTAGATAATGGAAATTTATTCAGTTCACAACACTAAAGGCTGGGAAGTCCGAGATCAAGAGGCTTCATCGGCTGAGGGAATCCTTGCTGCTTCAAAATATGGTGGAAGGGCAAAGAAACAGGTGTGAGACAAAAGGCAAGAAGTATCTGAATTTAAAATAAACACACATTTTTCTGTTTTTCTTTAAATAATTGTTTTCTTTATACAAGCTGAAGAAATGGCATGTATTTCATAAATAAAGAGTTAGGAGCATGGTGGTACTTCCCACTTTAACCTCCTGCCCACTTGCACGCCCATCCCCCCTCCTCCTTCCTTTCTTATTCTTTAATTTTTACAATGACATACTTTAAATTTATTTTATGATCATAGGCTTAAACTTTCACTAAGTAAATACTTCAACAAATACTAAGGGGAAAAACACTTCCACAATGGTAGAGAAAAAGGGCTATGAACAATAATTGTTTAAACCCACTCTTGCATAACTAACCCTCTCATGTGATAATAACACTAATCCATTCTTGGAGGAACAGCCTTCAGTATGCAACCACTTCTTAAAAGTCCTGATTCTTTCTTCATTATATCAGCAGTTAAATTTCAACATGAATTTTGGAATTGACATTCAAATCATATGAGAAAATGTAGAACATATTAGAAAAAAACACAAGAATCTGATCATATAAAGCTTTGCAAAGAGTCTAGATTTTACTGTGGTGAAAAGGAAAACACACACATTTAAGTTGTGATATTCCATGGTCCAATACAGGAAGTGTGTAAACTGCAGATAATACTGGTTCAGACTGACTAGCTATCATTAAAAACATGTAAAAAGTAGCATTTTGTATGAGTGTCAATATAACAAAGCATTGCCTCTTATCATCAACAAATGCTAAAGGCATTACTATTTTATGTAGTAGAAAAACTTTCTCTAAAATAGGTTAGCAATTGAAGACTTAAATATTCACATAGTCTTGTCCTAGGTACCTATCTTCTGATACAAAGTTAGAGTATGCAAATTTCACTTGTTGAGATATATCAGTTGCAGTTACTTTACTGCACATTTTTTTAAACTTTTATTTAATGAATACAAATTTCCAAAGTACAGCTTATGGATTACAATGGCTCCCCCCCATAACTTCCCTCCCACCCACAACACTCCCCTTTTTCACTCCCTCTCCCCTTCCATTCACATCAAAATTCATTTCAATTCTCTTTATATACAGAAGATCAGTTTAGTATATATTAAGTAAAGATTTCAACAGTTTGCACCCACAAAGAAACACAAAGTGAAAAATACTGTTTGAGTACTAGTTAAGGCATTAAATCACAATGTACAGCATATTAAGGACAGAGATCCTACATGGGGAGTAAGTGCACAGTGACTCCTGTTGTTGACTTAACAAATTGACACTCTTGTTTAAGGCATCGGTAACCACCCTAGGCTCTTGTCATGAGTTGCCAAGGCTATGGAAGCCTTTTCAGTTCACCGACTCTGATCATATTTAGACAAGGTCATAGTCAAAGTGGAAGATCTCTCCTCCTTTCAGAGAAATGTACCTCCTTCTTTGATGACCTGTTCTTTCCACTAGGATCTCACTCGCAGAGATCTTTCATTTAGGTCATTTTTTTTTTTTCTAGCGTGTCTTGGCTTTCCATGCCTGAAATACTCTCATGGGCCTTTCAGCCAGATCCAAATGCCTTAAGGGCTGATTCTGAGGCCAGAGTGTTGTTTAGACATCCGCCATTCTATGAGTCTGCTGTGTATCCTGCTTCCCATGTTGATATGTTCTCAGCCTTTTTTGTTCTATCGGTTAGTATTTTCAGAAACTAGTCTTGTTTGTGTGATCCCTTTGACTCTTGGACCTATCAGTGTGATCAATTGTGAACTGAAATTGACCACTTGGACTAGCGAGATGGCATTGGTACTTGCAACCTTGATGGGATTGAATTGGAATCCCCTGGCACATTTCTAACTCCACCATTTGGGGCAAGTCCAATTGAATATGTCCCAAATTGTACATCTCATCCATCTATTATTCCCAATCTTATATTTAACAGGGATAATTTTCACTTAAATTTAAACACCTAAGAATAATTGTGTGTTAATTACAGAGTTCAACCAATAGTATTAGAACGAAAAAAAAATACTAAAAGGAATAAAGTACTAAATTGTACATCAACAGTAAGGACAATGGCTGCTATTCAATATAGTTTTAGCCAGAGCTATTAGACAAGAAAAAGAAATTAAAGGGATACAAATAGGGAAGGAAGAACTCAAACTATTCCTCTTTGCAGATGATATGATTCTTTATTTAGGGGATCCAAAGAAATCTACTAAGAGACTATTGCAACTCATAGAAGAGTTTGGCAAAGTAGCAGGATATAAAATCAATGCACAAAAATCAACAGCCTTTGTATACACAAGCAATGCCACGGCTGAGAAAGAACTGCTAAGATCAATCCCATTCACAATAGCAACAAAAGCAATCAAATACCTTGGAATAAACTTAACCAAGGACGTTAAAGATCTCCACAATGAAAATTACAAAACCTTAAAAAAGGAATAGAAGAGGATACCAAAAAATGGAAAAATCTTCCATGCTCATGAATTGGAAAAATCAACATAATCAAAATGTCCATTCTCCCAAAAGCAATTTATAGATTCGATGCAGTACCAATCAAAATACCAAAGACATTCTTCTCAGATCTGGAAAAAATGATGCTGAAATTCATGTGGAGAAACAGGAGACCTTGAATAGCTAAAGCAATCTTGTACAACAAAAACAAAGCCGGAGGCATCACAATACCAGATTTCAGGACATACTACAGGGTAGTTGTAATCAAAACAGCATGGTACTGGTACAGAAACAGATGGATAGACCAATGGAACAGAACAGAAACACCAGAAATCAATCCAAACATCTACAGCCAACTTATATTTGATCAAAGATCCAAAACCAATCCCTGGAGTAAGGACAGTCTATTCAATAAATGGTGCTGGGAAAACTGAATTTCCACATGCAGAAGCATGAAGCATGACCCCTACCTTTCACCTTACACAAAAATCCACTCAACATGGATTAAAGACCTAAATCTATGACCCGACACCATCAAATTATTAGAGAGCATTGGAGTAACCCTACAAGATATAGGTACTGGCAAAGACTTCTTGGAAAAGACCCCAGAAGCACAGGCAATCAAAGCCAAAATTAACATTTGAGATTTCATCAAACTGAGAAGTTTCTGTACTTCAAAAGAAACAGTCAGGAAAGTGAAGAGACAACTGACAGAATGGGAAAAAATATTTGTAATCTATTTGAGATAAAGGGTTGATAACCAGAATCTACAAAGAGATCAAGGTACTCCACAACATCAAAACAAACAACCCACTTAAGAGATAGGCCAAGGACCTAAATAGACGTTTTGCAAAAGAGGAAATCCAAATGGCCAACAGACACATGAAAAAATGTTCAAGATCACTAGCAATCAGGGAAATGCAAATCAAAACCACAATGAGGTTTCACCTCACCCCTGTTAGAATGGATTAGCCTGTTGAGCCACAGTGCCGGCCAGAAAAAGAAATTAAAGGGATACAAATTGTGAAGGAAGAAGTCAAACTATCCCTCTTTGCAGATGATATGATTCTTTATAATATATATATCGAAGAGGATCCCAAAAAATGGAAAAATCTTCCATGCTCATGGATTGGAAGAATCAACATCATCAAAATGTCCATTCTCCCAAAAGTAATTTATACATTCAATGCAATACCAATCAAAATACCAAAGATATTCTCTGATCTGGGAAAAATGATGCTGAAATTCATATGGAGACACAGGAGAACTTGAATAGCTAAAGCAATCTTGTACAACAAAAACAAAGCCGGAGGCATCACAATACCAGATTTCAGGACATACTACAGGGTAGTTGTAATCAAAACAGCATGGTACTGGTACAGAAACAGATGGATAGACCAATGGAACAGAACAGAAACACCAGAAATCAATCCAAACATCTACAGTCAACTTATATTTGATCAAGGATCCAAAACCAATCCCTGGAGTAAGGACAGTCTATTCAATAAATGGTGCTGGGAAAACTGAATTTCCACGTGCAGAAGCATGAAGCAAGACCCCTACCTTACACCTTACACAAAAATCCACTCAACATGGATTAAAGACCTAAATCTATGACCTGACACCATCAAATTATTAGAGAACACTGCAGAAACCCTGGAAGATATAGGTACTGGCAAAGACTTCCTGGAAAAGACCCTGGAGGTGCAGGCAGTCAAAGCCAAAATTTACTATTGGGATTGCATCAAGTTGAGAAGTTTCTGTACTGCAAAAGAAGCAGTCATTATTATTTTTTTTTAATTTTAGCTCCAATATATAAGGTAGAACATTCAACATGATGGTCTCCATTTGCAACAAAAATGATTTAAATGACAGAATTTTATTCTTTATATATCTAAATAACATTCCTTTATGTATATCTGCCACTTATTTTTTATCCACTCATCTGATGATGAACACCTTGGTTGATTCCAAATTTTGATTACTGTGAACAGTGATGGTGATTAAATATCTCTTTGATACGATGTGTGTATGTCTTTTGGGTATATACACAGAAGTGGAATTACTGGATCACATGGCAAATCTATTTCTAGCTTTCAAAGAAATTACCACACTGTTTTCCACAGTAGCTGCACTAATTTAGTTTCCCACCAGTAATGTATAAGTGCTCCCCTTTTTGCACATGCTGGCCAGCATTTGTTTCTCTCTGCATTTGGATTTTAGGCATTCTCACAGGAGTGAGGTGATATCTCATCATAGTTTTGATTTGCATTTTCCTGGTGGCTAGTTATGTTGAACATTTTATCATACATTTGTTGGCATTTGTATTTCTTATTTGGCCATTTGTTGAGGTCCCTTGCCCATCTCTAAACTAGCTTGGTTTCTATTTTTGTTGTCATTGAGTTTTTTAAGTTGCTGATATAATCTGGATATTAATCCTTTTTTGGATAGCTCACTTGCAAATATTTTTTTCCTATTCTATTGGATGTCTCTACACTCTACTATAGAAGCTTCCGAGTTTGATATAGTCCCATTTGTTGAGTTCTTAATCTTTTTTATTTTGTGATTCCATATGAATTTTAGGATTTTTTTTCTTATCCTGTAAAGAATGCCATTGGTATTTTGATAGGGATTGAATTGAACCTGAAGATTGCTAAGATAACACAGATATTTTAATAATATTGCTTCTTCTAATCCATGAGCAGAGAACCTCTCCATTTTATTGTGTCCTTGATAATTTCTTTCATCAGTGTTTTATAATCTCCATTGTTGAGACCTTTCAGTTTTTTGGTTAAATGTATTTATAAATATTTGATTTTATGTGGCTATTGTGATTAGGATTTATTTCTTGATTTCCTTTTCAGTGAGTTCATCATTAGCATATAAAAAGCTACTGTTTTGTATGTTTATTTTGTAACCTACAACTTTACTAAATTGATTTATCAATTTCAAGAGCTTTTTGGTGAAATGTTTCCGTTTTTCTATGTACAACAGCATGTTTTTGCAAATGAATAATTTGACATTCTCGTTTCCAGTTTGGTGCCCTTTTTGCTTTTTCCTCCCTAATTTCTCTTGTGAAAACTTCCAGTACAATATTTTATAAAAGTGATGAAAATGGACGCCCTTCTCTTTTTACATATCTGAGGGGAAATACTTTCAGCTTTTCTCCACTCGATATGATTGGCCATTGACTTGTCTTATTATAGCCTCTACATTTTTGAGGTATGTTCCTTCTATACCTGATTTGTGGAGTTTTTATCATGAAGAGGTGTTGGATATTATCAAATGCTTCCTCTGCATCTACTGAGATGACCATATGATTTTTGTTCTTCATTCTGTTGATGGAATTTAAGATGTGTATTAATTTGTGAGATAACATGTTTTTAGTATGTGCTAATAAATTGAGCTATCATCTAAGGTGGATTTAATATTAAGAAACAATTCCAAGGGGCCAGTGCTGTGGTGCAGTAGGTTAAACTTCCATCTGTGGCACTGGCATCCCATATGGGCACCGGTTCTAGTTCCAGCTACTCCTCTTCCAATCCAGCTCTTTGCTATGGACTGAGAAAGCAGTAGAAGATGGCCCAAGTGCTCAGGCCCCTACATCTGTGTGGGAGGCCAGGAAGAAGTGCCTGGCTTCGGATTGATGCAACTCCGACTATTGCAGCCATTTGGGGAGTGAATCATCACATGGGAAACCTTTCTCTCTGTCTCTTCCTCTCACTGTCTGTAACTCTACTTCTCAAATAAATAAATAAAATCTTAAAAAATGCAAATCCAGTGCAAGAATTGTGCATTCTTCTCTGTATCATTCCAATTTTAGTATAGGTCTGCTGAATAGAGCATGGATCTTGCATTCTTATAAAATCTTTTCCTCTCTTCGCTGCACAAGGCACACATACACATACTAATTATCTAACATTTTGCTAATCTACTGTGTTTATATTTTGTTGACTGTATTTATGTATATGTATATATAAATAGAATTTCCTCTTGCATCTGTATTCTATTGCAATTATTTATTCTTTATGATACATTAATTTTCTTGTCTAACAATCACATATTTTGCTGTAATTTTTGGTTTATATTAACTTCTACAAAAATCTCCCATAAAAGTGCAAATTGCTCTTCAGTACTGTCAGTTACGTCAGAGAACCATTTTCCCCATTGGAGAAATGTTTCTTAAAATCATTGACTTTGTGGAGCTAGTTATCATGATTTTCTGAAGAAGTACCTTTGCCTGTCTTCTTTTTGCAAGATACCCTTTACTGGATAATGGCTATTCCTTTTCTTAGTTTTCTCTTACACATTTATTGATGTGCCTTTTATTAGCATCACTATGAGGGAGCAATGTGCCACAAATACATTCAGACAGAGTGCACTTAAAATACATGTTTGTTGTTATTTTTAAATTTTGAATTAACATATAATACTTGTACATTTTCAAGGGGTAGAGTACAATATTTCAATACAAAAAATAGCATAAACCAATCATACTGTGCAGATAATATTTTAGTTTTGTTTTCTTTTGTGTGGAGACTGCCAACACCTCTGCTCCATTTATTTTTGCAGAATGTAATACATTAGCATTATCAACAGAGTGCCAGAACCCATTATATTCATCATACTGTGCTTTGGTAAGCATTATCCTATAGCTCTCTATCTCTATACTCCACTCTTTTCAATCCCTAGTTATCACTATTTTAAATTCAGATGGAATGTATATACATATATATATATCATTTATTTGATTAACATATATGTCAGCATATAGTAATACATACATATTTTCACTTCCACATGTGAGAGAGAGCGAGCATTTTTTATCTTTTTTGTCAGTGAACATTTCACTTAATATGTGCATCTTCAGTTCTTTACACTTTATTGCAAATGCCTGGATCTCCTACTTTTTTATGCTGAATAATATTCCATTGTATGCCGGTGCCT
Source organism: Lepus europaeus (assembly GCF_033115175.1). NCBI lineage: Eukaryota > Metazoa > Chordata > Mammalia > Lagomorpha > Leporidae > Lepus > Lepus europaeus. Next base: position 87,088,214 of record NC_084833.1, on the reverse strand, counting down.
TGGCTCACTAGGCTAATCCTCCACCTGCGGCGCCAGCACCCCGGGTTCTAGTCCCGGTTGGGGCGCCGGATTCTGTCCTGGTTGCTCCTCTTCCAGTCCAGCTCTCTGCTGTGACCCGAGAAGACAGTGGAGGATGTCCCACGTGCTTGGGCCTTGCACCCGCATGGGAGACCAGGAGGAAGCACCTGGCTCATGGCTTCGGATTTGCACAGTGTGCCGGCCATAGCAGTCACTTGTGGGGTGATCCAATGGAAAAGGAAGACCTTTCTCTCTGTCTCTCTCTCTCTCATTGTCTAACTCTGCCTGTCACAAAAAAATAAATTAAAAAAATTCCATTGTATGCGTATACTGCATTTTCTTTTTCCATTCACCCGTTGATAGACACCTAGATACATTCCATATCTTGATACATTCCATATCTTGGCTATTGAGAAAAGAACTAAAAGGAATACAGGAGTACAGGTATCTCTTTCATATAGTGATTTTGTTTCCTTTGAGTATGTACCCCAAAGATAGATAGCTGTGTTATATGATATTTCTACTTTGTTTCCCGACAAAACGTCATACTACTCTGGCTAATGTCTGCATTAACTTGCATGCTGACCAACAGTGCCTAAGATATCCCTTTCCTCCACATCCTTGCCAGACTTTCTTTTTTTGTCTTTTTTGGTAATTGAGGTTTTAACTAGAGTGAGATTGCATCTCATTGTGGTTTTAATTTTTTTAAATATTCATATGTAGGAAATTGAAACAAAACCTCCACCTCTTATCCTGTATAAAAGAATTCAAAATTGGTCAGAGATCTATATGTAAGTCCTGAAATTTTGAAACACTATAAGAAATTATAGGGGGAACACTTCAAGATGTTGGTATAGGCAGCAATTTTTTGGATAAGACCTCAAAAGCACAGGCAACAAATTTGAAGTGATACAAATGAGATTATGCAAACTAAGAAGTTTTTGCATGGCAAATAACAACAACAAGATAAACACAAACAGAGCAAAGTTACAATCAACAGTATGTGAAAAAATATCTGCAATTAAGCATCTAACAAAGAATAAATATCTAGAATGCATAAGGAACTCACAAAACACAGCAACAAATAAGCTATTTGAATAGACATTTCCTAAGAAAAGAAATTGAAGCAACAGGGGCAAATGTCATGGAGCCTGATGTTAAGCAGCTCCTGCAATGCCAGCATCTCTTGTGATTGCTGGTTTGAGTCCCACCTACTCCACATCCAGTCAGTTCCCTGCTGATGTGCCTGGGAAGCAGGTGAAAGTAGTCCCTGCCATCCACATGGGAGATCTGACTACTGGCCTTTGCAGCCATTTGTAGAATGAACCAACAGATGGAATATCTGTGTCTCTTGCCATCTCTGTGTAACTCTACCTTTCACATAAATAAGTAAATCTTAAAAAAAAAAAGAGCATCCAGCAATACATGAAGAAAAATACCCAATATCAATAGCCATCAGAGAAAAATCTTTTATCTTCATATTTTACTAATGATTTGGATGAATAGTTGCTTCCATGTTGCATTAATTCTCCTCAGAGTTAAAAGTGCTATTACATTTTATTATATAATCCAAAATGAACTATAAGTTTATACAATTTATAGTATTTAGAATATCTAATAATTGAAAAACTTCTTTTGCCATGAAACATAAAATTATAAAATACAAAAGTTGTAGTATAGGTATAAAATGCTTTAAACATATGATATTTGCATGAAAAATTTAAAAATTCTTTATTTCTTTTATATGACAGTGAAAAAATGTTATGTAGCAACAATTTCTGAAAATTACTTTTAATAAAATCCAGCTATAACAGAATTTAAGATGGCTTTTCTATTGAAATTCTTATCCAAATGTTTGCATATTGACAAATTAATTCCTATAGTAACAATATATAATGCAGTTTTTAAAATTTAACTTTTGGGACTGGTTTGTGTTGTAGTAGGTAAAGCTTCTGCCTATGAGGCCAGCATCCCATGTGAGCACTAGTTTGAGTCTGAGCTACTCCATGTCCAATACAGCTCCCTGATAAAGGCCTAGGAAAAGCATCAGAAAATAGTCCAGATGCTTTGGAATCTGAAAATTATGTGGGAGACCAGGTTGAAGCTCCTAGCTCCTAGTTTTGGCCTGGCCCATCACTGGCCATTGTGGCCATCTGGGGAATGAAACAGCAGGTGGAAAATCTCTCACACTGTCTTTCCCTTTGTCTCTGTTAACTCTTTCAAATAAGTAAGTAAATCTTTAAAAAAGTAAAAAAAAAAAAAGTTTTTGCATGTAAGTCTTCTTGTTATTAATCTAACTTTGATTTATGACAATGCTAATTAACTTATAGTAAGTTTGACTTCGGGAGTGGGCAATTAGCACAGCAATTAATATCTCCACATCCCAAATCAGAGTGCCTGATTCCGTATTCAGCTGAAACTCTTGACTCCAGCTTCCCACCACTGCAGACCCTAGGAGGCAGCAGTGATTGCTCAGATAATTGGTTCCTGCCACACACATGGGAGACCTGGGTTGAGTTCACAGCTCCTGGCTCAGCCTTGGATATTTCAATATTTGGGATGTGAACCAGTATATGAGAGCAATCTCTTTCTTTTTCTTCCTCTCTCCTTTTTCTGTATCTTTCTCTTCTATGTATCTCTTTACCTCTGAAATAAAATGGTCAAAATAGATAAACTTGACTTTTGTAATGGGGATTCTTAATTATGATCTCTATTGATTTTAAAGCTCTGTGTACATTAATTAATTTTTGTATAAGATAGGTGTGATTGAAGATAAGACCTTTTGTATGGAGACAAGGGCCTTTGTATGTCTCCAAGGGCCTTGAAAATTTTATGTTAAGTAAATTTCAGATAAACCCCAAATGATCCATGTTTCTACCAAATTTTCATTATCCACTAATTGCATAGAAAATTATTTGGGATGATATGTCTTGTTATGCTTGTGGATTTTTTGCATTCCCTTTGAGAGAGGCTTCCCAATCAGTATGTGCTCAAATGATGCTGACTTATGTTGCTTGGTCTCTCAAGCCTGGTGGAATCCTTAGTCTGTGGGGAAGAATCATAAGAACCTTCAGGTTTTGTGAGTATGTGAGACAGATCAGCAATATAATGCCTCGCGTTCAGAGTACGTATTTATACCACCTTCATTGTAATCTCTGTTTAAGTTGCTATATCATTTTCTCCTATAGAAAGCTTAACAGTCTATAAGTGTTGAATGACATCTTCACTTAAATGATGGCTATTAACCATCCCTGATTTGGCAAACTCAGACTTACAATCAGTTCTCACAGTTTCTTCTCCATCCAGACTCCTGGAAGGATCTGGTATCTCTAATTTGAGACATTATTTAGAGATTCTGCATTGTAACTCTATGGATTTATTTCATTTTGTCTTTACTTACATAGTAATTTATTGACATTTCAAGTGTCTCAGCTTAACCATTGTAATTTTTCAGATGCTCTGCATTTTCAAAAATTTTTTCATCTTTTATATACTTATTGTTCCTGTGATTTAGTCCTTTGGTATTACTTAACTGATAGTTTGTAAAAGACATGATAATATTAAATCCATATTCATTCAATCATGTTTAGCAAGTAGGTTTTTTGGTAAATAAAATATTAAAGATATAATTCAGTACATACCAATTTTCCCTCCAATCCTGCAAAACAAAGAATGTTCTAAAATTAATATTTAATCTTCTAACTACAGTTTTGTCTATTTTGTTATTCATGTAAATCTTAATTAATTCTGTGTCTCCTTTTCTTTAATAGCAAAATGTACTAAGACAATAGAATGACCTTAATTTAATCTATAATTTTATAAAGATACATAGCTATCCAAACTGAGGATATATTTTCCCATCTTTCTTGTGTTTCAGTACAGCCATGAAATGTGAGATTAAATAGTGTGTGCATTTTTTTAAAGACATTTCAAAAAATTTTGCCCTACAGAAGTGGGGTTTGGCTAACTTCATTACAGAAGATGACTATAACACCTACTGCATAATAGCCATAACTATGCAGGTCTCTTTCATTTAAATTTAGAGGAAGTTAAGACTTTAATTTTTTTAATATACACTAGTCACCTTTCACATGTTTAGTAACTACATGTGATTATCAGGTACCATAATGGGTAATGCACATATAAAACATTTTGATCATCTTGGAAAATTCTATTGAGTGCTTTAAGGGTTTGAGAACAGGCAAGATGAAGTTGCTCATGTAAAAGCCTGTAAAACTGTATTACCTAATACTATAGATATCTTAAATTTATATATACCATAGATATCTTAAATAAATGTATCTATCTTAAATTTCCTGATAACTGCAGTCTATTATATGAAAGGGAATTAAACATTTCTCTTTTATGTGTCACTAATTTGGGGATTATTAGACCAATTTAGCTTATACATACATACATATGCACACATATACATGTACATATAAAAGTATACACTCATGTGCATATGTATAAATATATGCAGATAGAAGATATACAAATTTGTAAATGTTCAACAATTTCCAGACTAAATATATGTAGAATTTCTCTCGATGGCTGGATCTGGGTTCTTGTCTCCCACACAGGAAATAATGAAATGTAGGTGAAAGTTAACTGAGAAATAAGATTTATTTTTAGCACAAAATACATACGCCAGAGAGCTACACTCAATGAGGTTTGGAGTTACCCTTTATATGATCCATATGATCCAGAGGAATTGAAAATTCATATGAGGTTGTGTTTAGGGAATAGTTTGATTGATTCACAGGGAGCTGTTTTTGGGATTGGGGTACCATACATTTTCCTGCCTGTTTTGACCATCTTGGAAGTGCCATGGTATCAGATGCATGAGGGGAGCATTATATTATAATTAAGTCTATATCATCATGAGGATATGGGCAGCTTCATGTTGGGTATTTTTAGCTATCACTAGTTCCAGGTAGCAGTATTTTGGAAGTAGAGGATTTTCCACAAAGCAGGCAGGGTCTGGGTAGTGTAGGCAGGAATTTGGGGAAGGGCTAAAAAAATGTAGGATAAGCAAGGATGTGGGGAAGAGCTAATAACCTCAGCTCTGTCCTTGCCAGCTTACCTGCCTGTTTCACTCCAATGGGTAGGTTATTAGTGCTTCTGTTTCCTCATGCCATCACTCATATTTGCCATTTTTGTGAAGATACATTTTGCTCAGACCTCTCATTGTTCGGTGTGAAGATAGTATAGTCTCATTAACTGTTCTTTGAGTGTGAGAGAAGGCACTGAGCATGTTTGCCTTGTGTCAGATCTCTGAAGTCTCAGAGATTGTGAAAAACAGTGGGACAGACTGTGTTCCAATGCGTATGCCTGTCTGAGATCAGTGTTGAATGTGACCGGGCAAGATTATCCAATTTGGGGTGAGTTAATAAGTCTGGCTATAACATCCAACTCATGAATTCCATTTAAGCTTATAGTAACCATTGGAGCTAGATCTTGGAATCATTTCCTATTCAGATTTCAGGGGAGGAAGACAGGAATTTTTAAACTGACCCCATAAATCTTCAGTGGAGTTTGTGTTAATTTTAATATTTCATTGTTCTCTATTATTTTAATTTCCATATTGATTGTTGATAATGTTGAATGGATCTTTATGTTTATTAAGCACTTGTAAATATTTTTGTAAAATGACCTGTTCCCGTGTTTTACCCATTTAAACCAAATTTGCAGATACAGGGAGAAGAGTTGCAGAATTTACTTTTTTTGTATAATATTCAAAATGTGAACAATAGTTAGATTTGAATTTTAAAGCAGTAATTTTTAAGCAAACCAAAATGAATAAGGGAATCATTTACCAGTGGTGAAAATGAGCTGCTCTTAAGCATTTCTCCAGTAAGTATTAATACCAGAAAATATTGTTTATAATGTTCAGGGAGAAAGAAGTTATACCACAAATATTATATGCAGTTAAGATGTTGTTGAAGTATAACTGCAGTGAACAAAATCCTAACAAAATAATTTGGACATAAAATGTCTAAGATATTTTCGAAAAAGATTAAGATGTGAATCAAAATAAAGAATTTAAAAATAGCAAAGCCACAATAAAAAGAGACTTTAGTAGACAAGTTAAATGGATGAATACTAAAAAGTTGACTAAATTTATATACAGAGAATCAAGCATAACAGCCGTAGTTAACTATCTCACAGTGCTTACTTCATGAGGTAGATATACTATTATTATTATTCCTATTTAATGGATGGAGAAATTGAGGAATAGACGAGTGAAATGGTTTAATGAATTTGCATAGCTGTAAATGGCAAAGTTATGGGAGTGGCCATGTGGTGCAGCAGTTGTGTCTTGGGATCTTCATATCTTATATTGGTGTGCCTATTTCATATCAAGGCTACAATATTTTTATCAACTTCCTGTTAATGCTCACTCTGGGGGGTAGCAGATGCTGCCTTAAGTATCCAAGTTCCTGTCATCTATGTGGGAGATATAGTCCAAGTTCCTAGCTCCTGGCTTCAACCTGGCTCAGCCCTGCCTGTTTTGGGGATTTGGAGGTGTACCAGCAAATGGAAGATCTCCCTTCATCCATCTCTCTGTCTCTGTCTCCCACCCCTGCCCGCCTACCACTCTATTTTTCAAAAATGCATAAATAAAATTCCAGAGGTAATGTTGTGATTAGATATAGGTAGTCTCACTCCAGAATCTATGTTGTTAATTACCATCTTATATACAAAAAGAATAAAATGTAGACTTGAATAAATAATTTTACTATTAAAATGCACTTGGGAAGAATAAGATGCAAAATAAAATTTCGCATATTAACTAGCCTATCCCATTATAAATAACAACTAAAATGTCCCACCTAAAACTTAAAAAAATTAACTAACTTATGTTTTTATAATCTCTTTCTTAATTTACAAAAATCTTTTAGGAAATTGTTTTCATGATGGAAATTATCTCACATTCAGAAATTTCTTTAATTTATGCCGGCGCCGTGGCTCAGCAGGCTAATCCTCCACCTAGCGGCGCTGGCACACCGGGTTCTAGTCCTGGTTGGGGCGCCGGATTCTGTCCCAGTTGCCACTCTTCCAGGCCAGCTCTCTGCTATGGCCAGGGAGTGCAGTGGAGGATGGCCCAAGTGGTTGGGTCCTGCACCCCATGGGAGACCAGGAGAAGCAACTGGCTCCTGCCTTGGGAACAGTGCGGTGCGCCGGCCACAGCGCGCCAACTGCAGCGGCCATTGGAGGGTGAACCAATGACAAAAGGAAGACCTTTCTCTCTGTCTCTCTCTCTCACTGTCCACTCTGCCTGTCAAAAAGTAAAAAAAAAAAAAAAAAAATTCTTTAATTTTCATTCAATTTTTTCTTTGAAATGTATAAAATAAATTAATTCTTGCTACTAGTTTCTAATAACATTATCTCTAGAATTTTTTCCCATGTATGAGTTCTCAACCTCTGTATGCAGAGTCAAATACCAAGAGGTAGCTAATATTAACTGATTTTAATGATATTTCTCCTTGGAAATCCAAGGTATTTATTTTCATGTTCATTAAATTTTAAAGTTTTAGATTATTTTGTTGTATGCTATTTTAGTTACTACTGATTTTTTATAATATATTACTGTCTATATTCATAACTTTGTGATCTATTTATGTATCTGTATCTATTTTGCATGACTAGGGTGAAGCATTTTTATTGATTAGTTACATGTTTTTGTTTCCACATCTATTCATTTTTAAGCATTTTGTCTTAGATGTATGCATTTGAATTTTTGTGTTCAAAGTTTGTATTCATCATTGTATCTGGTATGTGTTAGCCTCTTAAATAGCTTGTATGTTTGCTAAGGTATATCCAAAAATCCTGCTATGAAGTATACAATCTGGGAGAAAGTAATAAAATATAATTTTCTTAGAATCATCAATGATAACAATCAAAATAAAGTATATTAGTAAAAAATTATCTTTACAATAAAATATAAAATAAAATTTATCTAAAATACCTCAGTATTGTAACCCTCTCCATCACCTTCCCAAATGATATTGGTACATTTTTTTTTTAATAATTTCACTGTAGGGGCTGGCATTGTGGCACAGCAGGTTAGTCTGCTGCCTGTGATGCTGAAATCACATATGTGCACTTATTCAAGTCTCAGCTGCTTTATTTTCAATCCAGTTCCACATGTGCCTGTGACAACAGAAGGTGGCCCAAGTGCTTGTGCCTAAGTCACCCATATGGGAGACCTGGATGGAGTTCCAGGCTCCTGGCTTTGACCTGGCCCAGCCTGGGATGTTGCAGTCATCTGGGGAGTGAACGAGCAGATGGAAGATCTCACAGTCTATCTCTCCTCTCTCTGTAACTGTGCCTTTCAGATAAATAAATATATCTTTAAATAATTTCATTGTCACCATGAACAGCAATACAAAGCATGTTAAATCATTTTCTTCAAATTAGCTAGGGTTTATTAAATATGTGACTAATACCCTGTGAGGTACTCTATAACTATGCCTTGAATAATCTATCTTGGAAAATATATTAAGAAAATATAATGACTCCATTTTATAGGGAAACTAAGTTATAATTACTGAGTAATTTGTCTAAATTTTTATAGTTATTATATAGCATGAGTTATTTAAACCCAGGTCTGATTCTGGAGTTTATAATTTTAAGCTGTACAGTATATGGCCTTATAAATTTTTGAGGTTATATATGTATTTTTTCTTCATATAAACATTAGTGAAAGATGAACAGGGAAGCTTTTAATCTTCAATAAGGCTTTGGAGGCTCCTAAAGAGTTTTCTGTTATAGTAGCCAATGTGTTTGTGGCTATGGAAAAAAAAATAGGAATTTGAAAGTGTGTTCTGTTAGAATTAAGTAAAAATAAGAGGAATGATGATGTTTTGGGTATGAGTAATGGCTTCCCTTGAAACTTATGGTAAAAGTAGAGAATATACTTAGTGAAATAAGCCAGTCCCAAAAATACAAATACCACATGTTTTTTCTGACCAGTAGTAACTAATAGAGTACAAAAAATACTATACATATGGGTGAAATTGACATTTTGAAATTCATTGATTGTTTGCAGCAATCGTCTCTAATGCTGAAGAACAGTGTTGTTTTCCTGTTGAATTTACTTGGTGTAGAGTTAATCTTATAAGTATAAAATAAATTGAAAGTGGATTGTTGGAAAAATTAAATGAAAGAATACGGAAGGAGGAAAAGAGGTTGAGCATGGGTGGGAGGAAGGGTAGGGTGGGACATATTATTCTGCTTCTAAATATGTGTATATGAAATAAATGAAATTTGTTTACCTTAAAAAATAAAAATATAGAAAAGTAATAAAATATGAATGAGTTTCAGGAAACAGGTCAAACTATATTTTTAAAAATTGAAGCAGAATTTCTAATTTTCAGTTTTCTTTTTCTCTAGCATTTAGCCAAACCTGAACCAGTATGGCAGAAGATGCATGGTGAGTGATATCATCCACAGCTTTCACAGAGATCCATTTTAAATGCTGTGGTTCAGCTACTGCTCCTTTGTGGTAGAAATGACAGCTTTAGCCAGGAGGAATATGCTGTTGGGCAATAATGAAAGAGTATTACTCTAAGAGTGATTATATTTTAATCAACATAAGAAACATAATGAAGTATTAAGTCTAAAGAAATTTATCAATTAGGAATTGTATGAAAGTGTACAAAATAATTTGATAACATCTAATTGGTATTATGAAATCAAATTTGTAAATAGACATACAGGAATTAGTTTTATACCAATTAATTGATATGAGTAGAATTTTTTACAAAAAAGCACTCAGATTTCACTATCCCTACTTTGTCCTCTAGGGAGTTTCTATTCCTATAGCATGAATTGATCACCAAAACTATGGAGAAAATGTCTAAACATCATGCCATTGTTACAGAAATTTGGCAAAACACTTTCATTTCTGTGATTTCCAAGTATCTTGTTTTTGTCATGAACATTAGACAGAAAGCTGAGCTCTATCATTGACCTTATATTTTCTGAAACTTTGCCAACTTAATTTGAATTCTATGTATCTCAAAATGTCTACTTGTATGGTGGTATCTAATTAAAGAGTCATATTAAATTGCAGCCATTAGTTTAGTACTATCTGTTACTAATTCAACTTTTATGGGTGCTATCAGAAAGTTTTATCGTGAACAGGTTGCAGTTATAAATTATTGATAAGTGAAAATTAACTATTGCTTTTTGTTGCTCTTTAAACAAGTCTGATGTTGGGGAAAATAACTTCTTCTGGAGCTGTCTTTATAGTTGTCAATTCACATTTTATACCTATGTGAATGCTATCTAAAAATCAGGTGGAAATTATATTTGTATTGTAGATAATGCAATCATATGAGTTTATAAGAACTTTGAATTAATTTCTAATTTTTCAGTTTGGTCTTATGAGTAAATTGTGAACACATTTTCCGAATAAGGTTCATTCATTCTATTACTGAAATATGTGAAATATAAGGAAAGAAAATATATTTAGAGTTATACACAGAGTAGAATAAGTCGAAAGCATTATGCAATCTGTACTTTCTATGTTTTATTTTAGAAAATAGAATTTTCTTAATTGTTCAGGCTTAAATCTCAGGAATTTCAGCATGTCACTGTCTTGAGCCATGATTATTCAGAACGATAAATTAGCAAATATAGTACCTCTTCATTTGTATTTTTTAAAGAATCATATGTTATGCATTATTAGCAATAGTCATTTGATGGTTAAAATGCAAATATAAAATTCTGCTTAGCAAAGCAGTCACAGAATCAGAGTAATAAGCAACAATATGAATCAATATTGATCTTCCACAAAGGTCTTTTAATTCAGTGTGCTCATATTGAAGAGTCATATGTTGACTTCCCCATCTTTTTTTTTTTTTTTACTAACTTTTACTAACTTTATGATTCGGAAAAATAATTTAATGAATATGCTATGATTTCCATGTGCTGTGATTTAAATATGTCTCTTCAAAAATTTGTGTGTTGAACAATGCAGCAGCACTAAGAGGTGGGAAGTAAGGGACTAATGCCATTATGAAAAGGGCTTGTGGCAATGGTTTGACCTCTGCGCTCCTGTTCAGTTAGGACATGGTGGAAAAAGTCCTCATCAGATGTGGGCATTGTGATCTAGGATTTAGGCGCTTCTAGAACTGTGAGAAAATAATTTCTGTTCTTCATAAGTTACCAAGTATATTGTTGTGGAAGCATAAAATTGGCTAATATATCATGTGAAAAGTAATACTATTGGTTATCTAGTAGAACTACTGCCAAGAGAAATACATAAATATAAAAAACTTGTCCTGGTCTTTAGCTCATATTCAGTGCTTAAAAATCTTAAGTTTATTTTATTATCAATAGAAATTATTAATTTTACATAGCTATATTTCCTCATCTTTCTCTTCTTTGTCTCTCTCTCTCTCTCTCTCTCTCTCACACACACACACACACACACAAAACACACTCATACTGAAAATCCCCATACTAATTTCTGTCTCACTGCCCCAAATCTGGACTCTTCTGTACTTCTTGTAACTTCACCTTTTAGACTACAGCTGGTAACACAGGATTTTTGGGCAATACGTCTATTTGTATAGCATGGGTTATTAGCATCTAAGTTACACTAAAAACAAATACTAAATCACTGACTATGACTTTTGATGAAAATAGATGATATAGAAGTTAACAGTAAGAAACTAGAATGAAAAGGAGAGAGAAGACCTAGGTATGAAATATTCAATGTAGAGTGTCAGGAATTCATCTATGAACTACATTGAATCTGTTCTCTTTGTACTAATAAACATTAACATGAAGATTGATGATAATTATGTTGCAGTTATCATGTAATACTGTGATGCTGAGAATTTAATGTATTAATATGTTTTCTTAAAAGTTAAAATAAATTCTAAAATTTTTATTTCTATGATTCATAGTCCCTAGAAGTTAAATATCTATCACAAGAATGAATGGCTGAGTGAAAGAAGAAAGAATAGTTCAGAAAAGCCTTTTTCAGTGCTGGCATTATGGTGCAATGGATTATGCCACTGCCTGCAAAGCCGGCATGCCAAATTAGCTCTGGTTCCTGCTGCTGCACTTCTACTCCAGATGCACGCTAGTGCACCTGGGAAAACAGCAGAATATGGCCAAACGTACTTGGGCCCTTGCATCCAAATGGGAAACTCAGATGGAATTCTAGGCTCCTTGCTTCTGAACTAATGGATAGAAGATCTCTTTCTTTCTGTGTCTCAGTCTCTCCTGTCTCTCTGTAACTTGGCATTTCAAATAAATAAAATAAATCTTCGCTTAAAAAGTCCCTCGTTTGATAACAGATAACCACAGTGCTAGTGCTAGCCACAAATCTTGGGTCAAGAAAGAATTCCTTGTGTCTTTGAAAGTTATTACTTTTGGAAATTGAATATGTGGATCATACAACATTTCCTGAGATTATATATTTAAAAGTTTAAGTTCAAATGTTTCCATCTGAATACATTAAAACTTCCATCTGAGATACCCAGCATTTACTATAATGATGCCAATAATTAAACTATATACCATGGAAAAATATAAAGTAAAGGGTAAACTGAATTGAAAAAGAAACAGAGAATGCTGCTGAAGACCAACAACGAATAGTTGTTGCTTCAAAATTCTTGCCTTGAGCTGGTCTTTTTGGTGCTTGCAGATATTTTTTTATATTTTCAGGTCTATGGTATGTCAAGGGTAAAATGTCCAGGGAAACATTCATGCTGTGATGAATATGAATTAAATGCTTTATCAGAAACCTCAGTGAATAAGGTATTCTGTCCAAAGCAAGGGATTATAGAGTCATTTTGCTTATTTTAAATAAAAGTGTGAGTGATAAGTAATTAAATCATGAATATAACCAATGGAAGAAACTATAAAGTTAATTTGGTTCCCAAATTTTTCTTTTCCATTAGCAACATTTGATTTCATTTTTCTTTCTAGAGAATAGAGAAAAGCATTTATCTAAATAAAGACATCTGCTTACCGTTTTGGCTTTATCAGTATTCATGCAGCCTTTCCTAATTTACCCATAGGAAAAATATCCATGTCCCAGAAACAGTTCACTTTGTTTTAAGATTTATTTATTTATTTATTCGAAGGAGTTCCTTATAGAGAGGGAGAGATGGAGAGAAACATCTTCCATCTTTTCTTTCACTTCCAAGAAGGCTGCAATGGCCTGGGATGGGCAAAACCGAAGCTAGGAGTGAGGAGCATCTTCCAGGTTTCCCATATGGATAACAGAGACCCAAGCACTTGGACCATCTTCCACTGCTTTTCTCAGGTCATTAGCAGAGAGCTAGATTGGAAGTGGAGCAGCCAGAACTGCTCCATTATTGGTAATAGGATGCCAATATCCCAGGCAGCAACTTAGCCCACTGGACCAAAACAGTGACCTTTAAAAGAGCATATATTATTTTAATTATTTATCTGAATCATGACAACCCCACAAGTAAAATGATAGAACTCACTGAATTTATGTCATTTTTTAGCTTCAGTGTGAAATAATACTTCAAGATTGGTAGTATCTCAAGATGACAAAAAAAGTAAATTGAAGAAATGTTCAGGAAAGGACTCATAGTTACATAGCATGTTCTACTTTATTCCTGACAATCGTTCCACAGATGAGAGAACAGAAAACTTCTGATAGAGAGTAACCTGACAAATCACAATCAACAAAATGGAAGGCCATGATATTAAAATTATAATTGTCTATCCTGGAAACTAAGGTGTTATTTCCAGTGCTATTATAATGAATATAAAGCAGTTATCCTTTGGAAAAGAGCTTGACAGATTTTAATTCCTGATTCTGGTACACTAGCTATGTGGATTTAGGGAAGTCAGTGTGTCCTTACCCATATAAAGGGGACTATAATTTTCAAGCTTATAAATTTTAAAGTAGATAATGTACAGAGATTATTTAAAACAATGTCTGACATATACTACATAAATACTAGTGCATATGAGATCAGTTAATATTGGTTTGTTTATACTAAAGCCTACTTTCTAAAAAAAATTCACTTGGTTTTATTTTTGAAAGGAAACAAAATGAAGTATCACCAATTGACTTGTTTTTTCCTTTGAAATTTATTATAAAAGAGTGTCTACTTTTAGTTTCATGAAGAATGAACTAATGATAATGAAATTTATGACATTCACTGCTGAAATATGGAACCTGAGATATTAGATACAAAGCATGATGTGTTAACCTGTCTACTGTATCTTCACCTATGTGTGGGAGAAAACTGACAGCTGCTCTTGGGCTTTCATCCATATATATGAAGGAAATATTGATGACATATTTTTACCAAATCAGAATGCCTGTCACTGAACACTTCAAGAGAACTCGTACTTATGTATAGGACAATGACATATTTTTCTATCTTGAAAATTGTGTAGAGAAGTGAAAATTGGTAAATTAGTTTTGACAAGATACCTTTAACAAATGCCAGAATAACATGTTGGTTACATAAATAAAATCAAATAAGGGAACAGAGATGTTTAAAAAAGAGAAACAGAAATACTGTTAGATAATAGAAAGGGAGTTATACAAATAAGTAACCAAACAAATTTGTTTAAATTAAGCTCTAAAATACTCCTTGTATGAATACCATAACACAAAAGAGTATGCAGAGAGCCCAATAAGTAGGATCCCGACATTTTTGATGTATATGAAGTCCATTGTGAATATTAGTGTATAGGTAATGAGCATTCATTCTTTAGAATTAATTAAGGAACACATTTTTTCTCCTGAATTTTTGATTAACTCCTATTTACTGCATCAGTTAATTATTTTTCAGCTTTATTTGTAGAGTACAAATTATTAATTTTACCATTCACAACTCTGTAGCATGTAATATTATCTGTAGCATGCAATATTTTCTGGACTCCATCTTAGACATTAATGATATTCAATAAAATACTTATAGAAGCAAGCATTTGGCCTAGCAGTTAAGATACTGTTTGAGACACCCACATCCCATATTGGAATTTCCAGATTCAAAGTGGCAACTCTGCTCTTAATTCCAGCTTCCTGCTGATGTGCAACCTTGCATAAAATAGGTGATGGCTCCATAGTTGGGGCCACTGAAACTCATGTAGAGAACCTGATTGTGTTCCTTGCACCAGGCTGTGGTTTAGGCTAGCCTAGCTATTGTGAACATTTGGGAAATAAACCAGAGAATAGGAACTGTCTCTCTGCCTGTCTGTCTCTGTTTCTTTCTTGGTCTTTCTGCCTCTTAAATAAAATTAATAAATTTCAGAAAGTATATATTTATATAGAATAGGGAAACAAACAAGCATTGAAGAAGGGGACACTGCCACAACTATAAAGTGATAGGAAAATTTTTCACAGGGTAATGAGATGAATGATCTCCTGTAGGAATCTTTGAATTATCAATAACTTATTTCCATTAAAATATAATGTAACATTATTTTTAAAGCTAAAATAAGGTATATGAGCCAATATTCTCTAAGTAAAAGATTTTTGCTGTAGTAGTTTTTATTTGAAAGTTGTGTCATAAAACCTTCAGATTCTGTAAAGAAATTTTAACCATATTTACTATATATTTATTATTCAGTATGAAGTATTAGTCATCCATTGTCATCTCTTCTTCCAGAAATCAGCTTTAAAACACAACTTTTCTCAAGTTCTGCAAATGTATTGTGAAACATTCAGAGGCTGTCCAATTCCCAGTGTTTTCAAATACATTGGTAATTCTGTCCATGTTATTTGAGGCAGTATACACAAGCTTAAATCAAGTGATGCTTTCCCAAATATTTCCCTAGTTAAACACTCAAAAGAATTGCTAAGATTTTTGACCATAACAGAGCATTAAAATAATTGCTGTACTGCTTCCTAACATGTCCCTAGAGTGTTTTTGGAATAGTATCATTACAGCTACTTTTCATCTCTGAACTGTGGAAGTTTATATGAATATTTTCACAAGCTGCTCTCTTTTAATATTATTTTTCTTGGAGTGTCAGAGCTGTATATTTTCTGGCCCTGTACATTTGTAGCTTTTAATAACATCCTGATATTCCTTCAGTGGTATTGAGAGTTAGTTGGGTACATATCAAGAACACCTATAATCCTATACAATTTAAGTTACAGTGTGATTTTTCCATTTCAGCATATCAATACATGATAATTTTGGTGTGCTGATTTATGAGGGAGATTTTATAAGAATAGAAAGGAGCCAAAATGAGATAAACCAGTGACATACTTGGTATTATTGAGCAAACATATAATTTTACCTTTAAGGAACTGGATCCATGTGGAGAGTGAATGTCAAAAGATTTTTTTTGCAATGCTAGTAAGTATTTTTTTGAAAGATTTATTTATTTGTTTGAAAGTCAGAGTTACACAGAGAGAGGAGAGGCAGAGAGAGAGAGAGAGAGAGAGAGAGGTCTTCCATTCAATGTTCACTCCCCAACTGGCAGTAAGGCTCGGAGCTGCGCTGATCCGAAGCCAGGAGCTAGGAGCTTCTTCCAGGTCTCCCACACAGGTGCAGTGGCCCAATGAC
Organism: Lepus europaeus; assembly: GCF_033115175.1. NCBI lineage: Eukaryota > Metazoa > Chordata > Mammalia > Lagomorpha > Leporidae > Lepus > Lepus europaeus. The sequence goes on along the minus strand of NC_084833.1, from coordinate 87,071,661 downwards.
TTGAGCCATCTGCCATCTTCTGCTTTCCCAGGCCATAGGAGAGAGCTGGATTGGAAGAGGAGTAGCCGGTCTCAAACTGGCACCCATATGGGATGCTGGTGCTTCAGGCCAGGGCGTTAACCTGCTGTGCCTCAGTGCTGGAAAATGCTAGTAAATATTATAGGTATATAGAAATTATCTGTGATCTAGATATTTGAAATGAAGTTTGATGAATAATGTTCATTATGATGCAAGCATCTTTATTAACTATACATAGAAGCTATTGATCATATATTAAAACTATGAATTCAAAAGCACAGCTGCAAAGTATTTAACAAGCATGTTGGAAAAGGATATAAGCCAATACAGAATATTAACATAGACAATGCTACTCCATCTCTCTTGTGACTAGGGACATGAAAGTAGAAAAATTTTATTCCATTTCCAACAGACTGGCAAAAATTAAAAGTAGGAATAAAATTCCCTCTTGGAAAACATGAAATGAATGAATGCTGTTATATGCTCTTGCTGAAAAGACATATGTAAATCACTCTTTGGGAATTGAAAATGGGTCTTGATATGAATGGAAGGGGAGAGGGAGCAGGAAAGGGGAGGGTTGCAGGTGGGAGGGAAGTTATGGGGGGGGGGGAAGCCACTGTAATCCATAAGCTGTACTTTGGAAATTTATATTCATTAAATAAAAGCTTTAAAATAAAAAAATAAAAATAAATCACTCTTTGGAAGTGATACACAGCAGTATTTTTTCAGGAATTTAAGTAGATATATTTTTAGCTCTGAAAATAAATCCACTTTAACAAATGTATTGTTTCCAGTCACATATTCACAGAAGTAAATATTAGTATTTTTATATCAGCTGTCCTGAATAACTATTTTTTCTATCTCAAGGTAAACAGGGAGAAATAAATGAGTAAAAGATCACTGGCTGTATCCATCCATCTGTAAAGTAGCATAAAGTCACTGATACGTGATCTCCAACATAAATATTTAAATAGAGATATTTCTAGGGTCATAACGTTCTACTTACATTTACTTTTATTATTTACTTATATACTTCATGATACAATTCAGTTTTTGCTCTTTGCAGTAAAAAATTGTTATGCTAACTAAAATTTAATGATCTCTAATACATTATTTCATACATATTAATAAGTTAAAATTTGGGTTTATGCTTTAACACATTTAAATGCGTATTTTCAAATAATTTAAAGTTCAACTTACTAAAATTCTCCATGAATTTATATGCCATGAATGCACCTGTGTGCCCAGTTCACTAAAAGAATTCAACACTGTCTTTCAAAGTTAGTCCTTGAGCAGCCATATGTATATTGCTGCTTAAATATAGAAAATATTTTTATGTTTATCAAGTCATTTGGTTTTTTTGTTTGTTTTACCTTTTTGGAAACCAGAAAGAGAGAGTGCTTATTTGCTGGTTCAGTCTCCATCTGCTGACAACAGCTTTATTTGAGTCGGTCAAAGCTAGGAACCTAGAACTCCATGTAGGTCTCCCTTGTGGGTGGCAAGGATCCAAGCCTCCTGTGGTGCAATGAGCAGGAAGCTGAGATAATAGCAAAACCAGGACTCATACCCAGACACTTGATATGTAGGCATCGCTATATGCATCTTAACCACTGTACCAAATCTCCACCAAGGCCATATTTTTAAAGTTAATTTGCATCTGCTGCTTTTTCTGAATAACTGGATAAACTTTTTTTCTGGATTCTTGTCTCAAGACACACTTTGTTGCCAATATGGATGGTAGGAAATGATGCAGAACGAGTATTTTTTGAGTATGTTTTATGGCTTATATAGGAAAAGATGGAAGTAAATGTCTTGTGTGTCAAAGAAAAGTCCCATGCCTGTAAAAATGTGTGCATACCCACACTAGTAAATACGTGTACATATGTAAAATATATAAGTATTTGTCTATATATAATTTACACACACATGTATATATAAATGCAGTATCATTTGAGTTCAGCTTAATGTAGAGTTAAGGATAATTGACATTTAAAATATAAATACATTTAAAAACACATGTTGGGGTAGGGTTATTCACAAAATGATAATTTTATTCACAAAATTTTATTGGATGTATTCTTATATTTGAATTTTGTTGATTAATATGAGAAGATACTGTTGCAATGAATGAGGTTAATAGTACATAAAAATGATGTATTGATTTTATGCTATCCTTTTTAAATTAACTTGGTGTCAATGATATATGCATTATTTTGCCTCTGAATTATAAAGATTAAGTGCCAACATAGGGGTACAGTGAGTTAAACTGCAGCCTATGATGTCAGCATCCCATATCAGAGTGCCCACAGGAGTCCAGGCTACTTTGTTTCTAATCCAGCTCCCTACTGAAGTGCGAGGGAAGGCAACAGAAGATGGTCCGTGAACTTGGGCCCCTGACACCCATGTAGGTGATCTGGATGGATTCCCAAGCTCCTGGATTCGCTCTGGCCCAGCTCAGGCCCATTCAGCCATTTGAGAAGTGAACCAGTTACAGAAAATCTTTTTCTCCATTCTTCTTTCTTGGTCACTCTGCCTTTCAAATAAATAAAAGAAATCTTTAAAAAAATTATAAACATAAAAACTAATCCAAATCTTTTGGGAAACAAAATGGAAGAAAACACTACTGTATAAGAATAAATAACGTTTTATATTTATATTAAATATAATTAAATTTCATTTCATACATGTGTATGTAAGTCATTTATTTATTTGTAAAGATTCGTTGATTAGAAAGCCATTTAGGCAGAGAGAGAAAGGGAAATCTAGAGAGAGAAAGGGACAGACAAAGAGGGAGAGATCTTTCATGTGCTTTTTCATTTCCGAAGTGTCAGCAATAGGCAGAACTGTGCAAAGTCAATTACAGGAGCCAGAAATTTCATCTACATCTTTGTGCAAGGAAGCAAAGCACTTGAATTATCTTCTGTGGCCTTCTCAGGTTCATCACTGGGAAGCTGAGTCACAAGTGAAGTAGCTTTAACTCAAACCAGCACTCAGATTGTGTTGTGGGCATCCCATACAGCAGCTTATTTTGCTATGCCATAACACCCACCAGAAACACTATTTTTATGAAATAGAAATTGTCTTGGAACATGTTATCATTTGCATTTCACGTCTCACTGTGTTGCTAATACACTCCTTGCTTTTCTCAAGAATCTTATTTGCCTGTATTTCAGTTACATTCCCATTCAATCAATGTCTGCTTTGGAAAAGTAATTATACTGGCATCATTTCTAGGAGCATCAACACTGTTTGTAATCATTCAGATTTACTAATGTAAGAAAGCTTGAGAAAGAAATTTGAGTGTTTTTATCACAAAGAAATGAAAAAGTTTTGAGAACATAGATCTTCTTACCCTAATTTGGACATTACACCATTTATACACGTAAAAAAATATGACATAATAGTACAACTTTTATCTGTCAGTTTAAAATTTATTAAAGGAATCAAGTATTTTTCCTAGTGGTTAAAATGCCCACATCCTACACTAGTGTGCTTGAGGTTGATTCCTGGTTCTTGCCAATACTGACCTTGGAAGGCAATTGTAATTTACTCAAGTAATTAGTTTCCTGCCACCCACATTGTGGGTGCTTGGGAAGACACCTAATGATGAGAAATCTCACTCCCTTTTTCTGTCACTCTGTGACTATCACATAAATTAAACATTAATTTTAAATTAAAAGAAAATATATGTTTTGTTCTTTGATCCATTTTGAGTTGGTTTTGTGTAGTGTGGGAGGTTGGGATCAAATTTCCTATCTGAATATGGATATCTAGTTTTCCCAGTACCATTTATTAAAGAGATTTTCTTTTCATATGGTTTTAGTTACAAAAGCTCTATAGTATGTCTTTTAATGACATATGATATTAGGGCTGGTGTTGTGGGTAAAGCCTCCCCCTGCAGAGCCGGAAACCCATATGGGCACCGATTCGAATCCCTGCTGCTCCATTTCCAATCCAGCTCTCTGCTAAGCACTTGGGAAAGCAATAGAAAATGGCCCAAGTCCTTGGTTCCTTTTCCCATATGGGAGACCCAGAAAAAACTCCAGGCTTCTTGCTTTGGATCAGTACAGCTCCTGCCTTTGTGGCCTTTTGGGGAGTGAACCAAAGAATGGAGGACCTCTGTCTCTTTCTGCCTTTGCCTCTTGGTAAGTCTTCCTTTCAAATAAATAAAACTTAAAAAAGAAATTACATATTGTGATGTATCAAGCTTTGTTCCATTTTTCTCAGGATTGCTTTTCTACTCAGGGACTTTTGTGCTTCCATATGAAGTTAAGCATTATTTTTTCTAGTTCTTTGAAGAAAGTTGTTTTGTATTTTGATGGGGATTACATGATTCTGTAAATCACTTTGGTTAGTATGGAAATTTTAACAATAGTAATTCTTCCAATCCATGGATTTGAGTGGTCTTTCTTTTTGTATGTTTATTTTTTATTATTTCTTTTACAAAGGATTTGTTATTGTGTAAAAATGCTATTGATTTGTATACGTTAATTTTTTAATCCTCCAATTCTACTGAATTTATTCGCCATGTCAACTAGTCTTGTGGTGGATTCTAGGTTCTTGTATGTACAGGATTATGCCATCTGCAATCAGAGATTCTTTGACTTCCTCTTTTCCTGTTTGTATATCCTTCATTTGTTTCTCTTACCTACCTTGCTGTAGGTAAGACTTTGAGTGCTATTTTTGAATAAGAACAATAAGAATGGATGAACATTTTTAGTTACCTATCTTAGAGGAAATGCTTTCAGCTGTTTTAACATAAATGTAGGTAAATTGCATATCATAATAGTTATTTTCAAGTTTTGTATTTCTAGCTCTTATTTTTAAGACTTGTATTGAAAATAATAATTGCATATGAATATATGTAATGGTATACGAATATATAAAGATATCCCTAGTGAACAATTGTTCTTATTGACAGAATAATAATGATATGACTTTTGTTTATGCTTTATAAACAAATATTTTATCAATTTTTGCTAAGAATATTATAAGGAGGAGACCCATAAAGAATCACTGGATTATAACAAAATATATCACAGCTGACTCAAAAACATTTCATTTTAAAGTCTTAATATTAATGAGAATTATGAATATGATAATTGAGTTTGTTAAGGTAAATATTTCTTTTTTTTAAAAAAAAAGATTTATTTATTTTACTTGAAAGAAACAGTTACATAGAGAAAGGAGAGGGAGAGGAAGAGGGAGAGGTGGAGAGAGGGAGAGGAAGAGAGAGAGAGAGAGAGAGAGAGAGAGGTCTTCCATCTGATGGTTCACCCCCAAGATGGCCACAATGGCTGGAGCTGCGCCAATCCAAAGCCAGGAGCCAGGAGCCTCCTCCAGGTCTCCCATGTGGGTGCAGGGGCCCTAGGACTTGGGCCATCTTCCACTGCTCTCTCACTCAGGTCATAGCAGAGAGCTGGATCGGAAGTAGAGCAGCTGGGTCTCAAAACGGCGCCCATATGGGACGCCGGCACCGTAGGCGCTGGCTTTACCTGCTACACCGCAGCACCAGCCCCAAGGTAAACATTTCAACATTATTTAAAATAAAATTCAAGTTCAAGAAAACATAGGAGTGACAAGTATTAGACTTAATGGTTAAAATATCTGCATCCAATTTCAGAGGACCTGGTTCCAAATTCTGGGTCTGCAGCTGATCCCAGGTTCCTGTTAATGCAGACCCTGGGAGGCAAAGCTGATGGCTGAAATAGTTTAGTTCCTGCCCCTCACATAAGAAATCCAGATTGAGTTCTTGGGTCCTGGCTTCACCAAACACAGGGATTATGGTATTTTGGGGGCAGCTATTCAGAGACTGCATCAGCAGATAAGAGCTTTCTGTCTCTCTATCAAACACCCATTTAAAAAAAAAAGCACAGCATATTATTCCTAACATACTGCAAAAAGCATATATCTCTAACAAGGTGAGTGTTTACTCTTTGGACATGTCAAAGTATGAGCCAACCAATAACTTAGAAGCAATTTTGTGCCTTTAGGCAGTTTAGTTACCTCCATAAGTTAGTTCTTTCCTTGATAAAATGAGATTCACAAGAGCTACTTCTAAGAATTATGGAAATATCTGTGAGATACACCTGGACACAGTTCAGTGTTTGGCACGTACAAACCACAAATTATCATCAGGTTTTTCTGCTCCCTTTGTTTGCTGTTGTTGTTTTCCTGCCTGTTTACCCTTCATGTCTAAATTTGACACTCAATAATATATAAAATAGCCTGTGCTGGTCTCACTTTATTCTTGATTAACATCCTCCAAGCATTTATATCCACATAGTACAAATCTGTGGGCCATACAATCATGCACACACTCACCACTGGGATTAGGAAAGTCCCTAAAACTTATGTGTGAAGTCATTCATACAGTTCTTAAATTCCTTGTAAGCAATCAGTTGGTTTGATAGGCAAGAGAGACTTTTTAAATAATACTTTTGTATTGCTACACTGGGAAAATGATATAGATTTCTAGTGGAATAGTCCCTTCTGTTTTGCAGAGTACTCTTGTGTATATGAGCCCATATGTAGCTGAGATGAAGATGTTTTAATTTACCCAAGTTTGTATTAATATGCTTTCCACAATTGTAAAATAGAGATAATCTATTAGTTGTGGACAGAAAGTGGTATTCAGTATTTAGAGTTCAAGTCATATACATTACCAATTCTGATCCTAATTATACAGAAAATTATTTTAGCATGTTATGACTACTTACAGGCTCCTTACTTGTCAGTCTGCTAAACTCTTAACATACACAATTTCATCTAATTCATCTAACCCTATAAGATAGACTAAATTGCTGTTGTATATTTATTGATAAGAACAATGAAATTTAACATTATGGCTTCGTGATCACAAAAATCAGACAGATATCAGGCATATTTCAAGCAAATACTGGAAAAGTATCACAATAATGCCTATCCCTTTAAATGCTAAATTTCTGATTTTTCCCCACTCCTACCCCTCCCCAAAAATAGGACTAGAAAATCACTATCAAACTTAGATATTTTAATTTTCTAGTGCAGATTTATGTTAACCTTACTGTATTCTCAATTGCTCAGGTTTAGCTTTCTTACCCACATTAGTTAACGATAAGTAACTGATATCTCCCTGGTACTAGCCATCTTAGTTAGACTGGTTGATTTCAAGTCTCCAAGGTTTTCCATTTACAGACTTTCTTACCTACTCCTGGTTTTTAATTGATGGAGTAACTTCCAATCTGACTTAAAAAAAAGACATTTTACTAATTCCATGATGTTTATCATAGCAGGGATGCTTCCAAAGTACAAGTTGGTAAACAACAAATTAACAAGGCTTTTATAGGCTCTGGTACTGGTAAGCATTCTCTAGCTCTCTGCAATTGTCCTCTTAACATTTCCAAGGACCAAGAACATATGCATTTTGGTCATATCAGCAATATTATTTCTATAAACTTTTATATCCTATGGGTGTGGGGATTAGTAGGACTAGGAACACCTACAACAAACATTATTATAGAGCCAACACTGATCATTTGTATCAAAATAGTCAAATAGATAGAAGTAATAAGTTCAAGTGTTTCATAGCACAGTGGGGACAACTATAGTTGAGTATAAAGAACCAGAATAGAGATGCTTGCCATTGCCTACTTTGACTAGCTTACACCATGCATATGTGTTGGGATGTACCACACCCCATAAAAAGTATAAATATTACATGACAATGAAAAATTAAAAAAAAAACTAAAATACTAGTCACAAAATATACAGTCATTCTACTCAGAAGAATAAATAATGGTAGCAAGGACAGGAAGTATATAAAAATTCTCTATATATCTGAGTTAATACTAGCACTTTTGTGAAATTAGGCATTTTGATTTTCAATAGTAATATAGAGCAAGACAGAATGATTAAAATTTTAAGAACTTTAAAACAATTTTTTTATTTGACAGACAGAGATCCATACAGAGAGAAAGACACATGGAGAGAACACTCATCCATTGGTTCACTCTCCAAATGCCTGAAAAAATACCAGTCCCAAGATGACAGCTGTGAATTCAATCTGGGTTGTCCATGTGCACACCAACTACTTGAGCCATCACCTGCTGCCTCCCTGGGTGCATATTAGCAGGAAGCTAGAATTAGGAATAGGGATGGGACACTCTCACAGGCAGACTAATATGGAGTGTGGGCATACCAAGCAATATTTTATTATGCTTTCCCTTTGGGTATATTCCCAGGAGTGGGATGGCTGAATCATGATAAATCTATCTTTAAATTTCTGAGGTATGTCCATACTGTCTTCCATAATGGCTATATTTAAGTTTACATTCACACCAACAGTGTATTAGCATAACTCATTCCTCTAGTATCCTTGTAAGGATTTGCTTTTTTTATTTTTGGGTGATAGCCATT